>NC_041391.1:9229293-9277739 GCF_002162155.2 Triticum dicoccoides | reverse complement strand
GAAAACCGGTGTCGGGAGAAAAAAATCGCTGGAGGCGAGGGGGGATCGTACGAAGGGGTTGGACGAAGAGGGAGAACGTAAGAGGGGAAATGGAACCTTACGTTTCTTTTAGGTAGTAGAGATTGAAGACCGGTAGTACCTGATAAGATCATTGGATTATTTCTCCGGTTCATTTAGCTGGATACAGCTAGTTTCTCAGTAGTGCGTTAACTCGCTTCCCTCTCTTCCCGTCTCCAGTTATCTTTGTAAGACTGGTGTATTTTTGTTCTGTGCAGTGGAAAGGGGGTTAGCCCAGTTCAAATAAAAAATAATATTTACTTTGCAACTTTCAAGAAACTCAAATGATCGGTTCAATAGTCAGTGTTGAAAGAAAGAGAGTTGTGAAAGCATATGCTGTTTGGCAGGGACGCGTTCATGTTATATAGAGATGACAGATTACAAGATAGGTTGCGCAGGTTGTTACTAGGCTTGGCCTCTACTCCAAGCAATACAAAGATAAACCTATCCTAGCTAACAACCTGCCGCGCCCAAGATTACATGTACGCGTACGTACCAATACGTGACAACATGTCACACAATACTAGCCTATACATTCTCTACAAGCCTATCATTTAACATCCTCCCTCAATCTTAACTCATCAAGGTTTAGATTGTTCTTATAGGCTCGAAACTGTCGAATTTGTAAAGGCTTGGTGAAACCATCAGCAACTTGATCTCCTGTTGGAATGAACTATATCTCTAATAGCTTCTGTGCTAATCTTTCACGAACAAAGTGATAGTCAATTTCTATATGCTTTGTTCTAGCATGAAATACAGGATTTGCAGCGAGATATGTTGCACCCAAGTTGTCACACCACAGTTGTGACAAATGTGACCTTCCGATTCCTAGTTCATTAAGTAAAGTTTCAATCCACATTACCTCAGCAGTTGCATTTGCCAGAGACTTATATTCTGCTTCAGTACTGGAACGTGACACTGTTGCTTGTTTCTTAGCAGTCCAAGATATAAGATTAGACCCAAGAAAAATAGCAAAACCTCCAGTAGACCTTTTGATGTCCCACAAGTATAGCGAATCTTCCGTTGTCCTTTCGATAAGTAAGAGTGTCAAACCCAACGTGGAGCAGAAGGAAATGATAAGCGGTTTTCAGCAAGGTATTCTCTGCAAGTACTGAAATAAGTGGTAACAAATAGTTTTGTGATAAGATAATTTGTAACGAGCAACAAGTAACAAAAGTAAATAAAGTGCAGCAAGGTGGCTCAATCCTTTTTGTAGCAAAGGACAAGCCTGGACAAACTCTTATATAAGGAAAAGCGCTCCCGAGGACACATGGGAATATCGTCAAGCTAGTTTTCATCACGTTCATATGATTCGCGTTCGGTACTTTAATAATTTGATATGTGGGTGGACCGGTGCTTGGGTGTTGTTCTTACTTGAACAAGCATCCCACTTATGATTAACCTCTATTGCAAGCACCCGCAACTACAACAAAAGTATTAGGGTAAACCTAACCATAGCATGAAACATATGGATCCAAATCAGCCCCTTACGAAGCAACGCATAAACTAGGGTTTAAGCTTCTGTCACTCTAGCAACCCATCATCTACTTATTACTTCCCAATTCCTTCCTCTAGGCCCAAATAATGCTGAAGTGTTATGTAGTCGACGTTCACATAACACCGCTAGAGGCTAGACAACATACATCTCATCAAAATATCGAATGGATACCAAATTCACATGACTACTAATAGCAAGACTTCTCCCATGTCCTCAGGAACTAACGTAACTACTCACAAAGCATATTCATGTTCATAATAAGAGGGGTATTAATATGCATAAAGGATCTAAACATATGATCTTCCACCAAATAAACCAACTAGCATCAACTACAAGGAGTAATCAACACTACTAGCAACCTACTAGTACCAATCCCGGACTAGGAGACAAGAATTGGATACAAGAGATGAACTAGGGTTTTGAGAGGAGATGGTGCTGGTGAAGATGTTGATGGAGATTGCCCTCTCCCGATGAGAGGAGCATTGGTGATGACGATGGCGATAATTTCACTACAGGAAACAGGAAATTTGCCGTCTATGGATTACAGACGGCAAAGACCTAAATCCAGACGGCAAAGATTTTGCCGTCAGGAAGCAGACGGCAAAGTCAGACGGCAAAGATTAGCCGGCAAAGAATACTTTGCCATCAGCTTTTTATCTGACATACGGCAAAGAATTTGCCGTCAGCTGAACCTTCTTTGTCGTCAGCCTTATAAATCACAGACGGCAAAGAAAAGTAATTTTGCCATCAGCCACACTACAACTTTGCCCTCAGCTCCTCACGTCTTTGCCGTCAGCCTCATACATCACAGATGGCAAAGAAAGCGGTCAAAATAAAGAAATTACAGTGGCGTTGCTCCCAAGCTATGGGCAACGCATGCAAGTGCACTGCCCTATCTAATCTTTCTTCATTCTTCATCATTTTAAGAGAGAAAGGGCCGGTCGTGCCTAGTGCCTTTCGTTTAACATTAGTGGAGTACAAAATGTAAACGGGACCGAGAGAGAACTCAAGTTAGAGAATAGTCCTTGAAATTAACACAAAGGACCCTAAAACATAAAATGGAAAAGCAATCGGGTCCTTGTTCTTCGCTACAGTGGTTCGCTCGCCCCACCTTCAAGCCCAACGCCCACCGCGGCACTCTGTCGTGCTCTGCTCGCCGCGCCGCTGTTTGGACCTGCTGAGCTGCGCGGCTCTGGCCCAGCCGCGCTCGAGAGCTGACTCGCTCCGGCGCCGTGGGGAGGCACGCAAGCGAGGCGGAGTGCTTGGCTGCTGTCGCCGCGGAGTTTGCGAAGCAGAGCGCACGACTGCTGTCGAGGCCGGGGCCAGTGCCGGGGGTCGAGGCCGTCGGAGGCCTGCAGGGGTGACGGGTCCGGGGCCGTCGGAGGCCTGCAGGGGTGACGGGTCCGGGGCCGCCGGAGGCCGGCGGGGGTGACGGGGTGCGCAGGCTGTAAGGGGCGATGAGGGACGGGGCGCGGAGGCCCCGGGGGCGACGAGCGACTAGGCCGGGGCCGGCTGCCGAGATGATGGCCAGCGAGGCCGGAGCCGGCCGGCGAGATGGAGGCTAGCGAGGTGGTGGCGGGCGCCGGCGGGCCTACGGTGGCGACGGGGGAAGTGGCTGGGGCCGACGGCGCTGAGGGGCGAAGGGAGAAGTGTCCGCGGCCGCCGGGCGAAGTGGTGGCCGGCGAGGCCAGGACCGGGGGGCGAGGTGTTGGTTGGGGTTGGGGATCGAGAGGGAGAGAGAGAGACGTGTGATGGGGGTGGGGATAAGGGAGACAGAGCATGGGGCGCATGGGTGCTGCCTTGGGGGCGCGTGCATCGTGGGTGGGTGGGGTGTGGATGGCCTGGTGGTTGGGGATGTGCGTCTATGATGTTGCCAAGTCGTCGATCCATGTGATAGATCCGCGTGATGTGTTTCTTCTTTACCGTCTGCGAAAAAAATACAGACGGCATAGAGCTCACTTTGCCGTCTGCGAAATAAAATACAGACGGCAAAGAATCTTTGTCGTCTGCTGAAAAAATACAGACGGTAAAGAATCTTTGCCGTCTGTGATTTTTGTTGCAGACGGCAAAGTGAGCTCTTTGCCGTCTGTGATTTTTCTGGTAGATGGCAAAATATCTTTTGGCGTCAGTTTTTCTTTGCAATCTGCTGATGTCGGCAAACCCTTTCTTTGCCGTCTGCCCGATGAAAAGCTGACGGCAAAGATGCCCCCTGACGGCAAATTATCTGTTTCCCGTAGTGTTTCCCCCTCCCGGAGGGAAGTGTCCCCAGGAGAACAGCTTTGCCAGAGCCCTAGATTGGTTCGGCCTCGTGGCGGCGGAGTTCGTTCCGAAAGGTTGCTTATGATTTTTTCCTCGACGAAAAACCTCATATAGCAGAAGATCGCCATCGGAGAGCCAACAGGGGGCCCACGAGGCAGGGGCGCGCCCCCACCCTCGTGGCCAGGTGGGTCCCCCTCTGGTGAACTTCTTCCGCTCAATATTTTTTATATTTTCCAAAAATGACTTTCATGGAGTTGTGCAGAATAGGTCTCTAATATTTGCTCCTTTTCCAGCCCAGAATTTCTGCTGTCGGCATTCTCCCTCCTTAAGTAAACCTTGTAAAATAAGAGAAAATAGGCATAAGTATTGTGACATAACGTGTAATAATAGCCCATAATGCAATAAATATCGATATAAAAGCATGATGCAAAATGGACCTATCAACTCCCCCAAGCTTAGACCTCGCTTGTCCTCAAGCGGAAGCCGATAACGATAAATATGTCCCCATGTTTAGAGGTAGAGGTGTCGATAAAAATAAAATACGGACATGAAGGCATCATGATTATTCTCATAACAGCAACATATATAGGTATTGTCATATGATTTCTTATGCTCAAGTAATAATCCATTCACAATGCAGAGAACGAATCATAAACTTTATTGAGAACCAACAAACTATAATCTCAGTCACTGAAGCAATTGCAATTTATCATAACATTAGAAAGATTCTATGTCAGAGCTTAATAGCAAGTCCACATACTCAACTATCATTTAGTCTTTCATAATTGCTAACACTCACGCGATATTTGTGGTTACGGAGTTTTAATCGGACACAGAGAAAGACAGGGACTTATAGTTTCACCTCCCAACCTTTTACCTCAAGGGTAATGTCAACAATAATAACTCATGCTCCCCTACATCCAATTAGATATATCTATCAGGATCTTTCCAACACACTGTGCTTGCCAAAGGATAAAATGTAAAAAGGAAAGATGAAGATCACCATGACTATAGCATAAGTTAGAAGATAATAGTAAAAAGGCCCTTCACAGAGGGAAGTAGAGGTTGCCATGCGCTTTTATGGTTGGATGCATAAAATCTTAATGTGAAAGAACGTCATTTTATATTGCCCCTTGTGATATGAAACTTTATTATGCAGTCCGTCGCTTTTATTTCTTCCACATCACAAGATCGTATAAAGCTTATTTCCCCCACACAAATCAATCATACATATTTAGACAGCAATTTGTATTGCTTTGCACCGATGACAACTTACTTGAAGGATCTTACTCAATCCATAGGTAGGTATGGTGGATTCTCACGGCAAAACTGATTTAAGGGTTATTTGGAAGCACAAGTAGTATCTCTACTTGGTGCTGAGAATTTGGCTAGCATGTGGGGGAAAGGCAAGCTCAACATGTTGGATGATCCATGACAATATACTTTATCTCAGATATAAGAAAACATAACTAATTACGTTGTCTTCCTTGTCCAACATCAACTCTTTAGCATGTCATATTTTAATGAGTGCTCCCAATCATAAAAGATGTCAATAATAGTATATTTATATGTGAAACCTCTCTTTCCTTATTATTTCCTATTAATTGCAACGATGACTAAAGCTATGTTTGTCAACTCCCAACTGTTCGAGATATGCCCTAGAGGCAATCATGTATGATGATATTTCCTATGTGTTTATGAATAAAGATAGTCCTTGGACATTATCAATGATGTGTATCAGCAAGTACGTGACTTGTTTGTGGGACTATGCATTGTATGATGACTGTCCTAAAAGGTCCCTAGTCGAAAGGGATGTGTGGATGCACAGCCGACTAGACTAGCATATGACACGGTCGATGGCTTGGTCTCACTAGCCATGGAGCATTGGATGCTAACCGGATAATACGGACTTGGAAAGGTCTGGTCAGATTCGACGTAGTCGGATCCGAGTCGAGATAAGGTCCGAGTCGGACAGACCCAACTATGAGATGCAGCGATATCTCATCCGTGAGTCTCTAGTACAACATACGTTCCATGTCCTAAGACCTGAGCTGACGCATGTACTCGGGATGGTGACAGACATGCTTTGGGCCGACCAAACGCTACTCCATGACTGGGTAGTTACAAAGGTAGGTTTCGGGTTTGTTCAGTCCCATGCTGCGAGACATGGTCGAGCAAGATGGGATTTGCCCCTCCGATCAGGAGAGATATACTCTGGGCCCCTCGTGTGATCCGACCAGGATAAGCATGGCCATGCGACAAGGATTATGAGATAATCCGGTTTGTGGTCGGTATCACTGGAACAAGAAAGAGGTCGGGCTAGCACAAGGATGACAGTCTCGCCTTGAGCCCGACAACATATATCGTGTGGCAAAGGGAACAAAAGTGTGACACGTTGTACAGGTTCGCCTAACCAGCTTCATAGTCTGCTTGATGGTCGGCATGCCTTGCTATAGGCCGCTACCAACCGTGCAGGTCGGAGGTGATCCGAACTGTGACCAAGCCGACTTGAACCTAAGGGGTTGCGCACTTAAGGGAAGGAACCTACGAGGTCGGTTTATAGGACATTAGTCGGATGTGATCCGAACTAGACTAGGAACGTGACCGAGTAGACTTTGGGCTTTAGGGTCCGTGCAAGGACCAAGTGTTGAGCCTCTGACGGACGCCTATATAAAGTGGAGGTGCGGCACACTCTTGCGGTTGATCGCTTCGGCTACGACTAGGGTTTGCATGTGTTGCGAATAGCCACCTCGACTCGCCGCCGACTGTGCGATCGGACCTAGCAGTCCGCCGCATGGTGTTCCTCCTGCACGCGCGGATACCGTTAGAGGCGGTGCACTTGCACCGCTCCGGCTAACTCGTACGTGGGATCGGACGACCGGTTGTTCGAGGGAGATCGGACAAGGAGGAGACCATCCACACGGACGCTCTGCCCCAACTCTTCTTCTACTCCACGGCACTGTGCGTCTAGTGGTAACGAACTGTGATCCATCTCCCGTAGCATGTTCCTAGATGTTCTGCGCGTAGGAAATTTTTCATTTGCAGTCGACGCACCCTACCGTAGATCCCAATAGTGGTATCAGAGCCTCTGCTATAGGATTTGGATTCAGATCGTATGCATATTAGATATGCGGAGGCGGCAGATGAGATCTATTGTCCTTGAAGAGATCGGCTATGTGCACGGTTGATGTGATCAACTGCACATGGGGATCATTGAGGCTATGTTTTCTGTCAATCGGGATCGATGAGGTCATGACACGATCTACCCCTACCAGTCGGTCATCCGTCATCGGGGTTAACAGTGAAACATAAATCCAAATTGGATTCGCGATGATCGATAAGATCGGTCAGATCAGAAAATTCGGCGTGAACGGAGTTCAGATGTGATTTGTGATTTCCGAAAATTTGGTTTGAACGGAATTCGGTGTGTGCGTAGCACCGTGTATTTCGTACCCGACACACAAACCGGTAGAATGCGATTCTATGTAGAACTTTGTTTTGCAGGTTTGATGTGAATAGTATGGCTCATATGTATGTGATGCATGTGTGTAATTTATGTGTGGCCTGCGTGTCATGTTTGTCAGCCGGCAGGAGCCAAAGTGCTGTCATTATATTTTATAACGACCTGCGTGTCGACTTGTGACTCTATGTAAAATTCATTACTAGTTGTAGTAGTTGGATAATGGAGGTCAGGTTGGTGGCTTGGCGTCACGGCGTGACAAAGAAGATGGAGTTCATAGATGGTTATCGGAGTCGGAGCCGACCTGGAAGAACGTCCATGAAGGTGCCATACTATTTCACAATATGTGTTATATTTGTAATTGTTATGCTTCTTTGTTTCTATGCATGTTAGAATGATAGAATGATCCCTCATGAATATCAAACGAATTGCCATCCCCAATGTTGCACCTTCGCACGTCAAGTACGTCTAGTAGTGGGCTCATAAAATCGGGGTGCTGCTAGGTGTCCTTGAACTGAAGGGTTCGTGTCGGACATGGACATGCACTGCATCAGGTTAACTTGACAAGGCTATCAAAATGGTTTTGGGCCTTGTGGCAAAGAAGGTTGGGAGCCGGGGTATGAGATACCTTCTCGACCGACAGGAGTCGTATAGAGATACGATTAGCAAGGAGTTGCTTACCGGATAGGTATGTTGGCTAGCAGTGATGCTAAAGCTCACTAGTCGCATGCGCTAGTCGGATCCTGAATCACTGAGAGTTTACGGAGGGATGCCGACTTCAGTGGGAGTATTTCTGTTTAGGCTAGAATTACTCTACATAAACACATTGCTTAGTGATTGCATATTTTCTGTTGTAGATCAATGGCACCACCTGCTCAACCCAACTTTGCACTGAAATCAATTCTGAAAATGGATAAACTGAATGGAACAAACTTTACCACCTGGTATAGAAATCTGAGAATTGTTCTCAAGCATGATAAAAAGGAACATGTTCTAGAGGATCCAATTCCAGAGGAACGTGCTGATAATGCTAGTGCCACGGCTAAGAATGCCTACCAGAAACTCGTTGATGAATCAACGGAGATCAGTTGTCTAATGATGGCTTGTATGGAGCCCGATTTGCAACAACATTTCGAAAATGTTGAGACTTACGATATGATAGAGAGTCTCAAGAGCATGTTTCAGACACAGGCTAGGACCGAAAGGTTCAACTTCTGGCGATTCTTGATGGATTGCAAGCTGAAGGAAGGTGATCCACTGGGCCCACATGTGATCAAGATCATCGGATATGTGCAAGCTTTGGATCGTTTGGGCTTCCCGCTCTTGGATGAGCTGGCTACAGATGCAGTTCTGGGTTCTTTTCCGCCCAGCTATGGGACGTTCATCTCGAACTATCATATGCATGGCATGGATAAGAAGCTCACTGAATTGCATGGGATTCTCAAGGTGGCAGAGCAGGATATTAAGAAAGGCACGCATCAAGTGTTGATGGTGCAGAAATCGGCTAAGTTCAAGAAGAGTTGGTGCAAGAAAAAGGCTAAGGCAAAGGGCACGGAGACGGTAACCTCCGCCGTTGCGCCAAAGCCTGGACCGGACTCGAAGACCATTTGCTATCACTGCAAGGAGACCGGTCACTGGAAGAAGAACTGTAGCAAGTGGCTTGAAGAGCAGGGCAAGAAGGCCGGGAATGCTGCTTCAGGCAAAGGTACACTTGTTGCATATGTTATAGACATTTACCTTGCTGACATACCTAGTAGCTCTTGGGTATTTGATACCGGATCCGTTGTTCATATTTGCAACTCGATGCAGGGGCTGGTAAGAACTAGGCATGTGGCACAAGGGGAGATTGACATCAGGGTCAGCAACAAAGCAAGAGTTGCTGCGTTGGAGGTCGGCACGATGCAGCTCGAGCTTCCTTCCGGATTCATTATGGAATTGAATAATTGTTATTACATTCCTGCACTTAGTCGGAACATTATTTCTGCCTCATGTTTGATGAGTCAAGGTTACGAATTCAGTTTAAAGGACAATGGTTGTTCGATATTTTTGAGTGGAATGTTCCATGGCTATGCACCCATTGTTGATGGGCTATTTATATTGAATCTAGAATAGGAACCGGTCTATAACGTGAATGTCAAGAGGCATAAGCCTAATGAGATAAATTCGAGATACTTCTGGCATTGCCGGCTTGGACACATTAGTCTGAAACGCATGAAGAAGCTCCATGATGATGGGCTCCTAACTTCATCCGACTTCGGGTTGTTCGAGACATGTGAATCATGCTTGCTCGGCAAGATGACTAAGTCTCCTTTCGCAAAGAGTTGCGAGAGGGCCTCTGAGCTGTTGGAGCTTATACACAGTGTGGTGTGTAGTCCAATGAGCACAACTACCAGAGGTGGCTATCAGTACTTCATGACTTTTACCGACGACTTGAGTAGATATGGATATATCTATGTGATGAGGCACAATTCGGAGACTTTTGAAAAGTTCAAAGAGTTTTAGAACAAGGTTGAGAATCAGCTCGGCAAGGCTATAAAGCATCTGCGATCGGATCGTGGAGGTGATTACATGAGCTAGGAGTTTGATGATCATCTGAAAAGTTGAGGTATAGTACCTCAGCTCACACCTCCGGGTACGCCACAGAGAAACGGCGTGTCGGAACGGAGGAATAGGACCTTGTTGGACATGGTCCGGTCTATGACGAGCAAATCGGATTTACCCTTGTCATTTTGGGGATACGCTCTAGAAACTGCATCTTTCACACTTAATAGGTACCATCAAAATCCGTAGACAAGACACCACATGAGATGTGGACCGGGAAGAGTCCCAGTTTGTCTTTTCTAAAGATTTGGGGTTGTGAAGCATTTGTCAAGCGAGTTATGTCAGACAAGCTTACACCTAGGTCGGAAAAATGCATATTCGTGGGATATCCGAGGGAAACCTTGGGATATAGCTTCTACAACCGGGAAGAGAACAAAGTGTTTGTTGCTCGGAACGGGGTTTTCCTTGAGAAAGAGTTTCTCAGTCGGGAAGCCACTGGGAGGACGGTTCGACTCAAAGAAATTCGAGGACCACTCAGGGACGGCTCGGCTAGTGATGGGATCATACCAGAGTCAGTCAGGGAACCTATAATGGAAGCGGCACCGAAACCACGAAGGTCGGAAAGATTGCGCAGAGTGCGCGATGTATTGTTGCTACATAGCGACGAGCCGGCCACATATGCGGAAGCGATGGTGAGCCCAGATTCCGAGGCATGGTTGGCGGCCATGAGATCCGAGTTAAAGTCCAAGGATGAGAATCAAGTCTGGGACTTGGTTGATCCGCCACCTGGCGTAACTGCCATTGGTTGCAAATGGGTCTTTAAGAAGTAAACCGATGTGGATGGAAATGTTCAGATCCACAAATCTCGGCTTGTCGCTAAAGTTATGGACAAGTTCAAGGAATTGACTACGACGAGACTTACTCGCCGGTAGCGATGCTGAAGTCGGTGTGTATCATATTAGCTATAGCTGCAAATTTCGATTACGAGATATGGCAGATGGATGTCAAAACCGCTTTCCTTCACGGAAATTTAACCGAGGACGTGTATATGATACAGCCCGAGGGTTTTTTTTATCCGACTAGCACTAGTAAGGTATGCAAGCTCAAGAGATCCATTTATGGGTTGAAGCAAGCTTCTCGGAGTTGGAACATTTGTTTTGGTGAGGTCGTCACTGGTCTCGGTTTCATCAAAAGTGAAGAGGACTCTTGTTTATACAAGAAGTTAAGTGGGAGCTCGATAGTTTTTTTGATCTTGTATGTGGACGACATACTACTGATCGGAAATGATGTTTCGATGCTAAACTCGGTCAAGGAGTCATTGAATGGCAAGTTTTCGATGAAAGACCTTGGCGAGGCAATATATATTTTAGGCATTAAGATCTATAGAGATAGATCGAGGAGGCTTCTCGGCTTAAGCCAGAGCACGTACATAGATAAAGTGTTGAAGCGGTTCAAAATGAGTGAGGCGAAGAAAGGGTTCTTGCCACTCTCACATGGTATAAGGCTAAGCGAGACTCAGAGTCCTTCGACATCTGATGAGCGAAGCAGGATGAGTAGGATTCCGTATGCCTCGGCAATCGGATCCATCATGTATGCCATGATATGTACAAGGCCTGATGTTGCTTTTGCAATAAGCCTAACAAGCAGATACCAGGCCAACCCTGGTGAGAGTCACTAGGCAGCGTTAAAGACTATTTTGAAGTACCTTTAAAGTACTAAAGAGATGTTCCTAGTTTACGGAGGTGAGGAAGAGTTCGTCGTAAGGGGTTACGTTGATGCTAATTTCCAAACCGACAAAGATGATTGTGGATCACAGTCCAGATTCATGTACGTCCTAAACGGAGGAGCAGTGCACTGGATGAGTTCCAAGCAGGATACGGTGGCCGATTCTACCACAGAAGCCGAATACATTACGGCTTGTGAAGCTGCAAAGGAAGGTGTTTGGATCCGGCATTTTTTGGATGATCTTGGTATTTTCCCAGCCTTGGTGAAACCATTGGACCTTTATTGTGATAATACTGGTGCCATCGCACAAGCCAAAGAGCCGAGGAATCACCACAAGGTTAGACACATAGATCGGAAATATCACCTAATACGAAAGATCGTAAAGAATGGTTATGTAGAGTTATGCAATATTCACACAGATGCAAATTTTGCAGATCCGTTGACTAAGCCGCTTCCACAACCCAAGCATGAGGGGCACGTTAGAGCTATGGGCATTCGATGTCTATTTGATTGACTCTAGTGCAAGTGGGAGACTGTTGGAGATATGCCCTAGAGTCAATCATGTATGATGATATTTCCTATGTGTTTATGAATAAAGATAGTCCTTGGACATTATCAATGATCTGTATCAGCAAGTATGTGACTTGTTTGTGGGACTATGCATTGTATGATGACTGTCCTAAAAGGTCCCTAGTCGAAAGGGCGGTGTAGACGCGCAGCCGAGTAGACTAGCATATGACACGGTCGATGGCTTGGTCTCACTTGCCATGGAGCATTGGATGCTAGCCGGATAATATGGACTTGGAAAGGTCTTGTCGAATTCGACGTAGTCGGATCCGAGTTGAGAGAAGGTCGGAGTCGGACAGACCCAACTATGAGACGCATCGATATGTCATCTATGAGTCTCTAGTACAATATACGTTCTATGTCCTAAGGCTTGAGCTGACGCATGTACTCGGGATGGTGACAGACTTGCTTTGGGCCGACCAAACGCTACTCCGTGACTAGGTAGTTACAAAGGTAGGTTTCGGGTTTGTCCAGTCCCATCCTTCGATACATGGTCGAGCAAGATGGGATTTTCCCCTCCGATCAGGAGAGATATACTCTGGGCCCCTCGTGTGATCCGACCAGGATAAGCATGGCCATGCGACAAGGATTATGAGATAATCCGGTTTCTGGTCGGTGTCACCGGAACAAGAAAGAGGTCGGGCTAACACAATGATGACAGTCTCGCCTTCAGCCCGACAACATATATCGTGTGGCAAAGGGAACAGAAGTGTGACACGTTGTACAGGTTCGCCTAACTAGCTTCATAGTCTGCTTGGTGATCGGCACGCCTTGCTAGAGGCCGCTACCAACCGTGCAGGTCGGAGGTGATATGAACTGTGACCAAGCCGACTTTAACCTAAGGGGTCGCGCGCTTAAGGGAAGGAACCTACGAGGTCGGTTCATTGGACACTGGTCGGATGTGATCCGAACTGGACTAGAAACGTGACCGAGTAGACTTTGGGCTTTAGGGTCCGTGCAAGGCCCAAGTGTTGAGCCTGCGACAGACGCCTATATAAAGTGGCGGTGCGGCACAGTCATGCGGTTGATCGCTTCGGCTATGACTAGGGTCTGCATGTGTTGCGAATAGCCACCTCCACTCGCCGTCGACTGTGTGATCAGACCTAGCAGTCCGCCGTACGGTGTTCCTCCTGCACGCGCGGATACCATTAGAGGCGGTGCACTTGTGCCGCTCTAGCGAACTCGTACATGGGATCGGACGACCGGCTGTTCCAGGGAGATCGGACAAGGAGGAGACGATCCACGCGGACGCGCTGCCCCAACTCTTCTTCCGCTGCACGACACTGCGCGTCTAGTGGTAACGAACTGTGATCCATCTCCCGTAGCATGTTCCTGGATGTTCTGCGCGTAGGAAATTTTTAATTTGCAGTCGATGCAACCTACCGCAGATCCCAACACCAACAACTTTTAATCATCATACTCTCCCTATGTGAAGTCATTACTCTCGATAAGATCAATATGATCTCTTTATTCCTTTTTTTATTCTTTTTCTCTTTTCTTTTATTCACTCAAGATCATGGCAAAATAATCAAGCCCTTGATTCAACACTAATCTTTATTATATAGCTCACGGACTCGATTACATAGGGAGATCATAAAGCAAAAACTCAAAACTAAATCATGCCATAAACTTTATTCTACTAGATCAAGATACTTCTAATAGGATCGAACTAAGAAAAACGGTAAAGATAGGAGTGTGATGGTGATACGATACCGGGGCACCTCCCCCAAGCTTGGCAGTTGCCAATGGGAGTGCCCATACCCATGTGATTATATCTCCTTTGCTGGTGAAGAAGGTGGAGGTGATGTTGATGACGCGGGCATGTCATCCATCTTCCAAGGCATGGGCTCACCATCATAGAAGGATGATCGAGTCTCCGGGATCCTCAAATCTGCAGCCAAACTCATCCTTTTGAATATATATTCATACTCACAGTTTTGGTTTTGCAGGTCATAGATTTGGGCTTGAAGGTGTTCGATCTTCTCGTGAAGCTTGAAGATGGTCTCCTCGATGTTGTCGGCATCCAGCTTGTGTTTGTTGGTAAATTCCGCGATCATCATGTGGTTGGAGTTGAGTGCACTTTCCACCATCCCCTAGCACTTGAAAACTTGTTGCTCCATTGCTTTGAGCCTCGTCTCCATGCTTCCGGTCCCCTTGGGTCCCTCAACATCACGGATGTGCAGCAACCCATCACGCATCTCAATGGTTTGAGGGTGTCGCAGCACCTCCGCGAGGTAAGGGTTGATGACCTTCTTGAAGAACTTGTCCTTGGAGGCACTTGGGGATGTCATTGATAATCTAGATCTGTCAGAAAAACAGCTCGAAACAAGAATAGAGGATAATTGCGTGATACAGGGGTCAAAACATTCGGGAGAATATATAATGAATTTTTACCGACCAGAATACGTATCAGGCAAGAAAACAGAGTCCGGAAGGCACACGAGGTGCCCACGAGGTAGGGGGCGCGCCCAGGGGGGTAGGGCGCGCCCTCCACCCTCTTGGGGCCCTGGTGTCCTTCCCGGACTGCTACTTATTTTTCTATTTTTCTAAATATTCCAAAATGGAGAAATATTGCCATAAAAATTGTTTTGGAGTCGTTTTACTTACCATACCACATACCTATTCCTTTTCGGAGTCTGGAACGTTCCGTAAAGTGTCTCTTATGTATTCCTCCAAGGTTACGGTTTCAATAACATTGGTTTCAACATTTATAGGATTACCTAAGATATAAAGTTTGATTCTTTGATCGTTTACCACCTTCGGATTTGTACCTTCGAAATTGTTGATTTTTATGGCACCGGAACGATAGACCTCCTCGATAACGTAAGGGCCTTCCCATTTAGAGAGAAGTTTTCCTTCAAAAAATCTTAAACGAGAGTTGTATAGCAATACATATTCACCTACATTAAACTCACGCTTTTGTATCCTTTTGTCATGCCATCTTTTGACTTTCTCTTTAAACAACTTGGCATTTTCATAAGCTTGGGTACTCCATTCATCCAGTGAGCTAATATCAAATAACCTCTTCTCACCGGCAAGTTTGAAATCATAGTTGAGCTCTTTAATAGCCCAATATGCCTT
Source organism: Triticum dicoccoides (assembly GCF_002162155.2). Taxonomy (NCBI): domain Eukaryota; kingdom Viridiplantae; phylum Streptophyta; class Magnoliopsida; order Poales; family Poaceae; genus Triticum; species Triticum dicoccoides. The sequence continues at coordinate 9,262,551 of NC_041391.1, read as the reverse complement.
ATGTTCCAGTTCGAGAGGTAAGTGACATGCTTTTCCATAAACCATTTTATACGGAGACATACCCATAGGATTTTTACATGCAGTTCTATAGGCCCATAATGCATCATCAAGTTTCTTGGACCAATTCTTTCTAGACCTATTGACAGTATTTTGCAAAATTAATTTGAGCTCTCTATTACTCAATTCTACTTGACCGCCAGACTGAGGGTGATATGGAGATGCAATTCTATGATTAACATCATACTTAGCAAGCATTTTACGGAAAGCACCATGAATAAAATGTGAACCACCATCAGTCATTAAATATCTAGGGACTCCAAACCTCGGAAAAATAACTTCTTTAGGCATTTTAATAGAAGTGTTATGATCAGCACTACTAGTTGGAATAGCTTCTACCCACTTAGTAACATAATCAACTGCAACTAAAATATGTGTGTATCCATTAGAGGCAGGAAAAGGTCCCATATAATCAAAGCCCCAAACATCAAATGTTTCAATAACAAGTGAATAATTCATATGCATTTCTTGACGTCTACTAATATTACCAATTCTTTGACATTCATCACAAGACAAGACAAACTTACGGGCATCCTTGAAGAGAGTAGGCCAATAAAAACCGGATTGCAATACCTTATGTGCAGCTCTATCTCCAGCGTGCTGTCCTCCATAAGCTTCGGAGTGACACTTGTGTAGGATCTGTTCCTGTTCATGCTCAGGTACACAACGTCTAATAACACCATCTACTCCTTCTTTATAAAGATGTGGGTCATCCCAAAAGTAATGTCTCAAATCATAGAAGAACTTTTTCTTTTGCTAGTATGTAAAACTAGGTGGTATAAATTTAGCAACAATATAATTAGCGTAATCAGCATACCATGGAGTACTACGAGAAGTACTTATAACATTTAATTGTTCATCAGGAAAGCTATCATCAATAGGTAGTGGGTCATCAAGAACATTTTCTAATCTAGACAAGTTGTCTGCAACGGGGTTCTCAGCTCCCTTTCTATCAACAATATGAAAATCAAATTCTTGTAGCAAGAGAACCCATCTAATAAGTCTAGGTTTAACATCTTTCTTTTCCGTAAGATATTTAATAGCAGCATGATCAGTGTGAATCGTTACTTTAGAATCAACAATATAAGGTCTGAACTTATCACAAGCAAATACAACTGCTAAGAGTTCCTTTTCAGTAGTAGCATAATTCCTTTGAGCATTGTCTAGAGTCTTACTAGCATAATGGATAACATTTAATTTCTTATCGAATCTTTGCCCTGGAACAGCACCTACTGCATAATCACTAGCATCGCACATAATTTCAAAGAGTAAATTCCAATCAGGTGGCTGAAAAATAGGTGCAGAGATCAATGCTTTCTTAAGTATTTCAAATGCTTCTACACAATCATCATCAAAGACAAAGGGCATATCTTTTTGTAATAAATTAGTCAGAGGCCGAGAATTTTTTGAGAAGTCCTTAATGAACCTCCTATAAAATCCGGCATGACCAAGGAAACTTCTTATACCTTTGATGTCCTTGGGACATGGCATCTTTTCAATAGCGTCAACCTTGCCTTTATCAACTTCGATAGCTCTTTCAGAAACTTTATGCCCCCAAGACAATACCTTCATTAACCATAAAGTGGCACTTTTCCCAATTCAAAACAAGATTAGTTTCTTCACATCTCTGCAAAACTTGATCAAGATTGCTCAAGCAATCATCAAAATAAGATCCATAGACGGAAAAGTCGTCCATGAAAACCTCACAAATCTTTTCACAAAAGTCAGAGAATATAGCCATCATGCATCTTTAAAAGGTAGCAGGTGCATTACATAAACCAAAAGGCATACATCTATAAGCAAAAGTACCAAAAGGGCAAGTAAAAGTGGTCTTTGATTGATCTTTAGCTGACACAGGTATTTGAGAGAAACCAGAATAACCATCTAGAAAGCAATAATGTGTATGTTTGCATAATCTTTCTAGCATTTGATCGATAAAAGGTAAGGGGTAATGATCCTTTTTAGTAGCCTTATTTAATTTACGGAAATCAATTACCATCCTATAACCTGTAATAATTCTTTGCGGAATCAATTCATCTTTATCATTAGGAACAACAGTAATACCTCCCTTTTTAGGGACACAGTGGACAGGACTTACCCACTGACTATCAGCAACGGGATAAATTATACCTGCCTCCAGAAGCTTTAGTATTTCTTTTCTTACAACTTCTTTCATTTTAGGATTCAGCCATCTTTGATGATCACGAACTGGTTTGGCATCTTCTTCCAAATTTATTTTATGTTGACACAGAGTGGGACTAATGCCCTTAAGATCATCAAGAGTATATCCAATAGCAGCACGGTGCTTCTTCAGAGTTTTCAATAATCTCTCTTCTTCATGCTCTGAAAGGTTAGCACTAATAATAACAGGATATATCTTCTTTTCATCAAGATAAGCTTATGTAAGATTATCAGGCAATGCTTTATGCTCAAACACGGGATCACCCTTGGGTGGAGGAGGATCCCCTAGGATTTCAACATGCAAATTGTGTTTCAGAATAGGTTCCTGCTTAAAGAATACACCATCTATTCGCTTCTTTCATTCATAAACATATCATTTTCATGGTCTAGCAAATATTGTTCTAAAGGATCACTAGGAGGTACGGCAATAGAAGCAAGACCAATAATTTCATCCTTACTAGGCAATTCTTCTTCATGGTGTTTTCTACTAAATTTAGAGAAATTAAACTCATGAGTCATATCATCCAAGCCAATAGTAACAACATTCTTTTCGCAGTCTATCTTAGCATTAACGCTGTTCAAGAAGGGTCTACCAAATATAATGGGACAAAAACTATCTTGTGGAGAACCAAGAACAAGAAAATCAGCAGGATATTTAGTTTTCCCACACAAGACATCAACATCTCTAACAATTCCCATTGCTGATATAGTATCTCTATTGGCAAGTTTAATCGTAACATCAATTCCTTCTAACTCAGCAGGTGCAATTTCATGCTTAATTTCTTCGTATAAAGTATGCGGTATAACACTAGCACTAGCACCCATATCACATAAGCCATGATAACAATGATCTCCTATTTTAACAGAAATAACAGGCACACCTACCACAGGTCTATGTTTATCTTTAGCACAAGGTTTGGCAATTCTAGCGGTTTCACCGCAGAAATGAATAACATGCCCATCAATATTATCAGACAAGAGATCTTTAACAATAGCAATATTAGGTTCAACTTTAATTTTCTCAGGAGGTGTATAAGTTCTAATATTGCTTTTACGAACCATAGTTGAAGCTTTAGCATGATCCTTTATTCTAACAGGGAAAGGTGGTTTCTCAACATAAGAAGTAGGAATCATTATAAGTGACAATCTTTTCTTCAACTTTAGTAGATGCAGGTACTTTTACTTCTATGGGAGGGTGATATTTAAACCACTTCTCCTTCGGGAGATCAACATAAGTAGCAAAGGATTCACAGAAAGAAGCTACAGAGTCAAGTCCATATTTAGTGCTAAATTACGGAAAATATCGGTATCCATAAAACATTTAACACAATCAAACTTAGGTGTTATACCTGACTCCTTACCTTCGTCGGGATCCCAATCTTCAGAGTTGCGTTTAATTCTACCCAATAAATTCCATTTGAATTCAATAGTCTTCATCATAAAAGAGCCAGCACAAGAAGTATCGAGCATGGTTTGATTATTATGAGAAAGCCAGGCATAAAAATTTTGAAGAATCATTTCTCTTGAGAGCTCATGATTGGAGCATGAATATAACGATTTAAGCCTCCCCCAAGCTTGAACGATGCTTTCTCCTTCGCGAGGCCAAAAATTATATATATATAATTGCGATCACGATGAACAAGATGCATAGGATAAAACTTCTGGTGAAATTCCAATTTCAATCGCTTATAATCCCAAGATCCAGTATCATCACATAGCCTATACCATGTCAATGTGTCTCCCTCCAAAGATAAAGGGAAAACCTTCTTCTTGATAACATCATCGGGCATACCTGCAAGCTTAAATAATCCACATATATTAGGTGCTCAGTAGGATGTAATGTTCCATCTCTTGCAAAAGGATTAGCTAGCAGTTTTTCTAACATACCCGAAGGAACTTCAAAGTAGACATTTTCATTTTCAGTAGGTTCAGTAGGTTGAAGAGCAACTCTTTGCTCTTCTGGATGGGGTGAAGATACCCCGAACAAGACCCTCAAAGGATTACTTTCCATAGTAACAAGTGACAGTTAATTTCAGCACACTATATAAATTTTTCCTTACCAAATTCCACCTACATAAGGCGCTTCACTCCCCGGCAACGACACCAGAAAAGAGTCTTGATGACCCACAAGTATGGGGGATCTATCGTTGTCCTTCCGATAAGTAAGAGTGTTGAACCCAATGAGGAGCAGAAGGAAATGATAAGCGGTTTTCAACAGGGTATTCTCTGCAAGTACTGAAATAAATGGTAACAGATAGTTTTGTGATAAGATAATTTGTAACGAGCAACAAGTAACAAAAGTAAATAAAGTGCAGCAAGGTGGCCAAATCCTTTTTGTAGCAAAGGACAAGCCTGGACAAACTTTTATATAAGGAAAGGCGCTCCCGAGGACACATGGGAATATCGTCAAGCTAGTTTTCATCACGTTCATATGACTCGCGTTCGGTACTTTAATAATTTGATATGTGGGTGGACCGGTGCTTGGGTGGTGTTCTTACTTGAACAAGCATCCCACTTATGATCAACCTCTATTTCAAGCATCCTCAACTACAACAAAAGTATTAAGGTAAACCAAACCATAGCATGAAACATATGGATCCAAATCAGCCCCTTACGAAGCAACGCATAAACAAGGGTTTAAGGTTCTGTCACTCTAGCAACCCATCATCTACTTATTACTTCCCAGTGCCTTCCTCTAGGCCCAAATAATGCTGAAGTGCTATGTAGTCGACGTTCACATAACACTACTAAAGCCTAGACAACATACATCTCATCAAAATATCGAACGAATACCAAATTCACATGACTACTAATAGCAAGACTTCTCCCATGTCCTCGGGAACAAACGTAACTACCCACAAAGCACATTCATGTTCATAATAAGAGGGGTATTAATATGCATAAAGGATCTGAACATATGATCTTCCACCAAATAAACCAACTAGCATCAACTACAAGGAGTAATCAACACTACTAGCAAGCTACTAGTACCAATCCCGGACTTGGAGACAAGAATTCTTTGCAAGAGATGAACTAGGGTTTTGAGAGGAGATGGTGCTGGTGAAGATGTTGATGGAGATTGCCCTCTCCCGATGAGAGGAGCATTGGTGATGACGATGGGGATGATTTCCCCCTCCCGGAGGGAAGTGTCCCTGGCAGAACAGCTCTGCCGGAGCCCTAGATTGGTTCCACCAAGGTTCCGCCTCGTGGCGGTGGAGTTTCGTCCCACAAGGTTGCTTATGATTTTTTTTCCTCGACGAAAAACCTCATATAGCAGAAGATGGCCATCGGAGAGCCAATAGGGGGCCCACGAGGCAGGGGGCGCGCCTTGGGGGTAGGGCGTGCCCCCACCCTCGTGGCCAGGTGGGTCCCCCTCTGGTGAACTTCTTCCGCTCAATAATTTTTATATTTTCCAAAAATGACTTTCGTGGAGTTTCAGGACTTTTGGAGTTGTGCAGAATAGGTCTCTAATATTTGCTCCTTTTCCAGCCCAGAATTCCAGCTGCCAGCATTCTCCCTCCTTATGTAAACCTTGTAAAATAAGAGAGAATAGGCATAAGTATTGTGACATAACGTGTAATAACAGCCCATAATGCAATAGATATCGATATAAAAGCATGGTGCAAAATGGACGTATCAACCTTCTATCATCTGGACACCCAGCCCAATCCGCATCAGAGAATGCACTTATTCCAGTTGATGGAGATCTAGATAACTTGAGCCCTATTCCAGTACTTCCCTGAATATACCTCAGTATTCTTTTGATAGTTATCCAATGTAAGGAGGTAGGAGCATGCAAAAATGGACAGACCTTATTTACTGCAAATGATATATCAGGTCAAGTCAAAGTTAAATACTGAAGTGCACCAACTATGCTTCTGTACTTAGTTCCCTCTTCGGGGCTCAACACCTTTCCTTCATGCAATGACAACTTATCAGTGGTAGACATGGGTGTATTGGAAGGCTTACAATCCTTCATGCCTACCCATTTAATTATGTCTCTGGCATACTTGTCTTGAGTTAACATAATACCATCATGCATTTTTTTAACTTCAATGCCTAGGAAATAATGTAACTCTCCCAAGTCTTTAAGTGCAAACTCACTTCTCAAATTCTTTAGCAGAGCTGAGGTATTTTGAGGTTCACCAGTGGAAGCAAAGTTTGCAAACTTGAAGTTTTTCTCATACCTGACTGTCCCATCTTTAAACTTTGATGGTTTCAAAATACCTTTTTGTGCACGTGTAGTCATCAGTAACTGTGCACGATCATGTACCGAATTATCAGCCACAGAAGATCAGAGCCCATCACCTCGTACTCGATCCGACCGAGGAGAGGCGGGCGAATGTCCCTCGAACGCCGTGCTCCTGACTGGGCTTGGATCCCGTGCAGGTGCACTGTGCGGCGCACTGCCTGGGCTCAGGTTCTGTGCGCATGGGCCAGGCGACGCACCATCGGCCCAATATGACGACGAAGGCGTGCCGGGTCCACCCATGCGGGAGCTTGACGCGTGGCGCATGCTAGACGGAAGCGAGGGCGGGTCGGGTCCGCCCGACCAATCACCACCGGTCCCACCCGACCAGGGACCAAAGGGCGCCAGGAGATCTTTCTGGGAATCCGCAGGCGCGTCAATTGGCCCCCTACCACCGAATCTCGCGGGATCAGCGCCCGCAGGTGCAGGTGAATCTGCTTCGTGTTCCGCCCCAGGCATTCACTGTTGCTCCTGCTACTGCATAAGATTATGACGATTTGGAGTGCAATTTTTTTCACTACTGTCTCCGTTAGGGTTAGGATTATTAAACAAATGATCATTAGCAATATGTTCACCCCCTTGATCAGTAGGATTTAATCAATCTAGTGAAAGCAAAAGGATCTCAGCACGAAGACGAGCACCGGCATTAGGATGGAGTGTAGAGAAAGGAAACACATTTTCATCAAACACAACATCCCTTGAAATATAAACACGCCCGGTGGAAATATCAAGACATTTGAAGCCTTTGTGAAGGTTGCTATACCCGAGGAAAGCACACTGCTTGGAGCGAAATTGAAGCTTGTGACTGTTGTAAGGTCTGAGGTTGGGCCAGCAGGCACACCCAAAAATTCTCAAGATAGAATTGTTGGGTTTTTCATGGAAAAGTCGTTCAAGAGGTGTTTCAAAGTTAATCACTTTACTAGGCGTCCGATTTATCAAGTAGGTTGCGGCAATGAAAGCTTCATCCCAAAACTTCAGGGGCATAGAAGCTTGAGCAAGAAGAGACAAACCTACTTCAACAATATTACGATGTTTCCTCTCAGCTGAACCATTCTGTTGGTGTGCATGAGGGCAGGAGAAATGGTGAGGTATAGCTGTTTTGGTAAAGAAGGAGTTGAGTTTAACATACTCCCCTCCCCACTCTATTTGGAGAGCAAGGATTTTGCGATCAATTGTCGCTCTACAAGTTTCTGAAAATCATGAAACTTTTGAAACACCTCGGACTTCTGTTTGATAAGATAGATCCATGTAAATTTACTGAAATCATCTATGAAACTTACATATTATTGTTTTCTTCCTACTGTTTCCACAGCAGGACCCCAAACATCAGAGAACACAAGCTCTAAAGGAAATTTTAATTCATTTATTGACTTTGGATAAGGAAGTTGGTGACTTTTGCCTTTTTGGCATGCGTCATATACAGACTCTTTATTGAAATAACTGGCACACGGCCGATTATTTTGATTAATGACTTTGCTAACAATAAGAGAAGAAGGATGCCCTAGACGTCGGTGCCACCTATCCGGAGATAGCTTGGTAGCACTTAGCACTTGCTTATTGACGTTGGTGCTCATGTGCCTAATTGGGTAGAGACCTCTCCTACCCTTGCCTTGAAGTAGTACCTTCCTCGTTCCCCGATCCTTAACAGAAAAAGAATAAGGGTGAATTTCAACAAAGGAGTTGTTGTCAATGGCAAGACGACTAGCAGAGATGAGACTTTTGTTGGCTTCAGGTACATGAAGAATATTGTTCAAGTAGAGATCACGATCTAGGGTATGAATTGTTGAACGACCAATATGTTTAATATCCATACCTGATTCGCTTGCAGTATGTATCTGCTCATTGCCGTTGTAGCGATCTCGCACGTTCAGCTTCTCCAGATCACCCGTGATATGATCAGTAGCACCACTGTCAAGGTACCAGTTGGTGTCTACGCCATACTGCGGGGCTGCAAGATTGGCCGATTTCTCCTCCACACCTTGGTAGGACTCGTCATATCTTTTACAGCACTTCCATGCCGGATGGCCCATCTTCCCGCAGATCTCACATTGCACCCGAGAAGTAGAGGCATGGTTGTTGTAGTTGCGTCCGCTGCCGCCTCCATTGTTGCGTTTGTGGCCACCGCCGCCACGACCTCCTTGCTTGGAATAGCCACGGCCGCTGCGGTCACCACCATTGCCAGCTTGTCTGCGGCCGTGGTCACCACCTCCGCCGCCTTGCTTGCGGCCTCGGGTGGCACTGTTGGCAGAGGACTGCGACCCGCCGCCATGAAGATTCAGCCTCGTCTCGAAGCTGAGCAGCTGTGAGAAAAGCTCAGCTGCAGTGACCGGCTCCACCCTGGAGCACATAGCAGAAACCACTGGATCGAAATCTTCATCGAGTCCGGCATGGATGTGGGAGACAATGTCTTCCTTGTCCACCCTCTTTCCCACGGCGGTCAGCTCGTCGGTGAGGTTTCTGACCTTCCTGACGTAGTCGATGATGGAAAGGTTGCCCTTCTGCAAGTTGGCGAGGGCGATGCGAACGTTGGTGGTCTGCGATCGAGTGCGAGATGCAAGCATCCCCTCAACCGTGTTCCAGAGCTCCGCCGAGGTGTGACAGGATGGCTATATCACGAGGAAGAGTCGTCAGGAGATAGGAGAAGACTTGTTGGTCTTGCGCATACCAGGTTTGGAAGTCAGGATTCGCCGCTTTCGTCGTGGTCTTGCCGTCAGAGGAGGCCACGTCGATCTGCATGGGCGGCGGCGGCTGCTCAACGTCGAGGTACTTCGCCATCTGGGCTCCCCGGATGGCGGAGAGCACAGTCGCTTGCCACAGGGCTTGATTGCCCTTGGTAAGCTTCTCTGTGGCTATGTGAGCGAATGGTGAGGAGAGGAAGGAACTTGAATACGTCGCTATGGATGAGCTCGAGGATTCTCTGATTACCATGAAAGAAAGAGAGTTGTGGAAGCGTATGCTGTTCGGCAGGGACGCATTCATGTTATTTAGAGATGACAGATTACAAGATAGGTTGCGCAGGTTGTTACTAGGCTTGGCCTCTACTCTAAGCTATACAGAGACAAACCTATCCTAGCTAACAACCTGCCGCGCCAAAGATTACATGTACGCGTACGTACCAATACGTGACAACGTGTCACACAATACTAGCCTATACATTCTCTACAAGCCTATCATTTAACAAGTACAAAAATAGTTAGCGAGACCACAGAACCAAATGCTCCATAGTGATAGGGTTCATGCATTGTGAGCCAGATTATGGTAGAAAGATAATGCGAAAGATAATGCAATACACATACTTACTTTTTCCGTTTTTGAGTAAATAGCACTATTGGTAGGCCCTAGTTGACATGTGGTGTGACGCGACATGGCAGGCGCAACATGTGGAGAAGGGAAACGATCACGCCCAAATGCCAGGCCCGGCTCATGTCCAGGGGAGCCAGAACCTAACCGCTCTAAAGCAACACATGGTATGTGCATTAAGATGTAAACTTTTTCGCACGGAGCATCTTGGTTCATTAAACTTGATGGTTAATTTTGCAGGAGGCGACCGTTGGTCACCCGGTCCACATCCGGGATGCCTAGAAAGAAGGCCACAAGGGGAAGGATGGCGCCGAGTTCTGCAGCTTGTCGGCGCAGGAGAAGTACGAGACCTTCAAAGAGGTCTTCCAGGAATTGCACGGGAAGGACGCCGAACCTACGTCCAAGCCCCTTGATCCTGAGCTTCTCGTCATTGCTAGCCAGGGGGAAGGGCCATGGACGCCACGTCCTTTGCAACGGGGCGATCGCCACCTCCTGCACCGCAAGCTGCATGAGATACGCGCGTTGTGCACTAGCTCAACTCCGTCCATACGGAGTCGCCCAACCGCCGCGTCACGTGAGATAAAGCGTCTCAAGGTTAGCATCCTAACCTTTCATTTATGTCCATGCCTTGAAATAGCACCGTTCCAACCTATGTGAGCCTACTGCCATATTACAGGATATCATTGAGCAGCGGGTTGCTGAAGAGGAGCAAAGGTGGCTGGCTGAGCAGGAGAACAGAAAGAAGGAACAAGCTGACATGAACGGAAGGTTGAAGCTTCTCAAGGATCAATTACAGGTAGAAATTTCTATAAACTAGAGTAGAACATATATTATATAGTGACGAACCACCCTCACGTGACTCTACTCTTATAGGCTCTTATGCAATCTCGAAGCAGTGGAAGTGGTGCCCGTCCTCCTCCTCAGGAATCGTAACCTGATGGCCCCTCCTACTCCTCAAGATGATCTATGAACTTGTGAACTTCTATGTGATGTGCACGTGTTTTGCTAGAACTTCTATGTGAAGTGCACATGCTTTGCTACTCCACATATATGTATGAATTTGTGAACTTGTGTGTGTTGTGTATGAATTTGTGAACTTGTGTGTGCTACTTATGCCTATATATGATCAAATTATGCCTATATATGTGCTAGTCATGCCTATATATGATCAAATTATGCCTATATATGTGGACTACTCCAAATTGCACTGTAGCTGTTTTCATCTGCATGGATCAGAAAAGAAACAGCTTAACAGCAGAAGGAATGGCAAGCATTTCCGAGAGCCACACTCGGAAAATTACAGACTTCCGAGAGTATCTCTCGGTGAAGGGGGCGTTTGAGAAAAGTGTGCGCCATAAGTTTAAAAAAGAAAAAAAAAAGTGAGCGCCCAGGCCACTGGCCGAGCCTTACTTGGCCAGTCACTATCCAGCCGGTTCAGGCGACTATGACTGTGTTTCAGGTGTCTGGCCGGACGCAACAGGGCCGCACAACACTAGTAGAAAAAGGGTCAAATGTTCAGCTCATTAGTCCCGGTTTGAATTTGAGCCGGCACTAATGTGACCATTAGTGCCGGTTCCAACGGCTAGGTGGGCCGCTCTCATTAGTACCGGTTCGTGCTAAACTTTTAGCACCGGTTCGTGCCATGAGCCGGTACTAAAGAGAGTGGTGGCAGGATATTGTCAGTCTGGGGCCCCTCCAGCACCTATAGTACCAGTTCGTGCCATGGACCGGTACTAAAGGTCATCCATATAAACCCTCCGTCCACCCGCGCTCTGATAACCCACAAGTATAGGGGATCGCAACAGTTTTCGAGGGTAGAGTATTCAACCCAAATTTATTGATTCGACACAAGGGGAGCCAAAGAATATTCTCAAGTATTAGCAGTTGAGTTGTCAATTCAACGACACCTGGATAACTTAGTATCTGCAGCAAAGTATTTAGTAGCAAAGTAATATGGAAGTAATGGTAATGATAGAAAAAGTAATGTTTTTGGGTTTTTTAGTGATTGTAACAGTAGCAACGGAAAAGTAAATAAGCAAAGCAAAATATGTGAAAAGCTCGTAGGCATTGGATCAGTGATGGATAATTATGTCGGATGCGGTTGATCATGTAACAGTCACAACATTGGGTGACACAGAATAAGCTCTAATTCATCAATGTAATGTAGGCATGTATTCCGAATATAGTGATACGTCCTTGTAGTTAAATGCATGGTCAAACTTGGACCCAATATACAAAGAGCCCTAATAAACCCGAACAGAGGTAGTATTAGACAACACCAAAAGGATAGACAACACCGAGATGTCGATTTTTTCTGCCGTTTCACGCACTGCATGCAGTGTCCTGCTCATGACATCTTCTATATCTAAATAGGGACACCCCACTAGCTGATTTTCTTGCCTTCTCATGAAGCCACATCATCTGAATTGTTATAGCCGTTGATGTACTATGGTCCAACAACGTCTAGCCGTCTGATCAAAAGTCGACGAAATTACCAAGAGTTGCCACCGCTAAGTGAAAATACCGCTTCGTTCATTTCGCGTCGTCCCGATCGCTGCCTGCCGCCTCCTACTCGATTTGTTTTGGTTTGGCATGTACAATGGTTCTATCTTAGGAGTGCCACGTAGGATAAATGATGAGGTGGAGGAGAGAGAACTCATAAAAAAAGGCTTGTCTTCTCTTATTTAAGAGAAGACAAGAGATGATCTCTTAGCACAATATGTCTCACCACGTTTTTAGGAATTGCTAATTATTGAAGATAAGGCTAAGAGATGACCATTGTAGACTTACTTTTTTTGTCATCTCTAGATTACACGCAAAACTTAAGATAAGACTATCTTATCAATCATTGTACATGTCCTTAGTTGCGGTGTACGCGTCCGCGTTTTTCTCCACTGGGCTATTGGAGCAATGTTTCTACGTGGGTTGCGTTAGTGTTGGACGTTGTAAGCCCATTAAAAACAATCAGCATCCCGTCCAGCTACCCGACGTTGTCTCAAAAGATAAAGCTACCCGTGGTTTGCTCAAAAAAAAAAAAAAACTACCCGTGGTTTGCCCTATCGTCTTCTCATGCTCGACCAGCCAGCCAGCCGCCGCCGCCGTAACAACCCATCCCGGCATAACGGCCGACACTCCCGCAGCCACGAGTGACGTTCCGCCTGTGAGCCATCTTGCATTCCATCCACCGCCACTAGGGATTCCGTCAGCATGACTGACGCTCCCCCTGGCCAACCGCCCCGACGGCCACCAGCGCCGGCTCTATGATTTCGAAGGCCCCGGTGCGAACCCGACCAGTGGGCCCAATAGAGAAAAAAAATCTAATTTGATACATGAAAATATAAAATTGCTATAAAATCATAAAACTAATATATTTTTACTAGAATCAAGCATATGTTAATTTCCCTGTCTTTGTTCCAAACCAAGTATTATGGAAGTTACAACGCAGAAAAAACATATAGAAATAGCATGCTAACCTCTAGTGATCATGTGAAACGAGACTTTCGTGCATTTTTTGACGCAAAATCATCAATGAGATTGTTAAGATCAATACTATCCAGCATATTCTTCTCAATGCAGCACATGGCCAATCCATTCAATCTTTTTTGAGACATCGTTGACCTCAAATAATTTTGCAATAGTTTCAATTTTGAGAAACTCCTTTCAGCTGATGCAACAGTCACAGGTACGGTCAAAAGGATACGATAAGCAATTGAGACATTTAGATAACAATCCGCATCTCTAACAAACTCAAATATCTGATCCGCTGACATGAATGTGTTTGGCAATGTCATCTGCAGTACTTTTAGTTTAGAAATGAAATCATCTAGATCGACATCTGCTGACTTACCATGAGTGAATTTGTTGACAAAATTAGTGCAACATCTTCTTAGATCATTATCACCCAAGGACTTCAACGCTTTCAAGTTGAACAAGAAACCAAATATGCTCCCAATTGTCTTCACTTCCTCAAATCTAGTAGTTAGGGAAGCAATTGCAACATCAATCATCACCAAAAAGTATTTAACTCTAAATGATTCCACCTCACTTGCTTGTGTTTCTTCATTGTGGTTATTTTCGTCATTGCCACTAATTTCATCAAACTGTCTTTTTCTAGTAATACGTCTCTTGACAGGAAACAAAGGTTGTACACCCATGTCAATTGCAATAGATCTCGCAATATCCAGACTAGTTGCAAAGCCGTCATTTCTGTACTTCTTAAAATATGAGATGGCACCTTCAATCTGTTTAAGAGTAACATCAATGCACACAAACTTAGACTGCAACTTCTTACTCACCATGTTTACAGTGAACAAAATGTCATGCCAAATGACCATGCCAAGTAAAAATTCAAATTTCTCAAGTGTGCTAGCCAAATATTTTGCATCGCTCTTAGTCTTGGCATCATCGGTAGAAGTTCTCTTCAATTCCAGTAATGCTTTTCTTAACTCGGGTGCTTGATATCTGATAGCCTGAACACTCTTTATTCGACTCTCCCATCGAGTGTTACACAAAGACTTAACTATCATTTTTGGAACATGATCAAGCAATAGCTGCCATCTTTTAGTAGAGCTTGAAAACAATATATAAATTCTTTGCACAACACCAAAGAAGCTAACAGCTTTACCGCAAGATTTTGCCATATCACTAAGAGTAAGGTTCAGGCTATGACAAGCGCATGGCATGAATAATGCTCTTGGATTAGTTTCAAGTCGACTGCTCTGTACCCCTTGGTGTTTTCCCTTCATGTTCGAACCATTGTCATACCCCTGTCCACGAACATTTTTAACATCCAAACCAACAGATTTAAGTGAATCTATTAACACATTATAAAGTCCAAGTCCGGATGTATCATCCACCTTCAAGAACTCCAGAAAAAACTCCTCTATTTTTGTAGTAGTACTTGACATGTTTACGCACCACACAATTAGAGTCATTTGTTCTTGATGGCTCACGTCAGGTGTACAGTCCAAGATGACAGAGAAATACGTTGCATCCTTAATTATCCTCAACAGAGAATATTTAACTGTGCGACCAAGAAGGGAAATTAACTCATTCTGAATATTATGGCCAAGATAATGATGATGGATTTCACTATTCTTAATGCGCCGAAGATGCTCTTGCATTACAGGATCAAATTCTGTCATCATTTCAATTACTCCCAAAAAATTTCCGTTGTTATCTTGATATAATTTCTCATTCGATCCTCGAAAAGCCAGACTATGTTTAGCAAGAAATTTCACAGCAGCAACAATTCTAATTAAAACAAGTCTCCATCGCTCCTTCTCCCTTGCAATCTCTTGTTGCATGTCTTTATCAATTGTTTCCTTCTTACTTAGCCTCAGCCTTACCTCATTCCAAGTATTCATGTTAGTGATATGCTGAACACTATTCTCATGCAATTTGAGCTTCTCACTAAGATGTCTCCAATCCTTCAATCCCTCGGATGCTAGCAGACTTTTGCTTTTTCTAGATTTAAACAATTTGCAACAAAAGCAGTAGACTTTATTCACGTGTTTAGAGTACACTAACCACCTCCGATCACTAAACTCGCCATTCCTTAACTTTCTTGTGTAGTAATCATATGAAAAATGCCTGCCACTAATTTAATCTTCGGGAAACACAAGATTGTATTCCCTTATAGGTCCTTTTTCAATGAGAATATCTTTTGATTTATTGTCAAGAATATTCCAAGTTCTAGGATCATATATATCAAAAGAAGAACCCTGCTCATCTGCATTTCCAAGATTCTCATGGTCACTAAAATTTCCCGTGTGCTGATCGGCATCATTTTCCGTAGCATTATTTTTCTCGACATGATTTTCCTCAACGGCATTCTTAGTATCATCAAGTTTTTCTTCACCATTTGTGATATATAATTGCTCTGAATTTGTAGCAGCACCAGTCCTCAAGACAAACATATCCATAGCGCCTTCCTGAGATTTAATCAACTTGTCTACTCTTTTCTTGTTGTTTCTTTTCTCACAGCCAGATATATGTTTTTTAGGTAACATGATTATGCTGCAAGTGAGAAACACGAATACAGTATCAGAGATTGAAGATGTTATGTTTTTAGATGAGAACTTTCAGAATTGAGACCACCGGAAAATATTCGCCTATACATTAGGATTTATGAATAGATTGATCTGAGAATTATTTTCTTCTGAATGATGATCTTGATCAGTTGATCTCTTCCTCGAATTCTTGCCGATTTGATCCCCAAACTCAGCTCTAGGTTCGGTGCGGTGCGCTGGTGTTGGCATCAGGCGGCGTGCTGCTGTGTCGATGCGTCCCCGTGCTCCTGTGTCGGTGCGTCTCCCTGGATTCTAGGCGAACGACAGGGCAACGTGCGTTGCCTGGGCTTGGTTGGGCAGGCCCTAGTGGTGGTTGCGTGCTGCTTGCTGGGTGGGCTCAGAGCTACCTGGGCTGGACGTTAGTCATTCTTTGTTTTCCACTAATCCGTAATATATAATATATATATTGCATATATACTATGGGCCCCCTTTTAGTCTGGGCCCCGGGCCGTCGCACCTCTCGCACTGGTCCAAAGCCGGCCCTGACGGCCACCATGCTAGCCATCGCCGCTTGATAGATACTGCATTAACTCCACCATTTGTTCATCTTCCCACTGCCGCTTTTATTGCCACCACTGTCCCTTCATATCCATGACACTCTTCGGTCCACAAATGCATATGAAACGTCCTCACACACCACACCATTCATCTCTCATTATCTCGGCCTCCACTACCCTGCAATTTTGAGGGAAAGTGTGTATAAAACCACTCTATCCTAATCCTGCAGGCACGCATGCTTACATCCTCATCCGGGAACCGGCCCCTGCCCAGGTAGCTGCACACTGTTAGCACACGAACACGTCACCGTGTACCTCCAACACCGAGGATGATGCACCGCAGCTCACGTCGAAGGAGACCCATCCGGAAACGCGGTACGCAGGCAATCCGACGAGTGCTTTTGAGGACCCGAAACCCCACACGCTCGGGAGGGACCCCGTCTGGGAACGCGGTGGCTATGGGCTGCCCTAGGTCGACCTGATCGCCCCTAGGGCCTCGAGGTTCGCCGCCCTGCAACAAGAAGAACAGACGAAGAACGAGGAAGAAGAAAAACGAGGGAGAGAGATAAAGGTAAAGGTACAAAGTGGTAGATGATTGATCGATTGTGTGTTGTTCAATCGGCCGTCACCCCTTAGGTATATAAGAGGCGGCTGGACTTTCCGTGCAAGGAAAAGGCTTGGATTCACGTCCAAAACCCTAGTCAAATTTGGATTGGTTTTGTCCGAACTTTCCAAAACTGTTCGGTTTAAACTGGCTGCACATTCCGGGTCTTTTTTGTGGTGGTAAATGATCTCAGATGGAAACGAGCCCAAAAGCAATCGGAGACGAACAACTTTTATGTTGAACATTTTTTTATCAGAGGTTATCTTAAGGGTCAAATCGGACGCGCAAAACAGGCTATCCCTCGCGCTACCCATCACACAGGGTGTCCGGTGGGGCGCGCCAGTTTTTGCCTCCTGACAGGGTTGTATTTCGATGACTCTAACTTTTGCATACGAACTTGGATTGGAATGATTTTTATATCAAAATCGATCGTTTCAACGAGACAAAGACAATCTGTGTAGATAATTTTTCCATTTGAGGTCGGCTTGGGGGCTTAATCAGCCAAACTGTACTCTGAATATAAGATCTTAATACTCTGAGCATAGTTTCGGCCTTCGAGATGAAATCGGACTGCGATGACCCAAACTTCAAAGATGTTCATATCGACAATACGGAACTCTTTCTTAAAGATCACTTCTCCATTTGAGGCCATCTTAAATAAGTTATTGAGCGTGCCAAAATCTGGTGTCGACACATGCCCCCCTGTTTTTTGGCAAAGTTTGTGTGCCGAAAAATAACTTCCGCATAGCTTGTTCTAAGGACGATGTTAACACTCCATCGGCCATTTTGCATGTTCTTAGGACGACAAGTATATATCGGCCATTGCTTGTTTGAACCTCTTGATGCAAACTGGGGTGAAAACTTCTCAGCTTCTATAACAATCCGGTGATAAGGTTCCATAGATCAAACCATCCTCCGAACCATATTGTTCACCCTTTCGCTAGGATTTTGCAGATCATCAAGAATGAACTTCCTTCAATCCTTACTTCACCTGCATAAAAGTTTCATTAGTGGCCGAAGCGGTGGGCTTCGATTCAGCCTTACCTTTGTTGACAAGACCTAGCATCGGCTATTGATAGAAATGCAATACACCATGGTTAACATAGTAGCCGGACGCTTGCTGTGCCAACTCTTTCGAATGGTCATGCCTAGATACATGAACAATTTCAAAGCAACCCAAGGTAAATCTTGCATCTAGACATACCAAAAGATAAACTATAAGTGATCCGTCAAAACATTGATAACCCTTGGATATTTGTTGCACTACTAATAATGAATCACCGGAAGCCTCAATATGTATAGCACCTATATCAAGACAAAGCTCCAATCCGAATAACAATGCATATTCGGCTTTAATGATTGTGCAAAAATATTATAAGTGGCCTGAGGCTTCACAAAATAGCTCCATATGAAGATAAATAAGCAACACCAACACCTTGGCCATTGCCACAAATTTACTGTCGAAAATAATCTCCATAGTACTAGAGAGACAAGGGCAATATCAATGAACATGTACCTCATTTTGGCCTCTAATTGAACTAAGGACGATGTTAGGATACTACATCAGCCATGCTTTGACATATTCTTAGGGCGATAGATAAATACCGGCCATCAACATAATGCCCATGTAGAATTCATTCACCAAATCATGTATAGCCAAAATAAACAAATGAAATAGCAATCAAATATTTCGGCTCTTTGGATTAGCAAGAAACAATGTAGCTAATAAAATGTATAGAGATTTGGTAATACCCTATCATGATGCAGAAAATTATGTCGCTTCCATGGATTAAAATAAATCCAGGGAGGGTAATTTATCATACATGATGATGAATTCCATGGCAAAGGCATCAATGGTATGGTTGAAGAATATGAATGATGTGCTAACCGAAGATTTTGATGGGGTGATGCAAACCTTCGGCCTAACTGTTTTTGGCTTCCATCCTTCTCTTTCTTCACTTTTGTAACACTTGTTGCAATAGAAGGTTGCACATCACTTTCATTTTGACTGCTCCTTTTCGGAACCCATGCCATGTTCTCCTTTTTCAGCTCTTGTGCACTAAGTTTTTGTAATTCCTTTTTTCGCCAATATGATAAACCGAGTGGGCATCTCGGCTGTGATTTTGTTTCAACCAATGACAACTCTTTTTGGGCCTTGTGCACCCTCAACTTCTTTTCTTCAGATTTGGCACTCTGATTTTTATCAATTGATTGTTTCACTTCTTTGCCTTTTGTAGCCAATGTCAACATTTTAATTGGCTCTTTGTTATTTGAGATCAAATCTGAAGTATCACAATTACGACCATCTCTTTTCACGCGGTAAACTTGCTTTACCACCTGTTTATTCTTCCTTGAGCTCTGGACCGATTCCTTGTGATTGAAACGGTCTTTGAAGCGTGATTGTTCAAATGTTGATCTTCTTGGAGCTGCATAGTATTGGTGAGATGGTCTAGAATAAGATGGAGAATGTGCCCTTGTATCATACCTGTCCCATGATGAATATGTATCTATATGAGCATAGGGAGGCATCCACGGCATTGGCATTGGCGGCCCAAAATAAGGATATGAATATGTTGCATTAAAATTATCACTTTGCCAATACCGATCCTCATATTTGCGCCTTGGGGGTGACCTTGGTTTCTTTGCATGATTTGGCCGATAAGCATTCTTCTCTTCACTCTTCTTTTGATATTTATCCAAAAGTTCAGTGAAGGTGATTTTTGATCTCTTAAACTTGCGCTTATTTCGGCCTTTGTTTTCTTTTGGTTTGCTTTCATCGATCATTGGATTTGCTTGCTGCCCCCCAGTCCTTGGCGTCTCCATTGTAGCTTCTATGGAATTCTTGCCCTCAAGATTATGTTCATTGTGCTCTTCAACAACTTCTTTACTTGAAAGCTTGATCCCATCACTTGTAGTTTTTACCTTCTCTTCAAATGGATCGGCTTGAAGCAGCCGATGCAAAAACTTTTTGCCATCGGGACCAATCGGAATAGACTGGTCATCTCTTGGTGTCTCAACAAATTTCAATCGTCCTTTATCAATGTTCGATTTAACTATTTGACGAAACATGTTGCAATCCTCAAAATTATGCTTAGACGAATCATGCAACTTACAATACATTCGTCCCTGGACAGATGGTTCAACATTGTGATCAAGAATTCTAATATAATTATTTTGCAACAACAAATCAAATATTTGATCACACATGCTTGAATTGAAGGTAATCTTTTCATTCTCTAGCCGATCTTGTTGTGAGAACGGCTTTGGATTTAAGCAAACGAATGGTTCAGATTTTGTATCACACCATTCGGCTATGCGTTGTGTTTTGCACTCTATCTCCGATGTCTTTGGGTAAGATATTATACTAGCATCAGTTTTCTCAATAGAATTTAACCTTGGCTTTAAATTTCTAAAATAAAAATAGTTAGAACATATATGTCTCAATTGAGACCAATTGCAAGCCAAGTACGAAATAAGCAAAGCTACCCAAATAGATATGAACTTTATATAAAGCAATGGGGAAAGGTTTGGCTGCAATAATAAGTCATTGTCGGTCTTTATAAATGGCACAATTGGTTGACCAAGATGTTCTAAAACAATTTTATTGCTAACAAGTAAATTACCCTTCTTCATTGGTCTTTCAAAATTACCTATGAGGATTTTTCTAATAGATGCATCAACAATAAAGTTGTGACCTAATCTGAAAATAGGTAAATTACTCGCTATGCATACCTCTTCAAATATGTTGGGAGAACATGATGGTGGTGCCATTTGAAGAACATCTTGCTCCGTCTTTGGATGGCTCCCCAACACCTTGTCATCATCTTTTTCTTGAATCCGTGCATCATTGCTTTGAAGATTTTTGTCGGTCGAACTTTGTTTGGCTACTTGTTCTTGTTCTTGAAGCTTGTAAATTTCTACGGCACGAAACTCATAGGGTAGGAAGTAGGTTCCATTAACTTCAGAAAAATAAGCACCGTTGTTTTCCTATGCTTGCCATGCCCTTTCTCAATAATTCTTGCCTCGTTGGATTTGATGGATTCAGAATATATACTACTTGATTCGGATTTTTCAACCGAAGCACTTTCATGTTTCGAACCATCCTTCTTTTCATTGATACTACCAATTGGCAATACTTCTTTTATCTGAGCCAATTCTTTTTCTATTTGTTTCTGACGGCGAGCGGCAAAATTAGCTTTAAGCTTTTTCTCAAATTCAGCCCGCTCCGGATATGATTGCCCCCCAATGCTTTTAGATTCTTTTGGCAATGATACACGGGTGTTGCCGAAATTTTGCAATTGTGTAGGGGGTGTATAGTATGATATAGTACTAGGTGAAGGCATATGCATTGTTGTAAGACCATCCTTTTGCTCGCCAATTTTATCAATTGGCAAAGATTCATCTTCTTGCAAAACTCTAGCTTTTATTGCGGCATAATCGGGAAATAGCCCCTTTTCATGTTGTTCAAGGCAAAGAGCACTAATTCTCTTATTTTTGGCTAAACTCTTCAATGCAGCCACCACTACCTCATCTTCTACAATGTTGGGCACAACCGTTCCTGTAAAATTTACATTCATTCGGCTATAACCAGGAAGGTGTGAAGCCGAATTATGAGCATCTATAGTTGTGTATGGTGCCGAAGAATTAGTAACATGAGGTGTAGCATATGACGGTTGAGAGTAACTGGCCGAATAGCCACTAGTAGCATGGCCAATTCTCTCATTCATCGGCATGGTTGGATTACTATATTGCAGATTAGCCGCCGATGAATAAAAGGGTGAAACACTTTCTTGTATGGCATTGGAAATTCTAACTTGGGGTGTTTCAAATTGATTAATCGAACTCATCATGTTGCTCATCGGCATATGAATTTGCTGGGTTGCCGATGCGTGTGAATTGGGATACATATGGTGCATGTTACTAATATCATAAGAAGTTGAAGTATATAAATTACTTTGAATCGGCCCTTGCACGTATTTAGTTGCATGATTGAAAAAACTAGGGTTTGCCGATAGAGTATACCCATTGAACGATCTAGTAACACCATATGAATTATTTGCATCTACATAAAAGGATTGGGTATTCATATTACCTTTGTAGACTGCAAACCCTAGATGATGATCTCTTTGTAGCAAGAACGGGCCGGAGACCGTTCGAAGTTTCGTCCCCGGCGGAGTCGCCAAAAAGTGTGTTCTCACACGAACACGTCACCGTGTACCTCCAACACCGAGGGTGATGCACCGCAGCTCACGTCAAAGGAGACCCGTCCGGAAACGCGGTACGCAGGCAATCCGGCGGGTGCTTTTGAGGACCCGAAACCCCACACGCCCGGGAGGGACCCCGTCTGGGCACGCGGTGGCTATGGGCTGCCCTAGGTCGACCTGATCGCCCCTAGGGCCTCGAGGTTCGCCGCCCTGCAACAAGAAGAACAGACGAAGAACGAGGAAGAAGAAGAACTAGGGTTAAGGAGAAAAGATAAAAGATAAAAGGTGGTAGATGAATTGATCGATTGTGTGTTGTTCAATCGGCCGTCACCCCTTAGGTATATAAGAGGCGGCTGGACTTCCCGTGCAAGGAAAAGGCTTGGATTCACGTCCAAAACCCTAGTCAAATTCGGATTGGTTTTGTCCGAACTTTCCAAAACTGTTCGGTTTAAACTGGCTGCACATTGCGGGTCCTTTTTGTGGTGGTAAATGATCTCGGATGGAAACGAGCCCAAAAGCAATCTTGACCGTTTCGACGAGACGAACAACTTTTATGTTGAACGTTTTTTTATCAGAGGTTATCTTAAGGGTCAAATCGGACGCGCAAAACAGGCTATCCCTCGCGCTGCCCATCAGACAGGGTGTCTGGTGGGGCGCGCCAGTTTTTGCCTCTTGACAGGGCTGTATTCCGATGGCTCTAACTTTTGCATACGAACTTGGATTGGAACGATTTTTATATCAAAATCGATCGTTTCGACGAGACAAAGACAATTCGTGTAGATAATTTTTCCATTTGAGGTCGGCTTGGGGGCTTAATCAGCCAAACTGTACTCTGAATATAAGATCTTAGTACTTTGAGCATAGTTTCGGCCTTCGAGATGAAATCGGACTGCGATGACCCAAACTTCAAAGATGTTCATATCGATAATACGGAACTCTTTCATGAAGATCACTTCTCCATTTGAGGCCATGTTAAATAAGTTATTGAGCGTGCCAAAATCTGGTGTCAACACACACTTCATATTTTCAGCCGCACCTAATTTTCTTATCCTCAATCTTGTGATTCTGAATTTCTCAGATTGCGCTTGGGATCAAAAGGTGCTTGACTTTTTGCTTCATATGTCAATTGCTCCTCGGATTGGATTCATTGCTTCGTACATCTCCTGCTCATCGGGTTGGTACACAAGCTTTTATCCCTGGATTTAATTCTCTAGACTTGATGAGCATAAAGGTACCCTTGGATTATTCATATTGGTTCCTCCAGATACAACTCATGTGCTTAAGTTGTCTGAAATTTTTTGGTATGTGTTAAGTCGGTAATTTGTTCTGGACTGTTTACCTCTGTTTCCAAGGTTCAGGTAGCTAATTATTTCCAAAAGAATGATGCTGCTCGTGAGATTTTAAGAGGTAATTTTCTCTCTCTCAAACATATACCAGGTTAGAAAGACATCAATTTTATTAGACGACCTAGGGCACAGGAAAGAAAAATATAGAAACAAAAGTTTCTTTTTTTGTTCATCTGAATATGAACCATTTTGCATACCACAATTTTATCCAGAGGTATCCTCCGTCATGTTTTATACACTGCCTACAGCAAAGGAGGGTTGTGTTAACTTGGAGTATGGTGGAGAAGTCCACTGTCTAAGGATTGGGTAATATTATGTAGACATACTATCCTTTCAGCGTGGGGAGTATCTAACTGTGTAAGCACTGAAAGGAGCTTCTGATTAGCTTTTTGGTCTACATAGAGATATCTATATTTGGTTTGACACTGTTGTTGAATGATTAGTTAGTACCATCGCTCTAGGTACCAGGTGAACTAACTAGATGGAGGCAAGGGGTAAGGTTATCAATTCTTTTTTCATGCTATTGAAGAGTATCAAGGAATGGGATATGGATTTTCCTCAAGGTGTTGTAACTTAGATTACCAAATCACTTTTTTTACTTGCATGTTGTTGAAGAGACTATTTACCAGATATCTCCATTTCCTGCATTATTGGCTAGATACTGGCATTTTTTGTTCAGAATTTTATAATTGTACAATGTCCACTAATGGCATGTACAAATATAACTTCAAGTATGTGACGAAAGGATTTGATTGCCAGATCCAAAGATGGACTCTAATACTGGATCATTTGACTCATCAAGTGAAACAGTCAATGAAATAGAAAATCATCCAAAATGTCGCTATATGACACCAAATGAGGTTGTTTGGCGCTTGCCAAAGAGAATGAAGATTGATTTAGTATCGAGCTCCACCATAAGTTATGTCATAAATTAAAGCTTCTCAAATGATAGTGCACAAATGTTACCCTCTACAAAGGTTAGACTTCTGTTCATTCAAAAAGTATGTTATTCTTCCTAACTAAAACCATATTACCTACAAAATACTAACTTGAATCATGAAATACTCCCAGCCATCCCCAAGCAAAGAAATGATGACCCATCCATCTTCAAAAAGTATACAGAGGTTTGCCATCAGTCACAACGTAGAATTTACAAGCTCTATTGAAACATCGCTGACCCAATATTTGTTATTCACAGTGCGATGATCCATACACCAGAGGGCTTCAACAATACTGGACCTTCCTCATGCGAACACACAACTATTTTCATTGAGAAAAAAAGTATAGGTAATACTTTTAAAACTCTATATATAAATTGATGGGTTCAGATTCAACATGAAACTAAAATGTTTTTTTCACATGTACTCTTTAGCTGAAAGGAGCATTGTGCAGAAGATAAAACCATCAGATTGTTGTGCAATCAGGATAGGCGATGGAAACATAACATTTTCAAGATGCATGCAATCACAAGAATGATGTTGCACAAGAATAATGTTGATTTAACAACATGAAGTACATTGACGAGATGCATGCAAGCACCTACGAGCTGCACTGTCTTCATACCTAAAATGAGTTACATCGCCGCTTAAATTGTAATCGTGACAAACTTGCTTTATTACCATTTCATGATTACCCTATATGCATGTTGTAAGATATGAACTCGCCTATGCAACTATTAGGTCATACAGTTCATTAAGCTGATTATGTGTAGTTTACTTCAACTGTTCTCAATATATTCTATGTTTGAATGTCAAGTGCAAATGCTAGAAAATAAGGACATTTCATGCCAAATTGTTTTGTGAAATTCCTTACAAAATCTTGATTGTTCAATAAACAAATATATGTTTGCTTTGATGATTATATAAGTGCATCAATTATCCTCAACAAAATCCCACAGCAATGCGTGGGGTATCATCTAGTTCACATAGTGTTTGTATCCACATATTTAGAAGAACAAAGACCTAGCATTATCCCCCACCCGGCTTATATAGGCAAACAAAACAAGCTTATCCTGAGACATGTGGTCTCATCCTCATATTAGCCCACATATAATGCAAAACAAATGGTATCGACTGGCAACTAGTTGTCGCCCTTGTGGATCCACATGCAAAGTTGAAGGTCATCATTGACATGGATGAGATAAACACTAGCAGCAGCATCAGCCGTGGAGACCAACTACCTCTCTGTGTGAGAACCCACCATTGAGACTAATTGTATGACCGGCAAGTTGACTAGGAAACATGCAGAAGGTGGGGCAATGATGAGGGCGAAGGTGTCTAGACCTATATCGACGGAGGGGCTGCCTCAAGGGAAATGAAAGGAGTAGAAGATATTGACTCGATAGGTGGATCAAAGATTTCTGTAAAAGATTCGACTTCACCTATGACTCTTTCTTTCCTTGTGTCTCCCATGCCTACATATGCTTGAAGTGGTTTTGCTTTAGAGAGTTTTTGGCACAAATATGAGATGGAATGATAGAGGAAGATCCATCTTCGATGATGAATGAAAAGTTCAAGATGGATATATGTAGCCCTTGGAGTTTCTTATACAGTAGATGTGGTGCATTCAAAGCCCTAGTACTATTGGCAGGCTAGTTGCTAGGTCGAATGAATGCCTGAGCTAATTTCATTCATAACGACTCTCTCTCTCTCTCTCTCTCTCTCTCTCTCTCTCTCTCTCCCCCCCCTCTCTCTCCCATTCTCTCTCTCTGGTTTGTTAATGGAATTGGTTTGCTTTCACTGGTTTGTTTTCATCCGTGTCTTCTTTTAGGTGGGATGGAGTAGCAGCCATCTGATGTCACCACCAGTTAAGACGTGCTAGTGATGACACCAATGGCTGAGAGACACGAACTGTCGAGAGAAACAAGGGCCCCCACATCATGCTTTGCGGGGCGACATGGGCAGTGTTCCAATCTCCGCAGACTCTAGCCCCTTCTCTCCTCTCGCCATCGCCGGCCAGTACCGTCGGGCGTAACCCCATGCAGACGGCGGGGGCGGCGGAGCTTCCCTTCCTTGGTTTGGTCCTTCCCTTCGCCAGATACGGTTGTTTGTTTCCTTCTAGTGCCCGTGCTCATCATCACCAATTGAGCTCCGTTATCCACCACCGGCTAGAGGTGCTCCTGCATGGGTTTTCGGTGGTGTGGCCAGGAGGGCTGCAGCCACGCAATCCTAGCCCGTCGGCCGACCGACCCATTCTTCCCTGCCTATATCTGTTCATGGCTGGCCGGGGGACGCCGGCGCAAGGGGATTCCAAGATCTGACCATGGCTGTGCATGTCTTCCCCTGGCATGTCTGGTTGGGGGCTGGTCAGGTCGCCATTGTGGACTGGCCTATGCTCCGATCTAGTAAAGGGCCGTTGCCAGGAGCGTCGTGGTTGCTCCGCCGCCTCTAGTGTTGATCCTTGCAGTGATCACTCTGGCCCGCGGTGTCGGCCTTGCTGCAGATTGGGGCAACGAGTGAAAGTTCTTCATGAGGTTTTCTCCCTTCAGATCTGGTGGTTTACTTTGGTGGTGGGATGCAAGCTATGGACGGTGACTTAACGCAGAGGAACGGTTGTGTAGCACTAGAAGTTGCAAATCGCATGTAGCTGCTAGGATCACGGAAAAGTGATGGCGACAACACATGCGTGATGTCGATGGTGGTGCTACTTGAGCACCAAGTCA
The DNA here is from genome assembly GCF_002162155.2 of Triticum dicoccoides. Classification (NCBI taxonomy): domain Eukaryota; kingdom Viridiplantae; phylum Streptophyta; class Magnoliopsida; order Poales; family Poaceae; genus Triticum; species Triticum dicoccoides. Next base: position 9,235,381 of record NC_041391.1, on the reverse strand, counting down.
CGAGCTCCAAGGTGAAAGCCTAGGTCTAACCCGTATTGGTTATACCTGGCAATGGCGATATATTTATGTCATTACCTTGTTGAAGGAATTGCTTGGATAAGCTTGGACCGGTTCTTCAGGGTGAAAACTTAGGTTTTGTCGTGGGTGGTTGGGTTCGATGACAACAGCATTTGAGCGTCGCGTCCTTCATAAAGGCATTGCCGTTGAAGAATCTCGTCGTTTGTGTGTTGTCATGATATGGTTGGTGCAGGTATAGTCATTGTTGTAGTTTTACCAATGCGGATCTTATTGCGTTTGGGTGTGTGCATCCTAGGTATGCAGAGACCAGGTGTGTGCTCACTGTGTTTGTATCCTCTTGATGCTCCATTTGAAGCTAATAAAATCCACTCCTTGTCGAAAAAAAGAGGTGCTGGTGACTGGAGTCGTCAGCTTGATGCTTGTAGCAACCAAGCCGGAGCATGGAGAGTGTAAAATCCGATAAATACTAAAACCACTAGGCATAAAAGGTAATCTTCCCTGGTAGAAGGTTCTAGTAATCAACAGTGGGAATAAGCCCTTTCAATCTTTTTCGCCAAAGAAGGTTTTGGGGGAGTAACCTATGGGAACGACAGTCCTGCATCGCTGCACACTTATAAACATCAACCTATGGGAATAACCATCCATTCCTTGTCAAAGAAAGAGAAGGAAGGGAATGACGTGGTCTTGTTTACAACTAAGAAAGAAATAGGACTAGCAAGGGTAAAGGTGACAGTTTAGCTCTTTGTTCTGCTCTTGGTTTACATGCTTTGTTAACCAGACCCCAGGTGAGGCACGACAAATATAAGCCCAACAGATTTCTTATGTAATCACATGCAAGATGTTCCTGTTTTGAGGTTGCACATCTTGCAACTCATATGTGTTCATTAATACATGTAGACACCATTCAAGCAAACGAATATGTGCGTTACTCTTTAATGGATCTTTTCTTTCAAGCTACCACTACCATTTGTTGTGACCTGAAGTGCATGAATGATCGCTTGAGCTCAGTTGCAAAGTATTGCTGATTTATATGTATTGATTATAACTCATTTCGCCATTGCCCGTGGCTGTGGCTGTGATGCGGCGTTTGTACCTATGTCGAGGGCGATGATTGTGGGACTGGGTGAAAATATGTTTTGTCTTCGGGCAGGCCGGTGGCGTCGATGTCTTAAAGGCGTCGCCGCAGTCCTCATTGCCCCTCATTGCCCGTCGTGTTGTTCTAGGGGAAATCCTGATCCTTGGATCGGGTGGTGGCGGCACTCTGGTGCCATACCCTTTACAAATTAATGGTTTTAGCGCCATTTAGCAGTGCTATAGCATTGATTTAGCTTATTTGAGGTTGTTGTTATTTGCCATAGCCTGTTATTTTGAACTTTAGTGGAAACACAAGACTGTGACCAAGCTGACATCTGACATTTTTCATGGGAAAAAGTCTTATTCATTAGACATTTAAACAAACATCCCGGTCACCTGGTATGCTTGTTCACCATTCTCAGTAACATGGTTATGTCATCCAACTACTACTTGATATGCTTGTTTTCCATGTGATCTCTGTTCTAAATAAAAATGGGAAAACTGAATCCAATTAAAATACTCTTTCTATTTCTGAATATAAATCTTTTTAGAGTGTAAATCCACTTATTTTGCTCCGTATGTATTCCATACTGAAGTTTCTAAAAATGTCTTGTATTTAGGAAAGGAGGGAGTATTAGGCAAGGTGCATCACAAATCCAATTGTACCATATAACTTATTTTTCAAATAACATAAAAAAACATCCAACCCATATACTAATGAAACTATTGAACTACCTCCAACCATAGACTATGGGCCTGTTCGGCAACGCTCCAGCTCCTAGCTTCTTCAACTCCACGCATGAAGCTCATCCGAACGGTAGCGCTCTAGGAAGCTGGAATCAAGAAGTTGGCGAGGTGTCGTAGTGTAAAAAAGGTGGAGTTGAGGAAGCTGGCCTTTTCCAAATCTTTGGATACCGAGAAGTTGGAGTTGAGGCTAATTAACGCAAGGTTGCCACCGCCAAGTGAGTTGAGCGTACTGGTTCATTTTCTTTCCCAAACTCGCTCTCTCTCACGTTGCCTATTTCTTTTGGGCCCCGAATCTGGGCTGCTAATCCCGCTAAATGGGTTGGCAGCCTTTTGCTTGACGATAGAAAACGAAGTTGCATTGCCGAACGCTTTCTAAATCGCCACTTGAAGCAAGAAGCTATGCGAGAAGTTGAATTTAGGAAGTTTTTGAGAAGCTGGGCAGTTTCAGAACAGGCCCTTAATCGAGAACACTCTTTTGGAGTTTCATTTGGCTGACACTAAAGCAACAACAAATACCGTGTATTGTGGACCCTTTAGATAGTCCATGTGCCAACTGACCTGAGTGACTTTTCGTGTGCTTTCCCCACGCAAGAGTAGGAGAGAAAAATAAGAAGTCCATAATTGAGATCAATGGAAATGATACCTGTAGCACCTAGAAGTAATGGAACCAACTTCATTACTAGCGGTAAAATTTTATATGATAACCCGGTGGCATGGTGCTCTCTCCTTGTTTATCTTCAAGGGACAACATTTCGATGTTGTAGGCATGAGAGGTACATGGAAAGAGAGTGACATAGCATGCCAATAGACCAACTCAAAACCAATGACAAGCTTTGGACTAGCAATCCCTAGGTGTTGTCCTTTTTTATCTGAGATAGTTTTTTACTAATGCTGACCAAGAGGTCTAGTCTATCTCAAAACATTGATGTTGTATCCCACTTCCTTGGTCTCATGGAGGAATCAAGCATTTGCTCCAGTCTACTTCAGTTAAAATGGTTTTGATGCTCAAATAACTTGTTCTCTTAAACAACTATATATGGTGAATGGTCTAAACATGTCTTAACCGTGAAATTGAAGTTTATAATATGTTAGATAATAAGATAATGGAAAGAAAGATAATAAGCTTCACACCTCGACCGTGTGAAGATTAAAATTGCTTGCCACGAATTTGGGGTAGGACTAATTGACTTATCAAATGTAATGTGTGGTTTGATTGCACATGCGCCTTATGCGGCCAATTGGATTGGAGGGCACTGGTTATTCAAAGGGTAGTTTGGCACTACTTTGCTGCACTAGCTTAGGCCAGTGGAATATTCGAAATAAAATTGCTATTGAAAAGGTTATTCCCTCTCTAATCTGGCTGACCTTATCTTCAAATGCGATCTTCTCCTCCAGCTGTGGGCTCTGCTGGGATTGGAGAAGGACAAGGTGGTTGAGGCCAACGAACAAGCTTAATCAGATCTATATATACCAAACATAGGGAGGCGATGGTAACCACCAATGCTGCTGCCTAGTGGTTTTTGTTGCCTTGTAGCCAAGACTCTGCTTTACTTCTGTCCTGAATGTCGTTTTAAGACTCAGTTTTTAGCTTGCCTGGATTTGGGCTATATTAGTTTAAAATTCAGCGTTGCATGCGCCTTTGTTGTAAAAAAAAAAGAACTGCATGCATGCATGAATGCCGCTCATTCATAAGCCAAAGCAGGAGGCTCTTGGAATGCGAATCGGAAGAGAATATACTGGCCAGCAGAGTAGAATGTCGCGTCCTGCATATGTATATGTGGTCATCATAGAAAATAATTCTCATATACATCCAGCTAGGACATGTGAAGCACAGTGCCACTTTTGCTGGTGACCAAAAATAATCCTCATATAGATGCAAACAGGAATGGTTTTAATTCCTGGTGGTGATGAAACTACTTACAGCAGCTAGCAACAGTTAGGACACGAAGCGTCGGGGGCATCTACTGGTTTGTCATGCTCTGCAACTTGTGCATCACCGAGGGGCCGCTGCCATGCGAAATGGGCTCGTCGGACGCCTTGCCGAAAACCAGCTCTCTAGACGAGATAAGCTGGAATCTTTAGCGTCGCCACTACAATATTGGGGGCCCACGGTAGAAACACATTGTGAATTATGGAGTGTGAACTTGGTACTATGTATTCCTTTTTTGATGCCTCCTATTCTTAAGCTCATTTTGTTATTATTTTTTTGCATTCTTTGTGCCAATAGTTGGTGTAGGACAGGTCGATAGAAGCTGATGGAAATGAATATAGGAGAATGGAGGGAAGGCACACCTTATATAGGCGGTGGTCCATAAATGGTGTACCAATTGTGTGGGTACAAGAACATTTATATTCGATTAACGTCGTAAAATACTTCACATGGTCTGTCTTTCCAAAGTATAGCAGCCATGAATGCTATAGTTCCATGACCACACTCATTTGATCATTCAGTTCCTTTCTATAGAATTTTTTATATATAGAGCATCCATCGTTAGGGGCATGTTCCATAACGCTCCCCAGACTCAAACTCCTTGACTCCCCAGCGAAGAAAACTGGAGTTGAATATTATGTTTTTTAGCAAACCAGAGAAACTTTATTGAACATGTTTAGGGGAATACAAAGTATTTGCCGGAGAAATGACAAGCAAAACATGCCTACTTACATCAAGTGTAGTAGCTAGATTACTGGTTTCAAAGTTTGTTCTCCTATTCTCATCAGCAAAGTTCACCTTCTGAAAGCATGTTCCCTTTATTATAATCTCCCATTGAATGACATTATGACATTGTAACTCACTAGTAGAAAACAGGGTATACGTTCGGGCCTGGTTTGCCCATTAGTCCCGGTTCGGTCACGAACCGGGACCCATGGGCCCATTGGTCCCGGTTCGTGAGGCCAGGGGGCCTGCCGCGCCTCGTGGGGCCATTGGTCCCTGTTCGTCTGGCCTCTTCGGTCCCGGTTGGTGGCACAAACCTGGACCAATGGGTCTCGCTCCTGGCCACCACCATTGGTCCCGGTTGGTGGCCTAAGCCGGGACCAAAGGGAGGTCTTTAGGACCGGGTCAAGCCACAAACCGGGACCAATAAACCAGCCAGGGGAGAGGGCTTTCGTGTGTAAAATATTAAAAGCAAAAAGAATTTTTATAAAATAAATAAAAAAGCAAAATAAATAAATAAATAAGTAGAAACAAAATAAAATAAATAAGTACATACAAAAAAACTTTAATAAATAAGTAGAAACAAAATAAACTTTAATAAAGTAAAATAAATGAACTATAATAAAATAAATAAAAGTAGCAACAGTAAGTAGAAACAAAATAAAATAAATAAAGAAAAAAGAAAGAGTTTTCATAAAATAAATAAAAGAAGCAAAAAAGAAAAGAAAATAAATAAGTAGAAACAAAATAAACTATAATAAATAAGTAAAAACAAAATAAACTTTTATAAAACCTCTAGTATTATTGAAACTAAAATTATGTAAAATTTATGCAACTAAACTATAAAAGTATTTTCTGTTCAAAACATTAAAAGAAAAATGAATTTTCATAAAGAAATTTTTTGTTGGAAACTTTAATAGCAAAAAGAATTATCATAAAGAATTTTTTGTTAGAAACTAAAGTAACAGAATATGTTTTTGAATATAATGATAATACACAGTAATATTAAATAGCAGGAAAAAGAATCATTCAAAAATCTATTTTTATAGTAAAGTTATACAAAAACTAGTGATTCACACAAATTACCAAAAATTCAAATTTAAACTATTCAAATTAGAAAACAAATGGCACTAACAGAAAGTTTATAATTTTTATTACCAAAAAGCAAAAAAGAATCACTAGAAAACTAGTAAGTATTTTGCTGTAAGTAGAAATAAAATAAAATAAACAAAGCAAAAAATAAAACAAAAAAATAAAAAAGTGCCACCACGGCCTGAATACCACTAGAAACCCAACAATGGGTCAGGAGACCCGTAGTAGGCCTAGTAGGCCCACAGGCACATAGAGACAGATTAGGCCCGAAAGCCTGCTTTAGAGAGGAGCTCGAGAGGGTTTGCGCACTGCACCTTATAAACAGGTGCGGCTCTCTCTCACCTAGCAAGGTGGGACTAAACTCCCACCACCACGCCGTTATGAAGGGCCATTGGTCCCGGTTGGTGGCACCAACCGGGACTAAAGTGGTGCATTGGTCCCGGTTGGTGCTACGAACCGGTACCAATGCCCCCCCCCTTTAGTCCCGGTTGGTGCCACCAACCG
>NC_041391.1:9210924-9227651 GCF_002162155.2 Triticum dicoccoides | reverse complement strand
GAAAAAAACAAAAAACTCAGCCCCTGAAATGTTGACACGTGGAAGCCTTTTGATCCCGGTTGGTGGCACCAACCGGGACAAAAGGCCCCCCTACCTAGTCAAGCGGCAGCGGCCAAGTGGAGCCCCATCTGTCCCGGTTCCTGGGTGAACCGGGACTAAAGGGACAGGGCTTTAGTGACGACCCTTTAGTCCTGGTTCATGAACTGGGACAAATGACCCTCACGAACCGGGACGAATGGGGGGTTTTTCTACTAGTGACAACAAGGATTGAGAAGCTCTAAAATTTGGATGGCCTATGAGTTGTCTCATGAAACACTTAACTTCGAGACTTAAAAGAATGGCCTTTGCTTCATTACGATGTACATAACCAATCTTTTTAATAATTAAGGAGAGTACATAACAAAGATGACCACGATAGAACCATTATGTAGTAAACAACTATGACTAACTACTGGACATGGAGATTGAAAGCAAGGGAAAGACCCTCACTACATCGCCTCAAGAACAGCTGGGCCATCCAGACCTTCAAACACAACTGTAGAGGCTCCAAACAAAGCTGCAGTTTCACTTCTAGCTCTCGAGATACATGCATCCACCAAAGGAGGAACCCCATGACTCGGATTAGTAACATTGACTTGTACGCTATACCGAGCTTGCTTCGGAGGGGTCATCTCAAGCTCTTCCAGAAAACCAATTGGTAAAACAATGGATTGACAAAGGAATTTGAAATTCCTGTTCATGTATAGCTTTGCGGTGCACCTGCCAAATAGGCCATAGGTTCACCCACTCCTTAAGAAACTCAGCATGTGAAAGTGTGTGCTTCAAGAGAAACAACATTTTGAAGATGTATTCGGCAATGCAACTTTTCAGTTCAATTGATGTACCATGCCTTCCACCCATTTAGGCGCATGTGCCCCCATAGTAGATGGTGACACTATGTCTTGTTGGGGTTGGCAGAGCTGGGTATCTGGCTCGACATCGATCATGTCCACAAGGAAGGTGGTCTGGAGTGTCAATGGAGCTTCGTACAGAAGGAGAAGCACCACTTCGAGGACCCCTCGTCAAGCACCACCACCATTGACCGACATGGTATCTCCCAAGAGGAGGAGCACATTGCCATGGCCGCTACACTGCAACATGTTATCACGGGTACACCACGCCGTTATCAGAGTTCTTCCATGCAATGGCAGAGAGTAAAGATGTCTGATGTGCAAGTTAGAAGGGTGCCTCGGGTGCGAGTTGGTGGTGTGGTGGCGCTTGGGTGCATAGGGTGGCAGGGGAAAATCTGGCTCGCCACAACGGAGCACAGGCTGGTGGCGCGGCAAAAGGATATGGCGGCAGAGGGACAGCCTCCTCGCACTAGGGACTGTCGGGTGAGGTATATCATGGTCATGGGGGAGGAGCGCACTGTTCTGCTACAGGTCACTTAGAGATGACATTTTCCTGTAATAATGTGCAACTCTCGCTCTTGCCTTTTCCCAGATCCGAGAAAGGTTGGTTTCCAATTTTTACATTTTTGTCCTAGGAGTATCGCCACCTTCCTGATTTGGGCTTCACGGAGTTAGGGCGTCATACCTAGCTCCACCACGGGTCGGTGAAGCTGGGAGCCCCAGTGTTACCGAACATGCCCTAATAGTCAATTCCTAACTACATACTTTGTTATCTCTTGCCACATTAGATATTTGAGTGAGATCAAAACTTTGTGATATATTATTCTAAAATTAAAGTTGTTTCCCGCCAGCATTGTGCATGTCACTTTGCTAGTTAGCAGAAAAAATATAAGAAGAAAATATAGGGTTTGCTTGAGAATATGGATCAGTTGGTAGGGAAGACACCCTTAGTATCAAGTGAAACCATCTTATTGCATGGTTTCTTTCTTTGACGAACCACAACAATATTGTTCCTCAGTGGATCGGAGCAATAACTTAGCCACATAAACCTAGTCAAGAAGGTGTTGTGCCACCTTCACATGGGCCCACGGGTATTGTAAGATCTAGGATTGTATATCCATTGCCTTCGGATATGCGTCCACTCCCTTGACCACTACCCATTGTCCCATATACAGAGAAATAGCTCTTGGTATTTTCCTTATATTTTTCTTAGTGAAAAGTTAGTCATTCCTAACTGATGTGTCTAGTGGCCACCGACGAATTGCTTTTCAGAAATCCAATTCATAGAAATCCTTCATGTTATTTGTAATATTCATATTGTAATTCCCTAGTTCTTTCTTGCTGTTGACTGCATGTAGGGGTTAGACTATCGTAGTGAGGTTGGTCGTGCCTCTGGCATCATCGGTAAATCCCGGGAGGTTGGTAATGTGCAGCATCTAGTGTCGGAGAGCATGGCCATGCCTCTGGCAGCTCCCTTCTATATGCAGATAAAAGCTATGGCAAGTTGAGTTTAGGAACAAGAGCAAAAAATTATTCACTCTATTCTTCTGGTTGCACTCCTCCAAGGGCAGACCCCAAATTATTGAAGAATACATGCAATGCCTTGTGGCCAACTCCAATGGCATGCCTCCTCACACTCCCCGCTTGTTTCATTCTCCCATCCAACTTATATCACGATGCAACAAGATGATTCGTCAAGGAAAATAATGGATAGTCAAGAGATGGAATTGAAGAACAGCCGTGAGAAACTTAGTGATAAAGGAACAAGTTATACATCAAGGAAAGATGTATCAACTAGAACTACAATGTGAAGCAACTGGAAGAAGAAATAAGAAGAAGGCTAGGTAGAATGCTGAGCCTCGTAAGGTGTGAGGAATCAAATAGGCGGGACGAGAGGAGGAGAGGATCATCAGGAGTAGATAAAGTGAAAATTTTGGAGTAATGTAGTTCACATGAGCATGCATTTATGCTCACTGCTCGCACATGCACATAGCACTCATCCATCTAACATGGTGTTATCTCTCATCAATCCTCAACCAACATCATTTAAACTTGACGCGTGCAATTTCCTCTTGTGTTGTGTTGTATGACACCATTACTCCAACATGCATTCCGCCACTAGTGGTGCTCCATTTCTTTTTTTCATTGTTCATCACCCATCAGTGGGTCAGTGGGAACTATGACTAGTATATACGTAACATGCTATCTTTGGCGGTTCAATAACCCCATCTGTGGCGGTTTTACTAACCGACATATGTGAAAGATCATCAGCAATATCTCAACAAACTAGAGGCAAATGGAAGAAGCTGCCAGTTATAGGTCCAGCCTGGGATGGCTACATTCGTTGAACTACCATGCCTGGTGGTTATTGAGTTCAGACCGCTATAGACATGTCGTTTAGGGGCAAGGTGCCATCCATTTAACACACAACTGGGCAATGCACACATTAAATTGCACATCCTTTCTTCGTAATTCTGCCCCTAGTTCCATCGTTGCCTGGCATTCGCAAGATGTAAATAACTATTCTCATATAGAAATTTATGACTACATTTTTTGCTTTAAACGTAACATAATATTAACTGGCATTCGTAAGATGTGTATTGTTTGAAAGTATGTGTTGCTGAGTTATGCATTGATAAGTTAAGGATGTGTTAGCTATGGTAGGCAGAGGAAAAAAGGACTATGAGATGAGCAAAGGGTTCTTAAGGCACCAGGAGACTTTCTGGGACCCTTTGTTAAAGATCCGAGACCACGAGTGATTTTTTTTTCGTTTTGTTCCCATTCCTTGCCACATGATCAGAATAGTTATCCATCAAGAGAAACAAGAAGAAAATAACAGTTTACTGAGTAATAATATATAAGTTTTAAAGCTCAGAACGTTTTGACACAAATAAGAGTGGACTGGGTCGAGGGAGATTGTTGTTTCCATGATGAATTAATATTCCAAGATGTATATAGCGGCATTTCAGTACTGAGTTCTCTTTTTTTGTTGGGAAAAACATAACAAAAATGCTCATGTCTGTTGGCATGCCTACAGACCTAAAACATCACATGTTTATGACAAGGAGGGAGTAATGGATACAGAAGAGTAGAAAAGACGCTCAGAAGAAACCATATAGGACTTCACTCTGATGTATGCCTGCGAGTGTTCCTTATTGTTCTTGTCTTTTTGTTCTAATTTCTAAGGCAGAAGGTGGGAGGAAACCAGTGTTGCATGAATTCAGAAAGCAGCATTAATATCCTTCCCGTCCCCTTCCCTTCGTTGCTGGAATTAGCAACAATTCATTTAGAATGAACTTATGCAAGGCATAGAAGGGTGAGCAGTTGTGGCGTCGATAGATTGCTGCATTCCAGCCAGCCTGGCACACAAGTCATGAGCTATGGATAACGAAGAGAAAATTAATCAAGAACGGTTGAAGAACAACTTGCGCCACTATAGTGCTAGGGCCATCTACTAATTGAGATAAGGTGTGCTATATCGCAAAAATTGCTAGATCCATGGATGCATGTGCAAACAACTGAACAACATTAAGGCCCTGTTTGGTTGATAAGTCCTAGGATTTTTTTTAGTCCCAACTTACAATTCATAAGTCCTTAAAAAGTCCCTACTTGTTTGGTTCCTGAGACTTGACACGGACTAAAATACCATATTACAACTATAAGTCCCTATAAGACCCTCCTTGAGAGTCTTATTTTATAAGTCCCAAATGCCCACTTTAAGTCCCTATAAGTCCCTCCTATTTGGTTTAGATGGGACTTAAAGGGACTTTTTTAAGTCCCTACACCAATAAGTCCCTGTAACCAAACACCCTCTAAATTAGTTCTTCCACGCTGCATTCCAGCAGTAAACTAAAGTGTAGTTAATAAAAAATATAAGTTATTCATCATTGTGCAACCCCTCCTCAAACGAATTGGGCTAGGCTCACTTCCCAAAATGTAACCTTTCTATATACATCACCCAGGATGCAGAATAATTTATTCTTCACCAGAGGTAATCTTAAAATCGTTCCATAAATAAATTATATTTGGAATACAAACAGTTAAATTCATATTGATTCACTAAATTAAATTTAGCAGAAGAAAACAAAATTATATGCCATAAGACCAAACAAAATGCATTTTATTTATATTTTACACTATTTTTTACCTTAGTAATTTTACTTAATATAAAATATTTTTTACGATGATTATATATTTCCTTACGTTTTCTTTTTAGTCTGAAATAAGATAAAATTTACGGAACCGACGGCAAAACAAACAGGCGGAGGGCCGGAGCATGAGAACATGGGTATATGGCGCAGCCCAATAAGGCCTACTATACTCTATAGGTATCCGGTTTACAAGGGGAGCACCTATGTGCCGCTTACTGCGGCAACCAGTCGGGGCTTCGCACAGGGAGCCCCCCGACTGGGCCGGCCCACACAGGCAGCGTGTGGTGTAAAAAATGAAAGAAAAAGGTGAAGCTTCAGCGAGGACTCGATACGACGACCGCACACTTCTAGAGCAAGCTACCAAACCACTACGCATGATTGCTGCTTGTGGTTAAATGGCAATACGGAAGCTATACAACTAGTCACGTCACCAGATCCAGTTATTGTTTCTTTTTTTGACCTTTTCTTGTAATTTCCGAAGAACAAAATATAAGAACATTTTTACGAACGCACACGAGTTTTAGTTTTTTTGTCACTTTTTTGAATATGTAATCAAAATTAAAAAAAGGAACAATTTTGAAGTTCTGCACAAATATTTAAAACATGAACATTTTTAAAATTACGATCAGTTTTGATAAAAAGAGACACATTTTTTGAAAATGTGAACAATATTTTGAATTTTTGAAAAAAAACTAAAAACAGGAACATATTTTGATTTTGTGAACAAATCCTGAAAAACATGAACATTTTGTTAAATTCCGAAAAAAATTTCACAATCATGAACTGGTTTTGACAAAATGTGAACATTTTTTTAATTGGTGAACAATTTGCAAAAAGAGGACATTTTTTAATTTGTGAACAAATTCTGAGAACAGGAACATTTTTTAATTTGTGTTTTTTTAAAAGGGGAACATTTTTTAAGAATGGTGAATAATTTTTTAAAGATGTGATTTTTTAAAGAAAAACTTACCAAAGAAAATTTCGAAACGATCATTTTTTGAAAATTGCAAAAAAAATTGAATTGTGAACAATTTTTGAAACATTTCAAATAAAATGTTCTCGAACCTGAAATTTGTTCAAAAATTCAGAAAAATGGTATATATTTTGAAAAAGTTCCTACATATTTTTAATTTCTGAACATTTTCATAGACAAGAACATTTTTTTTGGCTATGCGAACAAAAAAATTGAAACTGCAGAAAATGTTTTTGAAAAACATGAAACTTTTTTTAAGTTGCGAACAAATTATGAAATCCTGAACAAAATTTGAAACCATGAACATTTTTTGAATTTTTGAACAAATATTGGGAAATGGAACATTTCATGAAATTATGAATATTTTTTTATACAAAGCGAACAAATTTTGCAAGTTAGGAACAAAATTTTGAAAACATGAACATTTTCCTTAAAAATGAACAACATTTGTAAATGTGAACATTTTTGAAAAAGAAAAAGAAATCTGAGAAAGAAAAATGAAAAACAAAACAAAAGAAAATTAGAGAAAAAAGAAACAAAAAAATAACTAAAGAAAATAAAAAGAAAAAGAAAACAAAGAGAGAAAAGGAAAAAAGAAACAGAAAATAAAGAAAAACGAAAGGAAAAACAGAAAAGAAAGAAATCGGGTTCAGGGACCTTCTAGAAGGTTCCCAAATCCGTAAAAAACCGGCTGGGATCCTCTAGAAGGTTCCCAAAACCGAAACTGCGTACAGTGGAAGGTGGGCCGGCCCAGCAGATCGCTGCCCTATGCGTTCTCTCGACATTTTGACGCAACGAGCGTCCAATAGGAATTTCCGTTTACAAGGCCGGCAGTACTCCAGCTGCGCGGCCGCCGACGGCCTAGCCAGTGCGGCGCAAGGAGGAAAGGGGTGATGAGTAGCATGATTTTTTTATGGTTAGGTTAGGATGGGTTAGTGGGTAGGTTAGGGGATGGGTTAATGGTTTTATAGGATTAGAATGGGCCACTGACCACTGGCCCGCATGATTAGATTAGCCTAAGTACTATTAGTATTTTCCGATTCTAACACAACCACGCATACAAACTGTTTGAAGAAATATCCCAGTGAAAATGTTTGAAGGAAGAAGAGGATTAATACTTACACGTGGGTCTCATCTATCATAATAGTCAATCATAATGGTCAATCTAGCGCAGTTGACTATTGTGCAACTTCAACGCTTACATGTGGGCCAACCCTTTCATAATCGAGTTTAATTTTGGGCGAAATCAGCCAGTTTTCTCACTTGGTATTTTTTTGCCATGAATAAGAAAAAATAGAGCTTTTTGCTCATTTTTGTAGAGTGTAGTTTCTAGTGAGGGTTGGTTGAGACGTGGTGGCAACCAGAGACTGCTTGCTGCTGACTGCTTGCTAAATACTCGTTGCTGATTGCTTGCTAAATACTCGTTGCAGATTGATTGCTGCAGGTGACCAAATACTATGCTACTGCATCTCGGATGCGAAAAAGACTCCATGGTGGCAACCAAAGACTGATTTATAGCTAGCCTAGGGCTGTCCCCAACAACCACAGCTAAGCTGATTTTCGCTGAGGAATTTGTGGATGCAACGAAATAACCACGAAGAGACCCTGCTTAAGAAGTTGTAGATAATGTAAGTCCATCTATAAAATATTCGACGTCACAACTGACTCTTCATTTCCCTATATGTCTCCCATGTCTATATTGAAATGTGGCTTCGGTCCCTCATAGAGAAGTAAGAGCTCATTACAAATGTACTCTGCTCTCTAATTCCGACTCTTATGAAGGTGAGCGGGGAGTGATTAGGTGGCAACGGAGCATAGTTATAACTCAACTAGAAGTTCACTTTACTCATGTGCATGTTTTGTTTCTCCTTGAACTTGCATGGGATGGAAGGAGAAAAAATGAAAAATAAAGCTAGCTAAAAGGTAGAGGCTAGGAAGGTCTGAGCGAGAATGGAAATCTATTAGGCAGTAGGAGGGGATCGTGAAGTGATAGTCATGCACACAGGGGTACATATATTATTGTAACACCTATGGAGTACAACTCCATTTAGTATTGTCCTACTTGTCGTTCAATTAGTATCAAACCTTGTGGACGCAACAATCTCTTCAGTTTTCCTATATTCCATTGGACAATGTCATTGATTTTTCCATGCATTTCTACATTTAATGTTTCATTTCTTTTGAAATGGTTCATGTGGGGACAGTGGCGGAGCTTGAGCACAATTTAAGAGTGGCCATGACTTGGAAGGGAATAAATTAGTAGGGAAGGAGGGGCTACTCTGGTTGAACCACTAGTTACGCTCGAAATGTAGAGTCAGACATGGCTAACTAATACCCCATCCGTCCGAAAAAGCTTGTCCCTCAAATGGATGTATCTAGCATCAAGTTAGTGCTACATACATCCATTTGAGAAACAAGGTTGGGACAAGCTATTTCGGACGGATGGAGTACCTATTTTGCAATGGTGAACAAGAACATGTTTCTCCCAAGTCCAGAAAGTAATTAACAGTCATGCAATCAGTGACTCCAGAAAACTATTGTGCAAGTAGATGAGAGAAGGAGAAAATAAATATTCAACACAGGAAACTCATATCTCAATCACGAACAAAACTGTAATGGTACCATAATGTAGGTACTATCCCTCACGATTGAAACACATGTTCACACTTGGCCCCAAACCCTAGCTGAAACAGTTTTGATTGCCGTCTATATACTGCTGCTTTCTGCAATGAGCATCCGAGATGGCTGGATAACCATATATGTTGAAAAGGTATCCTAGGCTGTTAGATGTGTGATCCATTTGTGTGATATGCCAATAGGCACTTAACGGCATTTTTTTTGAATCCTCGATATACCAACCTGCACGTTGTGTATGGCAGGGAAAGCTGCACATATTGGCTAGTTTATTGAACACGACAAAGTATCATTTTCTTTTCTGGTGAATAAAGTATCATATTATATCTTTATGTCGGCACAACTTTCCCAGACTTTATCTAAAGACAGCATGCGCGCAATGCATGGCGCATACCGTGGATCCAGACCTGACCAACCCTAGTCGTCTTTGTTCTGTGAACATGTATTATACATTTTCCCCAAAGGTTTCGTACGATATGATTTTGTATGTGCCATGGACACTGACACTTCATAATTTATGTCTGGACTAACCACAAACATTGGTCCAAAAGCAGTCGTTATAGAGTATTGTGCATGACACTGACACGAACAATTTTTATCTCAGACTAACCATGTTAATTAGCCTCGAAACATATTCTGCACTGACACTATGACAATACTTATATCTAGCTAGACTTATATATGCAGAGGAAAAAGAAATCAAGACTTTACCCCTTGTATGTGTGATTGACGGTATCAATATTTATGTCTTATCTGACCTCTCTCAGTTGCGAACCGTCAGTCGGAAGTGCTAATTCGACTTGTGCAAGCCCATTTAATCCATGATTCACTCCTTGTATTGTATATTCTTGATGCCTTAGATGATACTCTACGAAACTGTATTCAAAATGCATCTTCTATTCGCAAAAAAATAAATGCATCTTCTTTTACAGAGAAATGGACACTCTTTTTTTGTAGATATATAACATATCTTGTAAAATGCATCAAATAATTATACTGACTGGTTGCGTGGTTTCTCCATTATCAAATATTGGCCCATGTGAAAATCTTCTTTCCATTATCTACCATAGAGGGTCCAATAGTCAGTGGCGCGATGGAATGAGCACACAGAATAGTAGAGAACGCAATGCTCAAAGACAACACCTTTAAGAGAATCATTACTTGTAGCCATTGTTGGGTTCAACCAATGGAGGACATACCAAAAAATATTTTTTTTAAATACATCGTCTCTGTTACTAGATTCCCTCGGTCTGCAGCAAACATACAATTTTTCGCAGATCTAGAGAATTTTTGTGTCTGCTAGCTAATATTGAAAGCACAGCCTCGGTAGAAACTCTTCTCTGACAGCCCCACTGAGAAAACTTTGATATTGTAGTTTTGCACAAGTTTAGAGGCTGTTTCATAAAATAGTTTACCGCTAATAATCTGGCTTGGGCAACTTTGTACCTAGCCTGGTAGCAAGTAACAACACTGTACCTAGTGCTCCAATGAGTTCAATCATATATAGAGAGTAATCCAAATTGCCGCTGTATGGATATACACTTCAGTTTTGAACAATTACAAAACCCAAACCGGTTTTGATTTACCCTGGTGGGCATATCTTTGAAGCTAACGCTGGCTGCAGATTGAGCGAGTCGTCGTTGGTATTAAAAAACAGAGGGCCGGCCAGGCCTGAAAGTGCGCACTAATTAAGCCACTAACCAACAGACCATGCGCAGATCTAGAGATGCTTGGCACGTGCTAGCCATTACCCATCACGTCCTCCTTGGAAAAGCACCTCTTTTCAAACGCCAGTTGCGCGCAACTAGTAAGAAAACTATTAGGTGGAGCTTAAGTTGCAACCGCGTCCTTATCACTCCAGTCACAAAGAAGCTTCAGATCCAATCAAACTAGCTAGGTAGTAGTCCATATACACATACAAGCGGCAGCAACATAGCCACAACCAGCAAGCAAGAGCTTCTCAAAGGAGATAGTAGAAACTGAGGCAGAGAAAAAGAGAGGAGAGGAGCCAGCAGGCTAGCAAAAGTGAGAGAGTGATAGGGTGAGAGTCGGGATGCAGTTCGCCACAGGGGCGATGAGCTCTCTGCTTCCCAAGCTGGGGGAGCTACTCAAGGAGGAGTACAACCTGCAGAAGCGTTTGAAGAAGGGGATCAGGGACCTGAAGGATGAGCTCCTGGTCATAGAAGTTGCGCTCCTGAAGGTGTCCGACGTGCCACTAGACAAGCTTGATCCGCTGGTCAAGATTTGGGCCAACGATGTCAGGGAGCTGTCCTATGCCATCGAGGATAGCCTTGACTCCTTCATGGTGCGTGTTGAAGGTGTTGAACCTACCGAGCCACACACCTTCTTCAGGTTCATCAAGAAGACCTGCAAGAAGGCCAGCAAGCTCAAGATTCGTCGCAAAATAGCCAACGACATCAAAGACGTCAAGATCCAAGTTAAGGAGGTGAAAGAGCGGTATGACAGATACAAAGATGTTATTGGTAATACTAATGCCAAAATGGAAGTCGATCCACGTCTCTTGGCCATGTACAGCAAAGTATCTGACCTTGTTGGCATTGAAAAGTCAATGGATGAGCTAACAGAGAGGTTGTCTAAGGGCGATGATCCGTCTGGTGAAAGGCTCAAGGTTGTCTCTGTTGTTGGATTTGGAGGATTGGGCAAGACAACTCTGGCTAAAGCCGTGTATGACAAGCTTAAAAAGAGTTTTGATTGTGCCGTTTTTGTTCCAGTGGGTCAAAGTCCAGACACAAAGAAAAGTTCTTAGGGATATCCTCCTTGAACTTGACAGGGAGCTGTACAAAGCTTCAGCGACAATGGATGAATGGCAGCTGATCAACCAGCTGCAGACGTTCTTAGTAGGCAAGAGGTATGCATTTTTACCCTATGCTAGTGTCCTGCATGCTTTTTGTTCTGCTGACATGTAAGTGAAAATACTAGTATGGGTGAATAAAATACAGTGGCATTAATATAACATGTATAACATCCAACCGAATAGCAATGCCACTTTAGGCTTTGTCAGACAAATAAGGAATACAGTACTCCATATGGTTTATTCTTGCCTGCAAAAAGTATATACATGGTCTATTCTCTTGATGATATTTTGCCTTTGATTCATCCAATTGAAGTGGTCGGACCCTGCACAAGCGGGAGCTACTTGCACCGTGCTGCCCCATTTATTATCCCACCGGCCCTAGCCGCCGAGGCCGGCCGAGATCGTATCTTAGGCAGAGGCCGTAGGCTCTGTGCACGGCCTTGGGAGGTGGCTGGGTCATCCAATCCGGCTTGGTAGCAGTGGCGTAGAGGGCGCCGTTGAGGGCCTGGTGGAGGGCCGGTTGCATGAGGGTGTAGCCTTCGGTTAGTGGCCGACCGTTGTGCCTTGCTATATACGGCGGTGGATCTGGTGGTCATCTCCTACATCGGAGGTGGTCGGCCTGAGGCTGGGTGGTCAGATCTCGAGATCCGTCATCAAGTCCCGGCTACGAGTTGGGGAGACTTAGTTGCCGGTGAAAACCGAGCCGACTACAGGTGATGGTGGCATTCTGCATTGTTACATTGATGAAGGCATCGTCGTATAACTATTGTAGACCCACTCGTGCTTCTCCGAGAAAACCCTAGGATCTGGTCTTCCAAAAAGGACAATGGCGAAACTGCAGTGTAGTTTCTCTCTAGGGAGCATCATTTGTGTAGCAGCACTGAAAGACACAGGCAGGAGGTGCAGCGGCTTCATCTTCCACGGACCTTCTAGACTTCAAGTTATGCCTGGCTGACATGTGCTATGCTGTGTCATACCTCTTTGGGAGGTGCTACGCACGATAGATCTTCTAGACTTCAAGTTGTGTTAGCTGGTGGTACTTGGTGACATGGTGTCACGGTTTACCAGCAGCGACACGACGTGCTCATCGGTTTGCGCCCCAAGGAGGTGGTGTCATTGGGTGCCATGGTGGTGTCGACAGATGGCTGGACTGGCAAGGATGTTGCAGATCTCTTTCTGAAGATGGTTCAGCGGTTCGATGATAATGGCGGCTTCTAAAACGTGTGCATGTGATGTACGCTTTAGGTTTGCTGCACCGGTTGTATTTTCAGATACATTATGTGGACGGATCGGTAATGACACCGGTTTTAGATGTGGAGAGTGAGAGCACTCTACATTATCGAGTTTGTAGGTGTGAGTGATGGCTTCGGGTGGCTTGATGTATATTCTTGTGAGACCTTTGTTGAATAAAATGCATCGATTGATGCAGTGACCGGGGGTTTTAACCTCCTTTTCCAAAAAAAAGTTTAAAACTATACATGTAATGTATAAAAAACATATGTTAGTTTTCTTTCACTTTTCCATAGAAATTTTAAGTTCATATTATTCAATGAGCATAGTACATCAAAGAAAAGTCTGAACGGTTAAAAGGAACACACCTACAGCACAAGCATGAGCGTCAACTGACTCGAACACACCGACGTAGAGCTACTCTATTGGATTAGCAACATGCAAGTAAACACAATCAGCTAACCATGTGTACCAGGTTGCTGTGTTTCAACTTTCAATTGGCCAAGCTTGCAAATAATTTCTTCTGAGTGTTTGGGGTACCAACACCATATCATCAAGACCAGTAGAACAGATGTGGCACATCTATTCTTTTGCTAAAATCCGAGATTATTACCGTCAAGCAGTTAACTGGGTAAGTACATGGACTTTGGTTTTGCGGCTAATTAGTGGACATCCAATTATATGCAATATAACCATGTGAAAATGATAATTAAAGACTCAAGTATGCAAAAGAATGCTTTTCAAGTTTGAGATGTATTCCCATGGAAATATAGTACTGTATGTCATTGATGGCATCCAGAGGGAGTATATTATATTATATTATATTAGATTATATTTTTGCTATAGTTAAATGCCTTTTTGTCTGATGTGTTGGTGTGCTTGTTCTACTGGGTATACTACTATATGTTATATTGCTTTTCTAATTAAAGATCTTGCCTCTCATGGGAATAGGTACTTCTTTGTGATCGATGACATATGGGATATACGAACATGGGAAATGATTAAATGTGCTTTCATGGACAGTCATCCAGAAAGTAGATTAATCATAACTACTCGTCTTGTTGATGTTGGCACAAAAGCTGGTGGTATCTACAACATGGAACCACTTTCTAGTGATAACTCAGAATTATTATTCTATACAAGGACATGTGGTGGTGAAGGACTAACTTCATCTAACCAACATGTTGAGGTGACTAACAAAATTTTGAAGAAATGTGGCGGTGTGCCATTAGCTATCATTACAATTGCTAGCTTGCTTGTTGGAAAGCAGAGTGAGGATTGGTCTAAGGTGTATGACGCCATTGGTTTTGGGCATGAGGACAGCGAAGTTGTTCAGAACACAAGAAAGATATTGTCTTTTAGTTATTATGATCTACCTCCGTATCTGAAGACATGTTTATTGTATCTAAGCATGTTCCCTGAAGATAGCTTTATTGAAAAAAACACACTCATATGGAGGTGGGTCTCTGATGGTTTTGTCCCAGATAGGTCCTTTCAGTTAGGAGAGAGCTATTTCAGCAAGCTAGTAAATAGAAGCATGATCCGGTGGATAGATCGTGATGATATTTTGAATGGCGAAAGTGGTTGTCGTGTGCATGACATGGTGCTTGATCTCATCCGCACCATATCAAATGAAGTAAACTTTGTTACAGTACATGATATGGAGCATCACGTCACATGTCCAGGAGGAAAGTCAACCAACAAGGTTCGCAGAGTAGCAGTACATGGAAAAGGTGGGGAACACAACTCTTGCATTGCAATGGAGCATGTAAGGTCATTTTATGTTGTCAAGTGCAGTGCCAATAGGATGCCCCTACTTTTGAGCTTTAAAGTACTGTGTGTGCTAGTTATTGAGGACTATGTTTTTTCAGAAGGTAGTAGTCTTGAGCATCTCGGTAAGTTGGTGCAGTTGAGGTACCTAGGGCTAGTGAAGACAGCAGTCAAAATCCCGGAAGGAATAGGGCATTATCTGAAGTTTCTTGAGATACTGGATGTAAGGGGAGGTTTGATCAGTGAGCTGCCCCCATCTGTTGGTGAGCTAATGAATTTGAGGTGCTTGTGGGCTGATAACGGTACAGTGATGAAGGGCGAGATAGGGAAACTGACATGCCTTGAAGAGCTGCAACTATATTCAGTGGAGAAGTGCCCAAACTTCGTCACAGAGGTGGCGAAGCTGACAAAGTTAACGGTGCTCAAGATCTTTTTCCATAAAATAGAGCAGTCTGCAGGCAAGGCTCTGATGGAATCTCTGCGCAACCTGCACAAGATCCATAATTTGAGGATCTTGGATGATGGTCGTGAGGCTATGTATTCGGTTGTCCTCAATGATAGCTTGGAAGACTTGGCACCCTGTACAAAGCTGTACGATTTAATTCTGACTGTCATAGTTATACCGAGGGTGCCATCATGGATCAATCATTTAAGAGTTCCACTCCTTTCTTGTCTATGGCTGAAAGTGGATACGGTAGAAGTTCGGGATGTTCAAACCATCGGCAGGTTGTCGTCACTTCTCGTCCTTGGTCTCTGTAGTAAGGATGAAAAGAGCATATCATATACTTTTTGCAGCAATGAGTTTCACAAGCTGAGACTGTTGTACACGAGGAAGATAGAGATTGTTGTTGGAGAAGGAGCATTGCCGATGCTTGAATGCCTGGGATACAGTGCAAGCGCTGGAAGAAAGGATGCTGCCAGCTTGGTGCAGTGGAGGAGAAATATCTGCCCTTTGCTGAAGTATGTCACCTGTTACCTTGACTGCACTAACAGCAGCTACAGGGAAGTAAGGCAAGCGAAGCAAGCGCTAAGGCAGGCTTCAGGCACCCATCCCAATCTTGATCTCTACATACAAAAAAAGAATTACGATAAGGAGGCAGGTATGCTCATTGATAATCTCGAGTGGATCCTACGTGGTTTGGACAGACCCGAGGATATGGGCCGTCCTCCTGCACACCAGGAAGGAAGGATACGTCGCATGAATAGATCACTCGAGAGAAGATTACGTGACGCCGCGGAGCCTCGGGTCGGGAGGTACGGGGAACAAGAAATACAAGGCCTTGTTACCAAATTCAAGAGTTGGCTACATGATCATGCAGGCACCGACCAGGATGAGGTACACGTACATACCACTGCCCATTATATTGATCGCTGTATTTATACATGTGTAAATATCATGTCGCTGAGAGCCGTCTGGCCGTTTTTTAAATAATAAATCTGCAGGCGGGCAAAAGTGGTGCCACGGATAGTGACGACGACGATGAAGATTATTACGACGATGATGATGAGGACGACGGTACCGACGATGACGATGAGGACGACAGTACCGACCCAGCAGAGGTACATGCACACACACTACTCAATCATATTGATTCAGACGCTATATAGAAATCCACATATCATGTTACACACTACTCCAGTCAGACGATGGTGAAGCCACTTGCAGTGGGGATGAGGAGGGGGGCAGCTAACCTTGAATCTCTTCCTTGGGTCATGCCATGTATCTCAAGCTGGTAATAAACGGGCAGCCTCTGTCTCTCTTTTTCTCACACTTGTATCCACATGTGCCCATTATTTATATTGGCATCAGGCGGATGCCACTTAACTAATTACTCTTCTCATTTCTTATATTAACAATTTAATACCAGTAATTTTTCTTTTCTTTTTTTGCGGGGTAATACCAGTAATTTTTCTAAGCAACTCCCCAGTGTATTTTCGATGTTTGTAAGCAATTTTTTTTGGAGATTCCAAATTAGCAGATTAAGAAATACATAGCAATCCATCTGTACAGTTTCACCTTTTTAATTAGGAATCCACCCAAAAACTTTTTGCTTACAGGATGGTGGCCATCTCGAAGGCTTCTATGGACTTACTGTCGCCACTTCGAAGACGTCAGCTTATTTCATCCATGAGTGCGAAGAAAATCACAAAAGAAATATGTTTCTCCTTTAGCATTAGATTGGGTAGTAAAAGAAAAGGCAAAAAAATCGAAAACATGAACAATAAAAAAATGTTTGTTTTATTTAGAGATAGAGTGCATTTCT
>NC_041391.1:9176802-9210914 GCF_002162155.2 Triticum dicoccoides | reverse complement strand
TTTATGTTTGTACCAAGAAAAAATAAATAAGTAAATGTCTTATTATGTTTGTAGCTTACGCCTCGCACTCATTTGATAAATACAAAAACCAAAAAAATGTCTTCATTATTTTTTTAGGTGTGCTTTTTTTTTCATTTTCTCTTCTTTTTTGGGAGGGTGGGTGGGGAACTCTGCCTATGCCATTGTAAGGTGGCACTTATAATCACATAGCCGGTCTCAAGCCCGGAAAAAGGAGGAGAGACCACCCATGTGCTTTTGGATGGTAATGTATATGTTCTGTTGACTTAGCGATCATGGTTGAAATGCAAGAAGTATTTAGGAGAAATATTATTCCGTTAGTTTCAGAAGAAAGAGCTGCCTTCCTTTTCTTTTAGATAATGAAATAAATATTTGCTGTATCAAAGGTCTACATGTTCAAGCCAAGGAATCTCCATTGAGGCGCTCAATCATAGTGAGTAACGACACTAACTCATTATATTTCTATTATTCCAGTAATATCGAAGCTATTTATTCATTGGTTCTCACAAGCATATGTATTCTCTGTTTTTCAATCTTTTCTATGAAGCTCCATTTTGGACCTTTCTATGAAGCAGTACATCTTCTCTTTGAAGGAATTGTTTACTTGCTTTCCTGCCGGTTGCTTGTGTTATAGGATGTCTTATTGTTTCAGTTTTGACTTGCTTGTGTATCTGCTGATAATCAGTCATATATACGTGATCCATACACTGTAATTTTCTAGCGTCTGGTACATAAGGATTCGAAGCGTATCGATGACGCGAAGGATATAGATGATTTGAAGGATACCAAAGGATTAGTTTTTTTTTTTCTATGGTAATAAATTCTAAGTTCAAAAATTGTCAATGATCCAATATTATATTACACAACTTTTCAAGCTTGATTGTTTTTATCAAAGCTTTTTATAAAACCAAAGTATTGTAAAACTCCAATAATTAAGCCCGTAGGTACAAAATACCATGGTTTTGGAGTATCGACAATACAGTGGACCTGTTTGGCAAGTTCTTATGCACCAACATATAAATAGCTAGCTAGCCATTAGAAGTAGTTTTCAAACGTGCACATTGCTATCTACTTTCAGACGTGCCACATTGCTAGCTAGCAAGATGTTACAAACTGATGAACAAGCATGCACATGCTAGATCGGTGAAATACTCTGGTTACTGCAGTAGTTTTTTTTTTGAAAAGGGGGATTCCCTGGCCTCTGCATCAGAACGATGCATACGACCATCTTATTAAAACAAATAAATATGTTCCAACAAAGTCTTAAAGTCTCCAAAATAACATAAAAAATAGCTCACACAGAGCCAAAAGGGCTAGAAGACAAACTAGCCAAATAAAGGACGCCACAACCGGCTAGGCAAAAGAGAGATAGGTAAACTAATTGTCTATCCTATTACATGACCGCCATCCAAACCGGTTGAAGATATCCCAAGCTATCATCTCCCAGCGGATAGATCCAGTAACCAAACGCTCACTGGCCTCCGTCGGAGTGAGTAGCGACCACGAACGGATCAACGCCGTGGCTCTGAAAACAATCTGCAAAAAATGAATGTGTGTTGTCCTGTTAAAACCAAATCATTTCTGCAGTTCCAAAGCGCCCACAAAAAGGCGCAGACTCCGACCCGAATATGTCTCGCTAACTCGGGCTCTATCCCATTAAGCCACGTTCCAAATAACGTGTTGACAAAACTCGATGGAGTAATATTGAAAGCAATATGGACCGTTCGCCATAAAACTTTGACTAGCGGGCAATCAAGAAACAGGTGTTTGATCGTCTCATCCCGATCACAGAAACTACACCTAGTTGGTCCTGTCCAATTACGCTTTGCCAAGTTATCTTTGGTTAAAATAACTTGTTTATGGAGAAACCACATAAACACTTTAATTTTCAAAAGGACTTTGACAGCCCAAACATGTTTAGAACTAGGAATCGAGCTTGAATTGATAACATCAACATACATTGATTTAACTGTAAATACCCCAGACCTAGTAAGCTTCCAGCGTAATTCATCGTGTTGTTGAGAAAGCTGAACCTCCATTAGTCTACTTGCTAGACAGAGCCAATCTTCCCAATGATTGCCCACTAGCGCCCTTCTGAACTGAATATTAAGGGGGGTAGATTGAAGTACTGTTGTAACAAAAACCTCACGTCGTTGAACAATACGATACAAGACGGGTATTGAATGGCTAAGGGTGTCTGTCTGAGCCATGTATCCTCCCAGAAACGCGTACTAGCACCGTTACCAACAATAAACTTTGTGCTATTAAACATGGATAGTTTGACTTTCATAAGCCCTTTCCAAAAAGGTGAGTCAGTCGGCCTTACTGTCACCTGAGACAAAGTTTTGGTTTGAAGATACTTGCTACGAAGAATTTGCGCCCAAGTGGCGTCAGTCCCACTAGATAACTTCCACAGCCATTTGCTGAGAAGACATCTGTTCTTAACTTCAAGATTCTCAATACCAAGACCCCTGAAGGAGTCCCGGACTAGGGGGTGTCCGGATAGCCGGACTATCGTCATCAGCCAGACTCCAAGACTATGAAGATACAAGATTGAAGACTTCGTCCCGTGTCCGGATGAGACTTTCCTTGGCGTGGAAGGCAAGCTTGGAAATACGGATATGTAGATCTCCTACCATTGTAACCGACTATGTGTAACCCTAGCCCTCTCCGGTGTGGCTCTAGTCCGTAGGACGAACAACAATCATACCATAGGCTAGCTTCTAGGGTTTAGCCTCCTTGATCTCGTGGTAGATCTACTCTTGTAACACACATCATCAATATTAATCAAGCAGGACGTAGGGTTTTACCTCCATCAAGAGGGCCCGAACCTGGGTAAAACATCGTGTCCCTCGTCTCCTGTTACCATCCGCCTAGACGCACAGTTCGGGACCCCTACCCGAGATCCGCCGGTTTTGACACCGACAACCCCCTTGGTCTTTCGGTCTACAAATGATATCACATTTGGCTAAACGGTATTTTATTTTTAGTTCATCACCCTGCCAAAAGAATAGTGAGCGATAAAAGTCCACTCGTTTCCTAACTCCAACCGGGACTTCGAAGAACGACAAAAGAAACATAGGCATACTCGTGAGAACCAAATTTATCAGAATTAATCGGCCTCCATATGACATGAGCTTGCCCTTCCAGCAGCTCGGTTTCTTTTCAAATCGGTCTTCGATGCACTTCCATTCTCTGTTTGTCAGCTTACGATGGTGGATTGGTATTCTTAAATAAGTGAAAGGTAATGCCCCAAAATCGCACCCAAACAATTGCCTATAGGCCTCTTATTCGTCATTGGCTCTACCAAAGCAGAACAAGTCGCTTTTGTGAAAGTTAATCTTTAACCCGGTCAATTGTTCAAATAAGCATAACACTAGCTTCATATTTCTTGCTTTGGCCAAGTCATGCTCCATAAAGATGATTGTATCATCGGCGTACTGAAGGATGGACACACCTCCGTCAACGAGATGAGGTACCAGGCCACCCACTTGACCAGCCTCCTTAGCCCTTCCTATCATAATTGCCAACATATCAACGACAATGTTGAACAGGATAGGGGACATCGGATCTCATTGTCTCAGGCCCTTATGTGTCTGGAAATAATGACTTATCTCGTCATTCACTTTAATTCCAACACTCCCTTTTTGCGTATAAGATTCAACCTGGCAGCGCCATGCTTCATCAAAACCTTTCATACACAATGCCCGTTGTAGGAATGGCCATTTTACTTTATCATACGCTTTCTCGAAATCCACCTTAAAAATGACTCCATCCAATTTTTTGGAGTGAATTTCATGGAGCGTTTCGTGAAGGACCATCGCCCCTTCTAGGATGTTTCTGTCCGGCATGAAAGCAGTTTGTGAATGCTGCACCACAGAATGCGCAATCTGTGTGAGCCGATTAGTCCCAACCTTGGTGAAAATTTTGAAACTAACATTGAGAAGGCAGATCAGCCTGAACTGCTCGATTCTCACAGCATCCGTTTTCTTAGAAAGCAGTGTTGTTGTTCCAAAATTTAAGTGAAATAACTGAAGCTGTCCAGAGAAAAGATCATGGAACATTGGTATCAAATCCCCCTTCATAATATGCCAACACTTTTTGTAAAACTCCGTCGGGAATCCATCGGGCCCGGGAGCCTTATTGTTTTTCATCTGCGCTATAGCATCAAACACCTCCTTCTCAGAGAACGGGGCAACCAGAATATCATTATCATTAGCAGTTAGTTGAGGCACATCCTCAATCCTGGACTCATCGAGGGACACACAACTATCCTCCGGAGGTCCAAATAACTGCTTATAATACTTGATGATGTAAAGTTTCAGGTTGTCCTGCCCTACAATGGTTCCTTCATCTTGCTCAAGCTGAAAGATCCTCTTCTTTCTGTGCTTGCCATTAGCAATCAAGTGGAAGAATTGAGTGTTTGCGTCCCCCTGGACCACTTTGCGGACCTTAGCCCGCAACGCCCACTTCAATTCTTTGTCGCGGAGAAGTTCTTTCAACCTCATCTCCGCATCCAGCTTATCCTGGAGCTCTGCGGCTTGCAAGATCGTGGATTCGACTTTTATATCTAGGGTCTGAATCATAAAGAGGAGCCTTTCCTTTTCAACATTATAGACCCCACTAAGGTGTTTAGCCCATCCCCGTAGGAAATTTTTCAAATGCCTAATCTTATTCTGCCAACGCTCGACAGAAGTCGCACCTCCTGCATCCTTAGCCCATTCCTTAGCAATCGGATCCAAGAAACCTTCTCGTTCAAACCATGCCAGCTCGAAAGAAAAGGTGTTTTTGTTTCCCACGTGGTTTGGCTGTCCTGAGTCCATGAATAAAGGTGTGTGATCCGATATTTCGTGCGAGAGAGCCTGAACAGTTACGAGAGGGAACTTCTATTCCCACTCGACACTCGCGAGGACTCGATCAAGCTTCTCATATGTCGGATTTGGCAAAGCATTAGCCCAGGTAAATTTTCTACCGGGAAGCTCTGTCTCTCTCAGATCCAAGCTTTCAATAATGGTATTGAACATAAACGACCATCTGCCATCAAAATTATCATTATTCTTTTCGTCTCTCCTCCTAATGATGTTGAAGTCACCTCCAACTAAAATTGGGAGCTACTCGGATCCGCAGATTCGGACAAGGTCTGCCAAAAACTCCGGTTTAAGCTCGGGTTGCGCGGCACCATAAACCGCCACCAGAGCCCAGTTAAACCCATCAGCTTTGGACCTGACCCGAAACTTAACCGCGAAGTCACCCATCACTACACTTCGGACTTCCAGAGAATTAAAGAACTTCAGGTACTGAATTTAAAAGTCACGCATCTCTGTTACACATCTTTTGTCATTTGTCTGAATCATGAGTTCCTGTCCAGAACCCAAATGCCAGCTTTGCCTTGTGCACGCAGTCAATGACACCTAACCTAACGGGACTCTGCATCCTTAACTTTCATTTGTCTGACCACTATCTTGAGATCAGCAGCGAACCAAATTTATGTTTTTCAGAAGTATCCTTGTTCTTTTTCTTATATATTTACAGAGTGGCTTCTGCAAATGCTATAACAAGCACCGATCTTCAGAAAAAGTGGAACCATAATACTGCAGCAGAAGCAGTTCTTCTTCCCAGCATATATAGGTCGAACAGTAATGACTCATTGATGTACAGAGAGTATAACTAGCTGCTGATCTGCTCAAAACTGGCTACAAAATGCAGGTTAGTCTTCGCCTCTGAACAAAGACAGAGTGAACATTCTGTGAAATGAAAAGATAAAGCAATAAATTTCGATTTTTATCATCCGTAGTCTAGTGCAAAAACATCTCCTCATTGAACTTTGCTGTTACAGATACTGCTGAATCCGGTGCGACTGGAAGGAACGGCCCCGAGCGCCTTACTCCTTCCTTTATTTCCACAAACGCGCGCATCATACCAACTATTAGAATTATGTCGATTATTATTGTATAAGGTAGGTTACAGTTGGACTTGATTTCGGACTGTGTGTAGATAAGGTAAGAGGTGTGTCCTATTAGGACACTTGTATCCTAGGCCTGTCATATATAGTAAGGGTAGACACGCGATTTAACCTATGCCAACATAATAACACATGCGTGTAGGGGTAGCCGACGGCATGTGCCGGCACTCGGGTGGTCGGTGTGCGGTATTGTGATGGTGCCACGGAGAGGCGCCCGTAGTCAGGCCCCGGAGATGTAGCTATATCGGTGAACCTCGTTAACAAATCTTGTTGTCGTGCCTTGCGCGATTGCTTGGTCATCGATAGATCAATGAAGCATCTCGGATTTATTCTAAGAAATGATATTATGAGCAAGATTTCGAGGATGCCGTGAAAGTAGATTTAGAGGAGAGCGATGAAGACGGGCCGATGTGGAGGCACGACGTATGTGCGGCAGCGATCGAAGATGATCGCGTACGAAGCGATCGAAAACGGTGGCGACGGGATCATGCAAGTTCTCGACGGAATCAGCTGCAGCTAGAGTCCACTAGATTCGACCTGATCGATAGAAGGTGGTGGCGCGCACCGATCTGCTGCAGTGGCACGCGGAGGAATCGCAAGGCCACATGCCCAGGTGGCGTGCGCAGGCATGGCCCAGGAGCATGGTGCGCGTGGGAGGTGGCAGCGGTGGGGTCTGACGAGGTGACAAATGGCACGTGATTTGTTTGTGAAAAAAAGAGCTACGCAATGGAGACTAGTGCCATCCATAGGAGGGGAAGATAGGGAAAGCTAATTGACATAAGGATTGTGATATTTGGCACATGTGTGTCAGATAGCAAAACTATCACACACCTCATTCCTTCCATATAATTACATTCATGCATGTATTAGAGTGACTCACTCTTCATTCACATTCATTCCTTCCTCTAATTACATACATGCACTAGATTGAAAAATAATTGATGTCATTCTAGATTCTTCCATATTCTAAAAATTCAAAATATTTTGTAACTCAAATCATCGGTCCGATGCAAAAAATCGTTTTCATATAAATGATTTCTCACGACGAGATCTTCGAAACTAGATTCCATGTTGGTATGTTTTGACAACTTTTTTTCAGGTCTAATGTTATCACTCCTGGTCTACATAATTACCACGCCTGTTCTATGCAACTTATCATAATATTTGCACATAAATTGCCGGGGGCATAAAAAATGGGTTTTTCACCCTTCATCACATACACATGCATATACTTATGCTAGAGGAGAAAAGCTTACGTCATCCTAGATTCTTCCATAATATAAAATCAATATTCTTTTGTGGCTCAAATCATCGGTCCGATGAGAAAACGGTTTTCACATAAAGATTCATAGCATGCGATTTTCGAAACTAGATCACATGTTGGTATGTTCCGACGACTTCTTGGGTCAAAAATTAGCACGCATGGGCTACATAAGTTACCAAGCCTAATTTGTGCAAGTTACCGTGCTATTTTCACATAAGTTACCAGGGTTATTTTTTGAACAAGTATTTCTGCTTGGTAAAAGTTACCGCGGTGTTTGTACGTGTGCTATAGGGTCAAAAGTTACCACCCGTGGGGTATGCAACTTATCGTGCTACATTCACATAATTTACCAGGATATGTTTTTCAAGAACTATCTTTTTTCCCCTTGGTCATAGCTAGTTACCGCGGTGTTTGTTCGTAAGTTACTGGTTATGCAATTTCTACATTATCGTGCTATTTTGACATAAATTATTGGGGTTATGTTTTCAACAATAAATTGTTTTCATTGGTCAAAGTTACCACGGTGTTTTGTACATAAATTATCGGGTACGCGGTTCTTATATTATCATGCTATTTTCACATAAATTACCGAGATTATTTTTTTCAACAACCTTTTTCCACTTGATCAAAGTTACCATGATTTTTGTATGCAAATTGTCGGGTATACAGTTCGTATATTATTGTATTATTTCACATAAGTTATCGGGGGTACTTTTCAACAATTTTTTTACCTCCTTGGTTAAAGTTATTGCGTTGTTTGTATGTAAGTTATCAGATATGCGGTTTGTAAATTACTCTGCTATTTTCACATAACTTACTGTGGTTATGTTTCCAACCACCTTTTCCGGGGTCAAAAGTTACCGTGGTATTTGTATGCGAGTTATCAACTCACTTGTGTGTATATTAGCATGCTATTTACACATAAGTTACCGAGGGTATATTTCAACTTCTTTTGCCCGGTTAAGAGTTACCACCTTTGTTTGTATGTAGGATAAGCAATGCATAAATTATCATGATATTTACACAAAACTTACTGATGGTATGTTTTCAATAAAAAAATCCCACAGGTCAAAGTTGTCATGGTGTTTGTATATAATTTATCAGAAATGTACTACATAAATTATCATGCTATATTTACATAGAAGTTATCGGTGTGTTTTTATTTAAAAAAACTATAGTAAAATTTAGCATGGTGTTGCATGTAAGTTATCAGGTCCTTAGTTCGTAAACTATCATGATATACCGATAAAAGTTACCGGGTATGTTTTAACAACTTTAAGAATATTTTTATTCCTAGGTCCATAAAGTTATTTGGTCCAGTCTGCCTAAGTTAACGCACCTGCTTCAAGTAATTTACAATGTTGTTGACGCAGGTGTTACCTACGGTTCTATCTTACAATCTATAAAGTTGCAGACAAGATTGTTGAAGCAAACATGAGATGCATCTCAGACATAAGAGAAACATAAACTCTGAAACGGACATGTTAATTCTTGCAAAACCAGTACAAATCACGATACCTAGCTAGGTACATTTTTTAAAGATGACAAGATAAAAAAAGACAACACACCACCACCCCAGATCAACAACTGATGATCTCTATCTCCTAATAGGCAAACTCGTTTTTTTGCGGGGACCTTACAGGCAAACTCAACTCCAAGATAGAGAGAAAATAATGCAGGGGAATCTCCAGAGAAATCTAACCATATCCCACAAACTTTCTGCAAAAACACCAATACACTGAAGTAAAGTAATATGTATTTACATTCTTTAGTGGATGTTGCCGCTGTGATTTCCTCTCCTGCATTCTTGACCATTCTTTCTCTTTGACACAATGTTACATGCAGTTCTGACTGATTATCTTACATTCTTGATCATTATTTCTCTTTGACATATGTATAGAGCGATTTCTACACCTTCAATTATCCAAATAACATTTGGCAGTCAAGCATATAACGGAAGGAACCAGAAGCTAGCCATGCGTGCTTGTAATGCTGTAGCAAACTAGTAAGACAAATCTCCGATCCAATGATGATGATGTGGTCAAACAAGAAAAATCTTTACACAAATCGCTGACACACACTGATAACTGAACTCAACGTGCCTTCTAGATGGACAGTAGGGGTGAATGAGAACACAATCCTCCCTTCGGACATGGAGAATTCTCCGTCAGACTTTGCGAGAATCCTGTAGTCTAAGCATACCAAGCAAGCGCGGGTGTGCGGCGATGCAAACCACCAGCTGCTGCAGTCCCTTGCAAACACTAGGGAAGGGGTAATGGTCACCATCCCCAACTCACATCTGCACCACCAAGAGCAAGAGCATGCAGGGTGGAGTGCGACGGAGCTCAGCTCAGATCGTCGGGGGTGGCTGGGTCGCCGGAGCGATGTGGGCATGGTTGGGCGTTTGAAGGAGTATCAGAGGGAGGCCGGGAGGCGGAGCTGCATCCGCACGAGCTCAGGCGCAGAGAGAGGAGGGAGGAGATGGAGAGGAGGAAGGGAAGGAGAAGGGGCTGACGCGGGCAAGGACGCCGGCGACCGACGCCTGCCGGCGCGGCCGGTGCCGAGCGTATCGCGCGGGCGCACGAAGCCTTCCTGGTAGCGCGGCTAGACCGGATGAGGGAGAGAGATAACAGGGGGCGGCCAAGCGGGATCATGTCCTCTAGATTCAAAACCGACGTTGATGAGATCGTGTGGCAGTTTTGCAATCTGCCACACAGTTGCCATATACATATTTCGTTGACATAAACCTACAGGAGCACGTGGTGGTGGAGTTTTGGATATTTTTCATTGATCTTCACAGTGAAGTGCACGGGAAGGCTGTGGGGGACTTTGGCTTTTATTTCTTGTGTACATGCTTGTGTACTATGATGGCAGCGTGAGGGTCTGTGGCGCATGGCAAGGATGATGGCGTGCGTGTAAGGCTTGGAGGAGTCTAGAGCGCATCGTGGCATGATCATGCATACATAGGGCGTTAAGCAAGGCACGAAGATCTGCAGGACGGACACGACGTAGGGTGGAGCATGGTTGTAGTCGAATAATTTTGGCTGGGTTGGACTGGACTGTCTGACGGATCGACGGGGATGTCGGTCAAAGCAGAAGACGGCGGTGATTTCAGCGACGATGGCATAGAATCGTGATGCTGATGGTGGCCAACTTCTAGGGCGTGAAAACACGTGGTGCAGGCCTGCGGGCTTGTGCGGCTTCGACAAGACTATGGCGTGGGGTTGATTCAAGGCCTTGTACACATGAGAGCTTGAAGTCGATAGGGCGTAGGGTAGCACGGCCAGCTACATGAAGTCATGTTGAAGGTGGAGCTAGAGTCTAGTGGAAGACCTCACTCTGTGCTGATGGAGGGGCTACGACATAAATGTATGGAGAGTTGAAGCCTATTTCAGCGGGTATAGCGAGAGACACGTGGATCGGACTGGGTACTAGTGGTTTGATGGAGACGTGATACTCGGCATCGGTCGGTGATGATCGATGGTGGGTTGATGCAGTGTGGGCTAGCTACACCAGAGACTCGACCAGGACAGCAGAGGCTCGGCGCGGTAATAGCTGTGAGGCGTGCAGTAAGCACGGGACACAGCGACTAGTCAAGGCACTAGTGGTCAGACATGTGGTCAGACAAATTGTGTCAGGGATGCTGTAGCAGTGTTGACGAGTACCAGATTCAAGTTGGTGACTGGGTCTATCGGTGCCTGTTGATGGACAGGATTTGACCATGAAGAATCTGAGAAAGTGACGAAAAGTTTGAAATTGTCTAGAGTTGAGAGAGTACATGGCTGTATATTCTGTGGTGTTCAGTGTACATGGCAAAGTGCAGATGACAAGTACAGATGAAGGCGGAGTGCTATAGCTGTGGAACATGTCAGAGACTATCCGGGAAAAGGGTGAGACAACTGTGAATTTGACTCAGAGTGACATAGGGGGGACATTGAAATTCCTTCCAGTTCAGACAGACGATCAAGAAAGAGTGGTGATGTTGAGTTCAGGTAACTCTTATATGTGGCGTCCAACATGTGAGTTATACACTTTCACACAGATCAGTTGTCGGTGTGTGATGGCGTTGTCGGATACTCCGGTAGTTGGGAGCACAAGGTACAGTAATGAGGAACTTAATTGTGCTCTAGTGTTGACTTTGAAGAAGACGAGAAGGGAATACAGTTGCAGATGGAGTCATATGGAGTCTGGGAGTAGCAACGGTGCTCATGGCGTATCTCAAGTCCAATGTACATGGAGATTAGACGCATAGATGAATCCAAGATGGTGGAGAATATCCACCAAGATGGAGTTTGTTAGAATTATGTCGAATATTATTATACAAGGTAGGTTACAGTTGGACTGGTTTTGGACTGTGTGTAGACAAAGTGGAAGTTGTGTCCTAGCCTCTCATATATAGTGATGGTAAACACACAATGTAACCTACGTCGGCATAATAGCATATGCATGCATGCAGGGGGAGACGGCGGCGTGTGCCGGCACCCGGATGGCCGATGTGCGGTATTGTGACGGTGCCACGAGGAGTAGCGCCCGTAGTCAGACCTCAAGAATGTAGCCATATCGGCGAGCCTCGTTAACAAATCCCGGTGTCGTGCCTTGTTTGATTGCTTGGTCATTGGTAGATTAAGGGAGCGTCTCAGATCTATTCTAACACCAACTGCAAACTGCGTGAACTGCATGAAACACTGTCTACGGTCTATGAGCAAATGAATAGGTACTGGTACTGTCTGGTGTCCTCTCAAGGTGAAACAGGCTGCTCAGCTCACAGGAGTGCTTTTTAAAGCCAATTTCTCCACTGCATTTTGATCTGCATAATCAGCAACAGAATGGCAATTCGTTTGTTGAGTATAATGTTTATTTAAGAAATATAGAATATCGTAGGATTTGTTGCATTTTGCCTTGTACTTCAAAATGATCTCAAGCAATATACAACCATCATATTCTGTCAATCACTTTATCCCTTTAAACATGGTATCGAAATCAAGAGGTTTTGAGTTCAAGACCCGGTTGGCGCGGTTAAATTGCAGTCCACTTTCGTTCCACGTTTAGTCTAAGGGAGCCACACGTGAGGAGGAGTGTAGACGTATAAATGTGCTGCCTAGTCTTTTCCATCAAATCCTTTTTTTGGCTGCATAAGCTAGAGCATGCACATCTACATGGTATCAGCCAAATCGATAAAAACCGTAGTCGCTGCTCCCTGATTTCGCCCCGCGACGCCTCCTGAGCATTTGGCCTCCTTGACCGCCCCTGGGGGCCGCGCCGCCCGTACCTAGGGTTCGTCCTCCGGTTGTGTTGACCGGTTGTCCTAGAGAGTCATTTCCCAATCTCATGATCCGGATTCTTCTCCCTTGCAGGCCGCCTTGATCGGCTTTTTTTATTGGTTGTTCAATCAAAGATCGGTTTGTGTCGCCCGCCCACCGCCATGGACCACATGTCTCTACGCCAACACCGGCGCGACCAGTCGGCCTCTTCACCGACCCGGCGGCCTCGCGCAATGCGGCGATGTCAGGACCCCGATCCTAAGTCACACCGATCTAGCATGTAACACATCATATCACTTTGCGGCCTCACGCATGATATTCCGACGGATGCCACCTTACCTGGCCCGGGACCGTTTGCTTCTTTTGGCTCACGTATATGATAGTGTCGCTAGCATCCATATGACAAAGAACCTGGGATGACATGACTATTCGTTAACCCAAGGTGGCATTAATTTACAGAGACAGTCATATATGACCCAGCAACGAACGGTCGATATCAACAACGTATGAATCCAAGTCGTAGCAAGCAACAAGGACTTAAAGAAACGATGCGTGACATTTACCCGAAGGGACAGACACAGGAACGAAGAAGGACACATGCCGACCAACCTAAATGTTTCGGAGGAGTAGCAAGCTACCATGGCTCAATGGAAGCACTAGGAGACATTTCCCGATAAGAGAGGCTACCAAGAATAAACAACTAGGTTGTCGGGTCCCACACATACCAAGCATTTCAAATCATACACACAATATGCTCGATATTTAGATATATTACAACCGCACATTGTTCCAGCCTTCTCCGTCTATCAGCATTTTCGGTCGTCGATCTGTAGTCGTGGACGTCTCTAGCCATTGAATCTACCTACAGTCGCGCCTGGGCCTAAGTTGCGCACTGTAGAGAGCTACACGGGCTTAGCCGCTGCTCCAGTAACAAAATTGGCCATCTACCCTTATTTGGGCCTACTGGGCCTTTGGTATATCTGCGGCTGAAGGAAAAAATATCACGCACTGAAGCGTTGTGTGTGAAGCGAGCCGCGAGCGACATGCTGCGTACGACGACGGCGGCGGCGATTGCAATCGATCTGACCGCTTCCCCAACCCCTTCCATATCCCACCAACACCTGCCGCCCGATCCACGCCACTCTCGAGCATGTACCGGATGGTGAGCCGAAGCAAGCCGACCGCGCCGAGCTGGCAGGCCAGATTCGCCATGCGTCCGATGCCTGACGGACCTATCTGTGGGATCCCGCCCACCGATCACACCTCCTCCGAGGTACAGCCGGGGACGCGAGTTCCTCTGATCTCTTCGTCGCTGACCTCATTGCATAAATTTCTGGAAGCTGTTTGGGGAATTCCGACCCTGTGTTCCTGTGGTGTAGGTAGCCGTATGCTTGATTTTTAGGGATTTCGTGATCTGCCAGGATTAGGTATGTAGCTGCTGATTGTGTGTTCTTTAACTACCAATATAACCGAGAGCATTTGCGTGGCAGTAGTAACTTTATGTTCAGCTCAGTTCTCCGCTCAATATATGTATATTTTTGGTTAAGGAGAGTGCTAGCCGGAAGATAGAGTTTGCTCATTGAAGAAGTGCTGCTGGGTAGACTCCGTTCTTCATCTCCAGCCTCTGATTTTTCTCTCTCGTGGGTAATTGTGCTGAAGAAAGTCGAGAGGTATGTCCCTCCTGGATCTCCTGATCTACTTGCACTTCTTTGTCTAGGCTTGGCCAGTTGGCCTAGCTGCAAAGTCTCACAAAATAATCAAATAGCATTACCTGGCGTTTGCCTTCTTATGTGCTTGATCAATTACAAAACATTTACCTTCAAAAGTTCAGCGTTTCACTAAAAGAATAATCAAAAGTTTAGAACAAACCCGAACTAACTTTAGCACATTAGATCAAAGAAAATTTCCCAGTCCTACAACATTGCTTTACTGAATGCCGGTTAACTTTGACTACCAATTAATATATGTTTATATATGCACTTCCCAAGCAAACCAATTAACATTACCTCCTCTAGCCCTAGAAAAGACATTCATATGATATATTGTGCTAACAAAACCTATAGGTTTAGGCAAATTTATTTCTTCATATATCTAAGAAAATTCATAACATTTCATTGTAGAAATAGAGGGGCGCAGCAACGCGCGCCAACAATAATCTAGTATGCAAATACAACATAACATCACAACAAAAATCTACAACTCAAAGTACTTTATTTAAAGGCTCCAGAGAGCCATACATAACATATCCATACAGGTAGGGCTCACACGACCCGACACTTAAGTCATACAAATATACAAGCACATGCGGAAGCAAACTTTTTTGAGTACAGACAACTAGAAAGAAAGAAGGCTTGAGGAAGCTTGTCTATCTACAAAGGCCCTTCACAAGCTCAGGGTCACAACTTGGGCGGCAAGTTACTCGTCAACATAGAGATCTACATAAAACCCATCGGAGGGGCCAGTGTTCTCCTCTGCAACATTTTATTAAGCAAACATGATTACAAAGGTACTCAGCAAGACTTACATCAGATCCTACATACATGCAATATTTCCAACAGCCCTCATTTCCTTTCATGATTATTTGGACATTTAAAATAATTTATAGAATTTAATTGCCCAAATGCAAATTACTTATGATTTAATTCAGTGACCCAAGGTGACCTAGAAAAATGTGAACCATTTTTGGCAGAGGTTCTAGACCAAGACAAAAATGATGAACATTTTTGAAGGGCATTTCAGGTTCATTGAAAAATATTTAGTAAACCCTAGTTGGTTTAAGTTGTGCTGGGGTTTATGCCATCCCCATTTCAAGTTTGTGAAAAATTTAAACATCATGCATCACTCTAATGCAAGCACTGACTAGGGTTGTGACAAGCAGCCCAACACAGGCACCGATCGCGCGGCGGTCCGCTCGTCGATTTATGCCGGCCGTCACCGCCCTGCTCCCATCGGGTCTCCTACATCACCTCCCACCTCAGCCACGCATGTACATTCTCGTCCGCACGTTGTTGCGTTCCCCAGTTCGTGCCTGGTCGCTCGGGTGCCGCTGTTGCGTTGGCCGCGCGGGCGTTACTGCCCGGGCGCCGACGTTGTATTGACCGCCCGCGAGCCATTGCTGAAGCACTAGTCTGCATGTCCTCCTATGTCGTCCGTCGCTACCGGCTTCAGCTGGGACTCCAAGACAACCCCGCCTCCACGAAACGGCATCACCGACCTCGCGCGTGATCGGATTGATCACCCGCCCGCCGCCGTGATCCGCCTCATCTACGTCGTGCACCCGACCTGGCACATTGGTTACGCGTGCCTCCACATGTCCCGTGAAGACCGTCCGGAGTACAGCGTGCCCCTACACCGATCGAGCATCAGGCTGCTGTTGCGTCGCCTCGTCGGGCCACAGCGCCACCGTCCCGTGGTTCTCCCCGTGATTGCACCGACCAGCGTGATGTCGCTGTGTCGCCCCTTCGGGCCTGTCGTATCGCGGCTCGCGGTCTACCGCCGCCCCGAGGATGTCCTATCCAGGTCGTCCATGTGGCTTCACCGACCCTCGTGCTGCCGCTGCAACGCCCTATTGGGCTGTAGCGAGTGTGGCACGCGGTCTCCTGTCGCCGCCTGAGGCCCCCACGTATGCACTGTCTCGCACGCCGCCACTATGTCGCCCCTTCGGCCCGTAGCGCCGCGACCCACTGTTGCTGCCGTCGCCCCGATGTCTTCCTATCGTTGCCCCGACCCGTCTGCTACCGTTGCGTCGCACCTTCAGGCCGTAGCGGTACTCCACTAACGATGGCCGCACCTAGCCTATTCACTAAAAGTTAGTGGAGTAAACAGTCTCAATTTCGTGTCCTAGCCACACCAACTTCAAACACTACACAATACATATCTTAAATTCATTCAAATGAACGCATGGATAGAAATAATCGTCATAAGACAAAGTTTCATCACCGCGTTTTTCGCATTTAAACATGCGAAGTTCGCCCAAAAGACATCACTTCAAACACAATGTTTGATTCAAAATCACCACAAACATAGCATGTATATGTTGTGGATCGAGCCAATCTTTGGCATGCACCACCACCCTCTCGGCCACCACCACTCAAACGAGGTCATCGGCAAATTAATCAACGTCGCCACTCTCATGGCCACCACCACCCTCTCGGCCATCATCACCACTACCACCACCACCATCACCACCCCCTCGGCCACCATCACCACCACCACCCTCGGCCACAATCAACATTCCGAAGTGAGGCCAATATTTCTCCACGTGTGCGGTTTAAAAAATAATACAAAATTGAGAAGGAAAAGAAGAAGAGCAAAAGGAAACTACACAGCTACGTTTTTCCGTGTTGCATTTTCTAAGAATAACACGAAATGCTCATGTAGCGGCAGGAACAGAACTAGTGCTCACGCCTCGCTCACTTGCCTCAAAAAAGTTTGACCAGTTGACCGGTGACCAAACTGATCGTTGATTTCCAAAAAACTCATGAATCTGGAAAAGATTCTTCCGTTTGAATTGATTTTGTTAATTTTAAAAAGTTGACAAGATTTTAAATTTTTTGCCAATTTGAAAAGCTTCATAAATTTGAGAGATTTCATAAATTTCTAAAAAATCATGAATTTGGAAAAACTTCATTATTTTTGTTTAAAAATGTTCATACCTTGATCATGGCTCACAACATTTGAAAGAAAGTGCATGCAATTTGAGAAAAGTTCACAAATTAAAAACAATTCTTAAAACTACATGCATTTGAAAAATATATGAAAAATGATGAACAAAGAACAGACATGAAAAGGGAAAAAAGGTAAATCCGGAGTGAGAAACTGAAAAAGGGAAAAAAAATAAAACGAACAAAAAACCTTAGAGAGAAAATGATTGAAACAACCCAGAATGGAAGCTTCCAGAAGCATCCCAAATACGGAATAAAGCTTACAAAGAAAGAGTAAATGTGCTGGCCCGGAGCTGAGGGGGGTGGGTCTGCTCCAAGTTGCGAAGCGCCACATACAACCACTCAAGGTGCCGAATAGGAAATGCTCTTGTGGCGCCATGACCAGAGGTTGGCTCACTTGGCAAAAAAAATGTTTGAAACATTTGAAAGGAAGTTCACGCAACTTGAGAAAAATGTCAGAAAATTTGAAGACAAGAATATCATCAATTGGTAAGAGTTTAAAACATTTGAAAGGAAGTCCACACAATTTGAGAAAAAGTTAATGAATTTAAATTTTAGAAATAGTTCAGAAATATGAAATTTGATTACTTAAAATGGTCAACAAATTTAATAGTATTTCACAATTTAGGAAAAAAGTCATATTTGGTAAAAAAATCGGGTTTGAAAATATATATGAAAAAGGTTGAACAAAAAAGAAAAAAATTAAACCAGAGTGAGAAACCGAAAAAGGAAAACAATGAACCCAGCAAAAACAATATAAAAAAAACCCGGACCAAAAACTTCCAGAAGCATCCCAAAACCAGCCTGAAGCTTCCCAGCCGGAAAAGAGCTTTCGATCGAAAGACGCTTAACAAGACGGGCCCAAGTGAATCAAACGGCGAAGAAGAATGTCTTAAAAAAAGAAGGAGAATGTGTGCCACCTGGCAAAAACACCTAAATACAGTGCCATAAGTGCCGAATAAGGTTTGCGCATTAGCTGGCCAAAAGCCAGTAACAAAAAGGCGACCATTGTGGTCATGGAAACAGTTGCACACCCTCTAAAAAAGGGAAATAGTTGCAGGAAATGACGTTGATCGTCATTTCGTCTGCTATTCTGCATTCGCAGCTTGGCGACAATCAAATGTGATAGATAACTTCAGACATCGTGCAGCTCTTATGTCTACACACCATGGTTTATTATCCACTTTGTAGTTCAGATGAAAGTGATTATGTACGCGAGAATAAGTGATTATTTAATCTGTTCTTTTTTATTTTGCAGATCTGGCAGTCGGGTCAGGTTTGGCCGGGTCGACCTCGAAGAGAGCCATGCCCGAACCATTTATCGGGTCAAGCTTGCGCCCACGACCCTACCCACGGGTCTCAGATCAGACCCATGCCCTAACCCATCGGGTTACCCGACCTAATCGGGCACCCATCGGGCATGACTAAAATTATTATTAGTTTTAATTTTGGCTTACAGTAGTATTTTTATAGTGGCGAACCAAGTCGCGCATAGTACTACGTATATTTACATGGCCGAGCGCAAGGAACTAGTAGTGGACCTGCTACCTTTATAGTGATGCCGAAGCCGCACTTCTCCTTAGCTGGGCGAGGTGGTACTAATCTTAGCTGCGTCTGCCCACTTTTGCCAGTGCCCCATGCTGCATATCTACCATGGGCTGAGATGGCTGAACAATGCTTAGGCCCATCGTTTGTTTTGAGAACTTGGCCCATTATACATATACATATGTTGTGTGCACAAGAGAAATGATTCAGGGCCGAACTCGTTTGGGCTGTTGGCGTAGTAGTCGTGCGTTGACAAGAAAGCTCTCTGCTGTTGTGCTACATTGCATAGCTACTGGCAGCGTTGAGTTGTTCTAAAGAAAATTATAATTAGCAAGTATCTTCACCAAAACATCCACACACAATATAATATTTTAATCATTAATATTAATCGGGTGACCCACGGGAAAAACATTATGCCCATACCCTACCCATGACTAATCGGGTTACCCATTGGGCTAACCCATGGATGAATATGGCGACCCATACCTTACCCATTCGGCTCGGGTGCCCATGGGCATGGCCACCCATGGGTCGGATTGCCGGGTTGATCTGTGGTTGTTGGCCATCCCCTGTCATGCGCACAATAAGTACAACAAACAAGTGACAGTTAACAAATGCAATCTTATCATGGCTAGGTGTGCTCGTCGTTTGGGTCCATGTTTTATTCATCGATCAAGTAAGAATAATCTATATGATTTCGTGAGTCGTTTTGTTCTCACCGTCAACGAGTTAGTACCTACTCCCTCCATCTCATAATAGAAGAGCATTTTGTAGTATAAAAACGCTTTTATATTATAGGACGGATGGAGTATATTGCTACTAGCTGCCTAAACATGACGACCTAAGGCTTGTCATAAAATAACTCAACCAACAAAAGGACCGATTGATTGGTAGAGTAATTGCGGAGAGGTCACACCAATCTGACTCGGCATTTTTGTACTGACGTACGTCATTAAGGATAAGACCCCCGAAGACATACTGCTACCTTCCAATTAACTAAACAAATATTACGTTTGTAACCAAATATAAAACGTTTTTGTAGACTTTTCTTTAGGCTAGTTTAGACTACAAAAACGTCTTATAATTTTATATAGAGGGATTAACAGTTAATAAATGCAACCTTGTTATGTTCAATCTTGCAGTTTTGAATATATGTGTAACATCCCAGCTGAAAATACATACATAATGATGCGGTAGTTTGGAATCTTCCGTGGCACAGTTCGTGTGTACAAGCAAGTCATTGAACACGTACATGTATGTAGAATTTAATCAGAATAGATTAACTAATATGACTCATGGCTTGGGATGCCTAAAAACAGAGTAATACTACATCTACAAAATGTTACTTCAATTATTTACAAACAAGCTGATGTGGAGAATTATGATTGATAATCGGAGGATGAAGGGGCCCACCCCAGTTGAATTCCGAGGGGAGAAGAGGATTGGTTTGAAAAGTTCAGTAAAACATTTGTAGATTTATATATATCTAGCATTGTTGCTAAAACCGTCATTCGGTCAGTGGATTGGGATGTGACCTCACCCTAGTTGCAGTATAGTGCTCATCATCAGCCATCGCAATCTGTTTAGGAAATAAAGACTTGGTCACACTTGCATAATAAATTGTTCCGTAACCACTAGAATTAATAATGATTCCAACTTTTTTATAAAGGGAATATATTAGTATCACGGAGATACCAACTACACCCAGCCTCTGCACAAACAAAATGTGACGAACGACATCTAGGATGCACACAGCGTGAAAGAGAAAGAGAAGAAGAAAATGAAAAAGAGGCCCCGCCACGGTAATTAACTCCTCGCAATAGCAACCCAACAAACTACAACCAAAGACAACACCCGAAATACAAAAAGTTCTCCAAAGGTCACACCTCCAAGGAGGGAAACAGTGCACAAGCGCCGTCATCGCCCGATCGAAGACCTTAGGTTTTCACCCTGAGAAAGTAAGAGCTCTCAAAATAATTCCTTCAGCAAGGCCATTGCCAGGCACAACCAGTGAATGTCAGAACTTAGATTTTCACCCTGAAAGTCAAGACTCAGCACTCTAGGAGCGCCACTAAACTTAATTTCCTCCAGTGCTGCCCCCACTTGCCAAGGTTGCTGCTGCAAATCAGCAAACACGAGGCTCACAGTTACCAGATCCAAATTAGATCACCGCCCCCTGTGAAGGAAAATCTTCAGCTCCTCGAAGGACCCCTCCGCCAACACTGGTCCTCCAATCTCAGCCACCATGACCTTCTCCACAACAGTGTACATCATGGAAATCGAGATGCCGACATGTCCCATCGTTTCAACAACTAGCGATGCTTCGTGCCACACAGTCATGAAGCCACACGGGTGGATGTGTGTGTGCACGACCGGATTCCATCCTATCCAGATATCCAGGAGCTTCATACGACAATCCGAGAAGGTCTCTAACAGAATACCCAGAACACATCTGATGGCCAGATCAAAGAGGAGCAGACACGCTAAACGCTGCCTTGATGTGAGAATTATACTAGGACCACCACCATTATTTCGAGGAATGGCAAGCCCCCATGCCAGTCA
Organism: Triticum dicoccoides; assembly: GCF_002162155.2. Lineage (NCBI taxonomy): Eukaryota > Viridiplantae > Streptophyta > Magnoliopsida > Poales > Poaceae > Triticum > Triticum dicoccoides. Next base: position 9,189,638 of record NC_041391.1, on the reverse strand, counting down.
CCACCCAGTAGGAACGGCAAAAGAGGAGAGGCCAGCACCAGTTGGGGTAGGCTAGAGGTGAAACCCATAAGCTCTCGTAACCAACTCATGGCTCTGGCACATGGATAGCAAGCTTCCACGCACCCTTGTCCATGGCTAGTTCTTTGGTGATACTCCAATTCTTCAGGTCTCTCTTAGCGGACTCCTCTAATGTCAAATTCGGTCTACCCCGACCACTCTTATCATTCTCCGCACGCTTTAGATCCGCTATGCACTGGAGCTTTTGGAGGCCTAGGCTGAATATGCCCAAACCATCTCAGATGATGTTGGACAAGCTTTTTTTTCAATTGGTGCTACCCCAACTCTATCTCATATATCCTCATTCCAGTCAGGATCCTTCCTTGTGGGGCCACACATCCATCTCAACATACGCATCTCTGCCACAACTAATTGTCGAACATGTTGCCTTTTAGCCGGCCAACACTCAAAGCCATACAACATTGCGGGTCAAACCACCATCCTATAGAATTGCATTTTAGCTTTTGTGGCACTCTCTTGTCACAAAGAGTACCAGAAGCTTGGCGCCACTTCATCCATCCAGCTTTGATTCGATGGTTTACATCTTCATGAATACCCCCATCCTCCTGCAGCATGAAACCAAATATCAAAAGGTGTCCTTCTGAGGCACCACCTGCCCATCAAAGCTAACCTCATCCTCCTCACACCTAGTAGTATTGAAAACGCACATCATGTACTCGGTTTTAGTTCTACTAAGACTAAACCCTTTTTATTCGAAGGTTTGTCTCCATAACTCTATCTTCCTATTTACCCCCGTCCGACTATATATCCTCAACTAGCACAACATCATCCGCAAAGATCATACACCATGGGATATCTCCTTGTATATCCCTTGTGACCTCATCCATCACCAATGCAAAAAGATAAGGGCTCAAAGCTGACCCCTGATGCAGTCCTATCTTAATCGGTAAGTCAGTGTCGACATCACTTGTTCGAACACTTGTCACAATATTATCGCACATATCCTTGATGAGGATAATGTACTTTGTTGGGACTTCAAAGCCCCCAAAATGACATTCCGTGGTATCTTATCATAGGCCTTCTCCAAGTCAATGAACACCATATGCAAGTCCTTCTATTGCTCCCTGTATCTCTTCATAAGTTGTCGTACCAAGAAAATGGCTTCCATGGTCAACCTATCAGGCATGAACCAAACTGATTTTTGTTCACGCTTGCCATTCTTCTTAAGCGGTGCTCAATGACTCTCTCCCATAGCTTCATTGCATGGCTCATCAGCTCAACTCCACGGTAATTAGTATAAATCTGAACATTCCCCTTGTTCTTAAAGATTGGTAGTAATATACTCCATCTCCATTCTTCTAGCATCTTGTTTGCCCGAAAAATGAGGTTGAAAAGTTTGGTTAGCCATACTATCGCTATGTCCCCGAGGCCTTTCCACACCTCAATGGGGATACAATCAGGGCCCATCGTCTTCCTCCTTTCATCCTTTTTAAAGTCTCCTTGACTTCAGACTCCTGGATTCACCGCACAAAACTCATATTGGTCTCATCAAAGGAGTCGTCCAGTTCAATGGTAGAACACTCATTCTCCCCATTGACCAGCTTGTTGAAGTACTCCCGCTATCTATGCTTAGTCTCCATCCTTGATCCATTTGACTTGGACAACGTACCTCATCTTCCTCTCTCAGATCTTGGCCATCTTATAGATGTCCCATTCGCCTTCCTTCGTGCCTAACCGTTGGTAGAGGTCCTCGTACTCCCGATCCCTTGCTTCACTGACAGCTTGCTTTGCGGTGTTCTTCGCAATTTTGTACTTCTCTATGTTGTCTGCACTCCTTTCCATGTATTGGCATCTAAAACAATCTTTCTTCTCTTTAATCGCCTTCTGCAAATCATCAATCCACCATCAGGTATCCTTATCTTCGCATCTACTTCCCCTGGGTACACCAAACTCCTCTGAGGCCACCTTACGAATGGAAGTCGCCATCTTCATCCACAGATTGTCTGCATCCCCTCCTTCATCCCAAGGGCCATCATTAATGAGCCTCTCCTTGAATGCTTGAGCTACCTCTCCGTTGAGCTTCCACCACTTCGTCCTAGCGACTTTGGCACGCTTATCCTGCTGGGCATGAATGCGAAAGCGGAAGTCATCAACCACCAACTTATGTTGAGTTACAACATCTCTCTAGGTATAGCCTTACAGTGTACGCACACACGCCTATATTCACTTCTCGAGAGGATGAAATCAATCTGGCTAGAGTATTGGCCACTACTAAAAGTCACCATATGTGATTCTCTTTTTCTAAAGAGGGTGTTAGCTACAATCATGTCGTAGGCTAGAGAAAAGATTAAAACATCTTCTATTTCTTGATTCCTGATGCCCTAGCCAAAGCCCCCATGCACACCTTCAAAACCTATGTTAGATGTACCCACGTGGCCATTGAGGTTTCCTCCTATGAAGAGCTTCTCGCCAACTAGCACACTCCTAACCATGTCTTCTAGGCCTTTCCAAAACTCCCTCTTGGTGTTCTCATCGTGGCCTACTTGCGGGGCATACGCGCTGATAACATTGAGAACTAAGTCTCCAACTACCATCTTGACGAGGATAATCCGGTCCCTACGTCTTTCAACATCTACCACTCCATACTAGAGGCTCTTGTTGATCAAGATGCCTATGCCATTTCTGTTTGCAGCTGTCCCAATGTACCACAGATTGAAGCTGGAATCCTCCACCTCCTCGGCCTTCTGTCCCCTCCATTTGGTTTCTTGGACGCAAAGGATATCAACACCTCTCCTCACCGCTGCATCAACTAGCTCCCGAAGCTTTCCTGTCCGAGACCCTACGTTCCAGCTACCTATGTGAATCCTCATAGGCTTGGCTAGCTTCCTTACCCTTCACACTCGTCGAGTCAAATGCGAAGACCCTTGCTCATTTTCCAATACATCTGGGCGCCGATGTAGTGCGCCAGTAAGGATGCGACGACCTGATCCTCGCTCACTTGCCACCGTATCCGGATCAAGATACGGCGCGCCACCAGGCGGGTGACGGCCCGACCCTTGCACATATGACACCACAACCGGGTTCCAATGCGTCGCGTCGCTGAAAGGGTTACACCCCATCGAAAATCTTTTGAGTTTCATCTCCATAAGAGTGGCTAAATTTTTACGTGGGCTCGCCAAGGCTATCACAACCCTCCTCCTTTACACGAGCTTGGGACCGGCTATGTTGGGACAACACAGGCGGAGTTATAATAGAAGCGAATTTGAAAGATATAAATGGAATGTAAAATTTAAAAGATAAATTGGACTTCTGGTTCAAAAGATATAATATGTTCAAATTTGAAAGTCAAAAGAAAAAGCATGCGAGGCGGGATAGGTGGAGCTTGCAGAAGCTGTCATGCATGGACCCCATCTAAGATAATGAGGGTCAAAGCACATGCAAAGACCAAACCAACTTCTATATCACGAGGCAATCAGAGGACCCACAATTTATTTGCTCGCGTCCCTATGTACCACGAATCCTCTCCCCCGTTGGATGTAGACTTGTAAAAGGCAGGTACATCATAGGTTATTTTTTTAACTACAACTTGCACATAAGCCATGGGAAAGTCAGCTAGTGTGTGAACAGTATAGCTGATGGAAGGCTAATAGTTAAACACACTAGTATCTCCCAAGTGTTCATTCAATGTTAATGCCTCATGTTTATAAGAAATCTCTCGCCTAAAGAAATCTCCATCGCAAAACTTCAACAGAGAGCGCACTCATTTGTCCATGAACACGTACGAACGTGTTCGTTAATCCAAACATAACGGAATTTATGTAAACTAAAATGCACGAACCGGATGGTCACCTCGTAGTCATAGCCTCTGACGCCCTTGCCACCAACATCTCCGACATTGCCGTCGTCATGGCATACATCCCTGGCTGCACCATCGTGCTCGCGGCACAACCTTTCAGCCTCTGCCTTCCGCTGTCCTCCTTGTTCTTGAGTCGGGCATAACACTCTCAACTAAACGATGGCGCGCTGGAGGAGCTCCTTATTGAGCTGGCGCCGGCGCTGAGTGTCGGACTCCTTGGTTCTCTCCGACCGGTGCAATACCCAGGCCGTGGGGCGGGTCAACAAGCATGTGTGGCGGCATTAGTGCCTGTTCGCAGAGGCCGCCGAGCGCCATGCTTGGTGGCGCTCCATTTCTTCGAGCCGTTACAAGCCCTATGACAAAGGCAACAACCTGCCGATATAGTACTCAAGGTGGTGAGCGGCCGCGGAGGGGACGGTGCCTGCTCGAGCTTGAAGTTGTGTGGCAGACGGGGAGTCACCAACTCAAGCAGTTGGTCCGAACAAACACGCAATTTTAGCTATGCTTGGCTTAGCCCATGATATGCCGAGGATCCACTTATGTCGCGTGCTTTATTCAGGGTACTCGGCTTGGAGGTGTACCTTGAAACACTTAGCTACATATGTCTTTCCTGTAGTGGATCCATGTTGGAGATGCCATAACATAGTTATTGGTGTTACGTTGGGTGATGTGGGTTTCATATTTATTTTCCTTTTTAAGAGAAGATGTGAGGATACCACTTGTCTTCCTTCGCGTCACCAGCAGTTGATATCGCAGGACCCACAGAACAACGAGAGAGGATGTAATAAGCAAATATTGTCTTGTACTTTTTGTAGATTATAATCACATGATATATATTATCCCTTTTTTTTATTTTGGGCCTTTTTAATTGATTGGTGAGCTAAGCAGGAATTGCTACTAGACGGTTTTGCCTTGACGCTCAAAGTCATGTTGCAATGTTTGCGTATGTACTCTTGATTCCATGCTTGCTAGTCTGCAAAACGTCCTTTCAGTTCAGGACTTCAGGGCTGTACTTATTGATGGGCTTATCTCAATTCATATTTTGAGAAACTTTGTTAGTACTCAGTTTATGTTTCAGACGGCACAGGAGGTAGTTTGGTGACTTGTTGCAATCATAAGAAGATTTAAGTATCATCGATAACGTGGTCCTGAGCATCTGCAGATTATACAACTTGCTTTAGCGAAGACAAAATTCAAGTACCGCACAAGGTAGCACATTTGCTCAGGGAATCTCCAGCGGGTACACTGCCAATTAAACTTATAAATACACTACTGCAGCACATTTTTTATTTTATTTTCGGGATCATACAACAGTGTATGCTTGACCATTGGCGCCAACAAGCGTGCATCCTTGCAGCTCATTTGTTAATGGTTAAATCAGCAGATCCAGCACCAGCTCTTGGGGGAAATAATTATGATTCTTAAGTATTGCTATGTAAAATTTGTGGACCTACATAGTGTATGCAAGTTTACCCAACTAGCTTTTTTTTTTGGAAAAGGAGGATATACCCCTGACTCTGCATCTGAATGATGCATGTAGCTACTTTATTAATTATTCATAGAGACCTTACAAAGTAATACATCAGTTACCCCGAAGCCACCATCTTGGCAACATACATGTCGCTACTCCTAACCCCTTGATGAAGGGGTGCCAAATGCCTGAGCCTATTACCAAACAGACATCGCATATAAGCCTAACATCAAAAGCCGGAGGCCCCAACCAACCGACATACCGGGTTTGGGGCACAAATCGGTCCGACGCATTCTCCTGTGTCATCGCCACCGTCTTCCACCGAGCCATCTTCAGAGATGATACTGACGCATCAACCTTGCTAGGCCTCTCTGCCATCGAGCCCACCATGCCGCCAGACAACGTCCTCCTCCTGCGCGAGTCCATCTCCACGCATCGAACGCCGGGTCTCCACTGCGCCATGCCGCCGAGATCCGCCGCCATCAATGTGTCAGATGAAGCACCACACCACTAATGATGTCGTCCACTGGTCCCTCGAGCCCATATACACCTCCCTCTCTGATGACGCACCCAACCCAACAACCACCTTGCAACACCTCTGCACTCTCCTACCATACCCAAGATGACACTTTCAAGAAGATGGCGACGCACGTCACGCCGTTGTTGTCTAGTCTTGACAAGACTAGGGTTTTCACCCGAGTAATTGAGTGGGAGGGAGAGGGAATAGACCTCAACGACGCATCCAAGGAGAAGAATGGTACCTGCGGTGTCGCCACCGCCATGGCCAGAGAACCAGCCAAGACTTTCTCCCAGTCCAAGTCCGCAACTCCAGGCATCCCACCTTCAACGGATCTGGCGTCCAGAGGGCGCCGGCGACCAGATCAGGCGGGGAGGAGCGTTGGGAGGGGAACGGAAGTAGCCTTCAGATCTGAGGAAGGAGGCCGGCCCACCACTGCGACCGGCGACAGTGCCCGCCGTCACTAGCGGCCCTCGCGACCGAGGAGACTGGGGCAAACCCGCGATGTAGCTCGCCGCAGAAAATGGCGCCACCGCTTGGCACCCTAGGCCCTTGGCGCGGAGCGAAACAGCTAGATCCTCGCCGCCGCCGTCCTGGGAGACCACGCGGGCTTCGCCGGAGGCCTCCTTGGGCGGCGACGAGGGGGGAGGATGGGGAAGGAGGACCGGCGGGTAGGGTTTCATCGCCTCCCGTGTCGCCCCGAGCAGAGCGACGCGGGGGCAGGTCGTACGTTGCTTTAATTGTGCTAGTCTTTTGAAGTTTACCCAACTAGCACTAGTAGAAAAGGGGGCAATGGTCCAAGCCGGGTCAGCCCATTAGTCCCGGTTCAGTCCAGAACCGGGACCAATGGTGGCATTGGACCCGGTTCGTGAGCCCCGGGGGCCGGCCGAGCCACGTGGGCCATTGGTCCTGGTTCGTCTGGACCTTTTAGTCCCGGTTGGTGGGACGAACCGGGACCAATGGGCCTCGCTCCTGGCCCACCACCACTAGTCCCGGTTGGTGGCTTGAACCGGGACCAAAGGATGCCTTTAGTCCCGGTTCATGCCACCAACAGGGACCAATGAGGTGCCTATATATACCCCCTCGCGTAAGAGCAGAGCACACTGCTCTGTTTTTTCTGGCCGCCGAGGGGGAGAGGGCTTGGTGGTGCTCTAGCTCACCTCCTATGCACACAAGGTGTTCGATGGAATGCCTCAGCCACACTACTTAAGCTTTCTCCTCTCCAAGCTCGACCTCCAAGCTCCACTTTCCTCAATATTTGTCTAGGTTTAGCGCTCCGTCACGCCCCGTCCCCGTCTTCACCGCCGTCGATCACCCGCACCGATCTCATCGCCGGCACCACCGTGGTGAGCCTTTTGTTCTTATGTTCTTTCTGAAAGAAAAAATATTCTGCATCTTATATAGTGCGATGGTTTTGGTATCCGCCCCCGTCGGCCCTCGTCATGTCTATGATTCGGATGTGGTATATATTATATTTTCATAACTATTGGTCCATTTATTGTTTATGAAAATTATGCCGACCAACGTGACATAGATTTTATTTATCTAGGAGGTTGTTGAACCGGAAATTCCAACCGACCCTATTGTCGAGAGGTTAAATTTAGTTGAAGAAGAAAACAATTTCTTGAAGGAAAAAATAAGAAAAATTGAGGAGGAGAAGATGATATTGGAGTTGCATGTTGCGGATGTCGTCGATGATCACAAGATCAAGATGGATGCAATGCGTTTGAAGATTAGAAAGATTAGAAAATATGCCATTCATACCGAGGCTTGGTATCATTATGTCGTTGGATCAGTTGTTACCTTGGTTGCGATTATGATTGCATTTGTTTTCGCATTGAAATGTTTTACATAGTTTCAATGTATGGTTTAATTAATTTAGATGCTCTGCAGAGCTTTATGTTGTTCTGTAATGATTTTCGCTTGAAGATGATAACTATGTACGTACTTTGGTTTTAATGTGATGATGAACTTCTATTAATTTGGTCACTTAATTATCTATTCATGATGTTCTGTAATGATTTTTGACACTCTTAATTATGTATAATGCACGCAGATGAGCCGGCAATGGATGTATGGTAACAAGCACACCTCTGAGTACATTAAGGGCGTGCATGATTTTCTCGAAGTGGCTGAGGCAAACAAGCAGAATGGTTTTATGTGTTGTCCATGCCCTATATGTGGGAATATGAAGTCTTACTCTGACTGGAAAATCCTTCACACCCATGTTCTTTACAAGGGTTTCATGCCACACTATAATGTTTGGACGAGGCACGGAGAAATAGGGGTTATGATGGAAGACATCGAAGAAGAAGAGTACGATGACAACTATGTGCCCCCTGAATACGGTGATGCTACTGAACATCAAGAGGAACCAGACGATGTGCACGATGATGCTGCAATGGGCGAAGCTGCTGAAGATCAAGAGGAACCAGACGATGTGCCTGATAATGATGATCTTCGCCGGGTCATTGTCGATGCAAGGACGCAATGCGAAAGTCAAAAGGAGAAGCTGAAGTTCGATCGCATGTTAGAGGATCACAAAAAAGGGTTGTACCCCAATTGCGAAGATGGCAACACAAAGGTCGGTACTGTACTGGAATTGCTGTAGTGGAAGGCAGAGAATGTTGTGCCAGACAAAGGATTTGAGAAGCTACTGAAAATATTGAAGAAGAAGCTTCCAAAGGATAACGAATTGCCCGACAGTACATACGTAGCAAAGAAGGTCGTATGCCCTCTAGGATTGGAGGTGCAGAAGATACATGCATGCCCTAATGACTGCATCTCTACCGTGGTGAGTACAAGGATCTGAACGCATGCCCGGTATGCGGTGCATTACGGTATAAGATTAGACGAGATGACCTTGGTGATGTTGACGGTGAGTCCCCCAGGAAGAGGGTTCATGCGAAGGTGATGTGGTATGCTCCTATAATACCACAGTTGAAACGTCTGTTCAGAAACGGAGAGCATGCCAAGTTGATGCGATGGCACAGTGAGGACCCTAAGAAAGACGGGAAGTTGAGAGAACCCGCTCACGGGTCGCAGTGGAGAAAAATCGAGAGAAAGTACTGGGCTGAGTTTGCACGTGACCCAAGGAACGTTTGGTTTGCTTTAAGCGCGGATGGCATTAATCCTTTCGGGGAGCAGAGCAGCAATCACAGCACCTGGCCCGTGACTCTATGTATGTATAACCTTCCTCCTTGGATGTGCATGAAGCAGAAGTTCATTATGTTGCCAGTTCTCATCGAAGGCCCTAAGCAACCCGGCAACGATATTGATGTGTACCTAAGGCCATTAGTTGAAGAACTTTTACAGCTGTGGAATGGAAACGTTGTACATACGTGGGATGAGCACAAACAGGAGGACTTTGACCTAAAGGCGTTGCTATTCGTGACCATCAACGATTGGCCCGCTCTCAGTAACCTTTCAGGACAGACAAACAAGGGATACCACGCATGCACGCACTGTTTACTTGACACCGAAAGTATATACATGGGAAGCTGCAGGAAGAATGTGTACCTGGGCCATCGTTGATTCCTTCTGACCAACCATCAATGTCGAAAGAAAGGCAAGCATTTCAAAGACGAGGCAGATCATCGGAAGAAGCCCGCCATGCGTACCGGTGATCACGTACTTGCTATGGTCAATGATTTACACGTAATCTTTGGAAAGGGTCCTGGCGGACTAGCTGTTCCGAGTGACGCTGGGGGACACGCACCCATGTGGAAGAAAAAATCTATATTTTGGAACCTACCCTACTGGAAAGACCTAGAGGTCCGCTCTTCGATCGACGTGATGCACGTGACGAAGAACCTTTGCATAAACCTGCTAGGCTTCTTGGGCGTGTATGGGCAGACAAAAGATACACCTGAGGCACGGGAGGACCTGCAATGTTTGCACGAAAAAGACGGCATGCCTCTGAAGAAGTATGAAGGTCCTGCCAGCTACGCTCTTACCAAAGAAGAGAAGGAAATATTCTTTGAATGCCTGCTTAGTATGAAGGTCCCGACTGGCTTCTCGTCGAATATAAAGGGAATAATAAATATGGCTGAGAAAAAGTTTCAGAACCTAAAATCTCATGACTGCCACGTGATTATGACGCAACTGCTTCCGGTTGCATTGAGGGGGCTTCTACCAGAAAACGTCCGATTAGCCATTGTGAAGCTATGTGCATTCCTTAATGCAATCTCTCAGAAGGTGATCGATCCAGAAATCGTACCAAGGCTAAGGAGTGATGTGGCGCAATGTCTTGTCAGTTTCGAGCTGGTGTTCCCACCATCCTTCTTCAATATCACGACACACGTCCTAGTTCATCTAGTCGACGAGATTGTCATTCTGCGGCCCATATTTCTACACAATATGTTCCCCCTTGAGAGGTTCATGGGAGTCCTAAATAAATATGTCCGTAACCGTGCTAGGCCAGAAGGAAGCATCTCCATGGGCCATCAAACAGAGGATGTCATCGGGTTTTGTGTTGACTTCATTCCTGGCCTTAAGAAGATAGGTCTCCCTAAATCGCGGTATGAGGGGAGACTGACTGGAAAAGGCACGCTTAGAAGGGACTCAATAATATGCAGGGATGGATATTCTTGGTCTCAAGCACACTGCACAGTTCTACAGAACTCTACGTTGGTGACCCCTTATGTCGATGAACACAAGAATAGTCTATGCTCCAAACACCCGGAGCAGTGCGACGACTGGATTACATGTGAACACATCAGGACTTTCAGCAGTTGGTTGGAAACACGTCTTAGAGGTGACACCACTGTTTGTGATGAGCTGTACTTGTTGTCCAGGGGACCATCTTCGACTGCTACGATTTGGAAAGAATACGAGATAAATGGGAATACATTTTACACGATTGACCAAGATCAAAAGAGCACCAACCAAAACAGCGGTGTCCGCTTTGATGCAGCCACCGAGAGGGGAAAGGACACATATTATGGTTACATAGTGGACATATGTGAACTTTACTACGTACATGATTTTAAGGTCCCTTTGTTTAAGTGCAAATGGGCCAATCTGTCAGGAGGCGGGGTACAGGTAGACCCACAATATGGAGTGACAACAGTGGATCTGAAAAATCTTGGGTACACTGACGAACCGTTCGTCCTAGCCAATGATGTGGCACAGGTTATCTATGTGAAGGACATGTCTACCAGACCGAGAAAAAGAAAAGATAAGGAAGCGAATACATCATACAATGAGCCAAAGCGCCACATAGTTCTTTCAGGAAAAAGGGACATCGTGGAAGTGGAGGGCAAGACAGACATGTCTGAAGATTATGAAAAGTTTCATGAAATTCCTCCCTTCAAATTCAAGGATGACCCCAGCATCCTGATAAATGATGAAGATTATCCATGCTTACGGCGCAATAAGAAAATGACACAAGCAAAGAAAAAGTGAAGACTTTCTCCCGCAACTATTATGATGAAACCATGCCAACTTTGTAACAGACAAGTATGATACCATTGTCCGTTTTGTACATGCACATGCTATGTGGGTGAAATTATGATACCATGCCAACTTTCAACTTTTTCAGAGTTCATTTGAAATGCTATAATGTCTTATGGTTCGGCCCTCGTAATACCATTAATCCCGGTTCGCTCCTTGTCAACTATGTTCTCACCAAGAACACTCTCAAGAGGGAAGCCACGTGGGCCATTGGTCCCGGTTCCACGCACGAACCGGGACCAATGTGCCTCGCCCCTGGCCCATGACCATTAGTCCCGGTTTGAGCCACAAACCGGGACTAAAGGGTTGGTCCTCATTGCGCTCAGAGCTTAGTCCCACCTCGCCAACCGAAGGGCGCTCACACTGGTTTATAAGCCTGTCCCTCTCTGCCTTGTTGATCTCCTCTCAAAGTGAAAATAGATGCCCCTATACAGGGAATTTGACCTAAATTCATAGTGAATTTCTTTGAATTTCATAGAAATTTATTATGAATTTAGGTTGAATTTTCTTTATACGCGCATCTATGTTCATTTTTTTAGTAAAGTTAACCACAAACTTGTGATTCACCCAAATTTCAAAGAATACAAATTTTAACTATTCAAATTTGAAAACTAATGGCACTAACAGAAAGTTTATAATTTTTCTAAAACTAATGGCACTAACAGAAAGTTTATAATTTTGCTGACCTAAAAGAAAAAAGAATTAAAAAATAAAGCAAAAAAAAGAAAATAAATAATGCAGAAAACAAAACAAAAAAACTGGAAACAAAATAAAAATAGCAACAATAAGTATTTTGTTGTAAGTAGGAAAAAAATAAAAAAAATAAAGCAACAAAGAAAACAAAAAAACAAAAAAAGTGTTTTCAAATTTGAAAACTAATGGCACTAACAGAAAGTTTATAATGTTTCTAAAACTAAAAGCAAAAAAGAATTAAAAAATAAAGCAAAAAACAAAAGAAAATAAATAATGCAGGAAACAAAACAATAAAACTGGAAAAAAAATAAAAATAGCAACAATAAGTATTTTGTTGTAAGTAGAAACAAAATAAAATAAATAAAGCAAGAAAGAAAACAAAAAAAGTGTCTTAAAATTTGAAAACTAATGGCACTAACAGAAAGTTTATAATTTTTCTAAAAGTAAAAGCAAAAAGAATTAAAAAATAAATCAAAAAACAAAAAAGATAATGCAAAAAACAAAAAAAAACTAGAAAAAAACTAAAAAACTGCAACCTATTGGCCCACCACTGCCTGAATACGACTAGAAACCCAACCTGGACCAGGATTCAGGCCCGCAGAAGGCCCAATAGGCCCACAAGAGCATAGTGTAGAGATTAGGCCCGAAAGCCTGCAGTTGAGAGGAGCTCGAGAGGGTGGGCGCAGCAGCGCTTATAAATCACTCTCGAGCCCTCTCAACTAGCGAGGTGGGACTAAACTTTGGCCGCGATGCGGACAGCACAGGAGCCTTTGGTCCTGGTTGGTGGCACCAACCGGGACTAAAGGGGGGCATTGGTACCGGTTCGT
>NC_041391.1:9170769-9176187 GCF_002162155.2 Triticum dicoccoides | reverse complement strand
CGTCCCTGCACCGACGCGCGCCGCTCCTGCCCTGACGCCGTCGCCGTGCCAATCCCCGCGCGCCTGCTCGCCCCGACGCCGCCCGCCGCACGCTCCTCCCTCTGTGAGCACCGCGCCTCTGCGGCCCCGCCGCCACCGTGCTATTTTTTTAGTTTATACATGCTATTTTTTATATGTTTTTAGATTCATATATGTATGTATGTATTTTTTAGATATATGTATTTTTTTATGTTTGTACATATATGTGTGTATGTATTTTTTACATGTTTTTTGTATGTATGTATGTATTTTTCAATTGCAATGATGTTTTAAAGTATACATATATGCAAAAGTTAGATTTTTAGAAAAGTTTTATCTATATATGTTCTTTGATTTAGTACATTTTAGGTTAGTTTAATTTTGAGAAAAATTTTATATATCTAGCTAGGAAAGGAAGAAGAAGAAAAAGAATGAGAGGAAAAAGGAAAATAAGAAGAGGAAGAAAGGATAAGAAGAGGGGAGGAAGAAGAGGAGAAATAAATAAGAAGAGGAAAAAAGAAGAAAAAGAAGAGGGGACGAGGAAAGGAATAGAGGAGAAGAAGAGAAAATAGAATATTTTCTATTTTTTCTTGTTCTCCTCTATTCCTTTCTTCTTCTCCTCTTTTCTTCTTCTTTTTTTCTTTGATCTTCTCTTCTATTCCTTTCTTCTTCTCCTCTTTTTATTTCTTCTTTTGTCTTCTTATTTTTTATCGGGTATGTCGTTGTCCATATACCCCCTCCCGATAACTTCAACACGAGGGGGAGGGTCGATATACCCCCTCCCCGATAACATTATTTTTCCATATTTGTATGTCGTCGTTGCCGATATAATCCCTCCCGGATAACTTCGACATGAGGGGAGGTCGATATATATACCCCCTCTCGACCGTGATAACTTATACCATGGCAGCACCCCCCTCGGCCCTCTCGCTCGACCAAAACTCTCGAGGACACCCAAACCCTAGAGAAAAAACGATGTTGGTCTCCTACCCCCTCCCACCGCGCCCCTACCCGACAAACTCTCTCGAGGCAGCGTCGAGGCCACTAATTTATGATTCCTTACTGTGATTAGCTAGCTAGTTCTACGTTTGCCACTAATATATCCATATCTGTCATGTTTGAATAATAATTGCCATGTTGTAAATATTTGTAGAAACTATGGACACCCCCCCGAGACGAAGCAACAGAAGTGATGTTGGAGGAGATAATCGCACATGGAAGTGATGCCGTCTTATCGTTTCTGAATGACACCGATGGTCTGGAAGGACAGGGAGAAGAAGCAGGCAATTATGATGGCTCATTTGATCGAATGCCGGTGCAAGAAGGAGACCATGAGGACGGCTCCGGTGACCCGATGACGGTGCAAGAAGGAGACCGTGATGACGGCTCTGGTGACTGAACCGAGTCTGGCCAGGTATATATATTATTTAAGCCTGTGCTGACTAGCTAATTGATGCATTCATTGTTTTGGTATATGTACACATATTAATTAACTCTCTTCTTTCTTCTTTTTTCTAGCCCAACGGATCGAGCACAACTTCGGTAAGGAGACGAGGCCCGAAGAAAAAGTTGAGCTCGGATGAAAGGATTGAGATCACAGCAATCGCGCGCGACGGCGAACCGATTGAACTCATCCGGACAAAGAACGCATTTGCTGCTCAGTGCGGAGTTCTTGTTAGGGACAAGATCCCGATCAGCATCCACCAATGGTATAATCCTAAGGAGGAAGACCCTCAGGTGTCTTATGTTAACGATATGCAGAAAGATGATCTTTGGACTGAGCTGAAGGCAAATTTCACCCTACCGCTAGAGGAGGATCCGGAGAAGCCAGTTAAAGAGCAATTAATCAAGTCTTGTGCTCTTAAGAAGATGGCAGCACTATTCAGGAGGTGGAGGAAAGAGCTGAAAAAGTTTGTCGACAAAGAAGAGACACCAGAATTCATCGCCAAATATGAGAAGATCAGAGATCACTGGCCCGCATTTGTGGCCCACACGACTTCGGAAAAGAGTAAGAAGATGTCGGCGACAAACAAGCAAAATGCTGCGAAGAAGAAGTTTCACCATTGCACGGGGTCAGGTGGCTACGTCAAAGCCCGGCCTAAGTGGTCCAAGGCTGAGAATGATCTGCTTGATAAAGGGATCGAACCAGAGACAATGAGATGGCCAGACCGTTGCCGGACTTGGTTCTTCGGGGCTAGCGGAACCTTGGACCCTGTATCAGGGAAGTGTCATTGGACGGACGAGCAACTGAAAACACCAATCAACATGCTTCGGCACTATATCGATGCAGCGCAGCAAGGGACATTCGTTCCAGATAGGGAGAAGGACGAGCTCACAATGGCCCTCGGGAATCCTGAGCACCCTGCATGGACACGAGGCACGCTAGGCTCCATTCTATGGAAGGTTGGTTTTCTGGAAGCAGGGGGGTACAAAACCCACGAGAGGAGGAAGAAACTGGAGCAGAGCCAACTGCAGGCGCTGCACGAAAGGGTACAAGGACTAGAGGAACGAGAAGCAGATCGCAGCAAACGACCTGCCGAAGCTTCCCCCGAAGCTACCCCGCCATCTCAGCGGAGAAGCAGCGTGGCTTCCACCGAGCTGCTTCAGCCGGAGCATGTCTTGACTGCTCCTGCTAGCTACCCCGTGGATTTTATCACGGAGGCTCAAAATTGCCACCTTATGACGCAATGGCAGAACTTAAAAGTCAAGGCGGCTGTCGGCCAAGTTTGACCTTCTGAACCCGGCGCAACTTTTCACTGTCGTCCGATTCTAGAAGGATATGCTAGGGTGACGGTGGACGATATAACGGAGGGATTTGAGGACCTCCAGCTTGACCACCCTACCGGTGAAGGGGAGACTCGTCTGGGTTCTGCTCTGAAGACTCCATGCCTATGGCGGAAGGAGTTCATCAAGATTCCGAACTGGACGCCTCCTCCTCCTCCTCCGGCTAGTCAGGGCACTCCGCCTCCTCCACCGCCTCCTCCTCCGGCGAGTGACGATCAGGGCACTCGGCCTCCTTCTCCGGCGCGTGGCGGCACTCCGCCTCCTTCTCCACCTGCACCGGCGCACCCGAGCAGCCAGCAGCCTCCTCCTTCTCCGCCTCGCCACCAAGGGCGGAAGAGACCCGCCGCCGCCCCGGCTGCTCCAGCGCGTCGTAGTCCTTCTCCTCCGCCTCGTAAGCAAGCACGAAAGAAGACAGGTGCCGCAGCCGCTCCGTTTGCTCTGGCGTCTAGCAGTACAACCAGCAGAGGCGGGAGGCAATACAAATACGGTCCTTCTCTCAAGCCTCTAGAGAAGTTACCGTACGAGAGGACCAAGGAGGAAAACGCGAAGATCATGCATGCCGAAGTGGATAACTTCTTTGAAGGGTTGAAAGCAAAGAGACATCCACCTCCGGAGGAGAAGGTAGATCCGGTGAAAGCAAAGCGCACTATGGATGCCCCGAGGAAACCACCAAAGTCTCCGTCGAGAACCAACTATGAGCGCATTACTGAACAAACATATCTCGAAGTGGAGCGGTCGGGAAGTACTGTCAGTGATAAAAGGTTAAAAGAACGAGCAGCTGGGAAAAAAATTGCCCAGCTCGGCGAACAAGCAAAGCAATCGTGCCCCCCGCTCAATGTGTCTAGCAGCGACATCGTCGCTAATGCTCCGGGATGATGGCCGGTTATGGCAATCTTGCAGATTACCTGCCTGAAGATCAACTTCCTGATTTCTTGGAGGTGGACGAACACAGATACGAGTATGGGAAGCCTCTCGTCAAAGATGAAAAATCTCTAACAACTATGATGCGAAGATTCCATAATTGGTACATGAAAACCTACAGAGAGTCTGGGGGGACGAATGCTTTGTATCTAAATATTAAAGAGGAGCACGACCTCGTTGGAACTAATCTGTTGACTGTTCCATTTGAGGAGTTCTTCGAGTTCTTCAATCAAAAGACCCCCGATAAATTAACGGTCTTTTGCTACTGTCTGTAAGTACTATTTCTGTCATTAAGTCTCTATATATAGCTCGGCTCTTTCATTGCCTGTATTTATAATTAATTATCCTCACTATATTATGCAGATTGAAGATCGCCGAATGCAAAGAACAAGAAATGTATGATATTGGGTTCATTAACACAAATATCGTAGATGAAATTCAGGTTACAAAGCACGCCGAAGAGGCCGAGGCCAACTTGCTACAATTGTTGATCAAAAATCAAAACAAAGATTTAATACTCTTTCCTCACAACTTCCAGTGAGTGTTATTGTCGTGTGCATATTCGGTTTCCCTTATTACTCGAGCGAGGTTATAATAATGTAATTGATGAGTTATGCATGCGTGCGCAGATTCCACTATGTTGTTCTCGAGATTAAGCTTGAGCGAGGAGTAGTAAACGTCTTAGACTCGAGATGAAAAGATCCCGAAACCTATACGGACATGACTAATTCGCTCAACAAGTAAGTTCAATCGATCATTATCGCACCATATCGGCAACGTTTTGTCCATTTCCTGATATCTCAAGTAATAATAATTATTTTCTTTGTCTTGCAGGGTTTGGAAACAGTTCACTGCAGAAGTTCCGGGACTGCCGAAGGAGCTGCGATATACATACCCGAAAGTAAGTACTACTAGCTAGCTAGTTGCGCGCATCTCCCGTTGATTCTATAGCTGTACTTTCATCAATGCCATTTATAATACTTCATTATCAGTTTGATTGACCTCTATTTCTCGTAAAGTGCTTGTGGCAGGAACAAGGGAATGCTTTTTGTGGATACTACATGTGCGAGTTCATCTACAATGCGACTTTGAAAAATAAGCGGGGCTACTCTAAAAGACAAGATGAAGTGCGTAAGCAATAATTCACAATTTCATTTTATTACACCATCATTTCTGTTGAGTTTCATTCATATATTTATTAACCCCCTTCTTCAAATTAGACGTGGCAGATGCGGAATGAACTCCTAGAACAAGATCGCATGAAAGCAATTCAAGAGGAATTGGCGGGATTCTTTCTTGACCACGTCATCAATAAAGCCGGAGAATACCATGTGGAAGTTGATTTCAATTGCTAGGGGATTGTAAGAGATCTTACATATTGTATATGTATGTAGACAGTAGCGTCGGATAGATAATACGAAAACTTGTTGTTCGACCAATCTCTCGGAGAAGGAGAGGTCGACCGATCAATTCTCTCGGTATGCATGACGAATTTCTGTACTTAATGGTTCCCTTCATTTTCTTACTAGCTAGCATGTCGAGGGCCTCTCTATGTACAGTACGTAGCATCGACCAAGCACGGACATAAGAGAGGACACTTCTCTCTATTAATTAGCTAGCTAACACAATATATGAAACACCTAAATTAACCCCCAAAAAACCCCAACCCCCCCCCCCTTCAAAAAAAAACAAAAA
>NC_041391.1:9145739-9170516 GCF_002162155.2 Triticum dicoccoides | reverse complement strand
TTGCTGACGCGTGGATGCCTTTTGGTCCCGGTTGGTGCCACCAACCGGGACCAAAGTGTTAGACTGTACTTTTCTATTGTAATTAGTCTGGCACATCCAGTCCTATTATTGTGGATCTCAACCATCACCCTGGCCTGCGTGCCTACTTCCTTGGGCTCCCTATATATGTAACCACTGTTGTACTGTGATGAATCAATCAAGGCAATCATTCTATTGTCTAACTTGGTATCAGTGTCCCCATGTCTCTCCCATGGCCGAAGACTCCTCCTCCTCCGCGGCCACCATGCCCGCCTCCTCGCCGGCCTCCCTCTCCTCGACAGCCTCCTCCGGCTCGTCCTCGGCCACCACCGCCGGCACATCCACGCCGACGTTCGTCTTCGCCACAGCCCCATCCCACCTCACCGGCACATCCCCTAACCCTAATTCTCAGTTTGCTCCTCTCTTCTCCTCCACCAACCCACAGCCGCCGCCACCAGCTCCACCCGCTCGCCACCCCATCCTCAATGTGGATCTCACTAACCACATCAAATTCCTCCTGAATCCAGCTGAAAACAACTATCACAAGTGGAAATCTTTCTTCCTGATGGTCCTCCTCCGCTACAGCATCACCTACCTCATCCAGCATCCACCACCCCCCAATGCCGACAGCCACTACCATAAGCTTGACACCCATGTCGTCCTCGCCATGTACGCCACCCTTACCGATCAGATCATTGGCCATGTGATCGGCGCCACCACCACCTATGCCCTCTGGACTCGGATCCAGGAGTACTTCCTTGCCAATCGTGCGGCCCGTTACATGATCCTCAATCGACAGTACCGCAATCTCAAGCAGGGTGACCTTTCCGTCGACGAGTACGCGCGTCGTATGAAGCTCATCACCGCCGGCCTCGCGGACATTGATCATGCCGTGACCGAGGTCGACCTCACATCGCAGTTTCTCCACGGCTTCGACGGGCGCTTCGACACCATCCGTGTGGTTCTGGGGGACACCGTTCCCTTGCCACCCTTCGAGACGGTCTTCTCGCGCGTCAAACTCACCGAGGAGAACCAGGCTCAGCGCGCCTCCGACGCCAGCGCCACTGTGCTCGTCGTCCATGGGAGCGGTGGCACCCCCGACACCGGCAGCTCCTCCGGGCCCCCAAACTTCCCCAACAACGGCGGCTCGGGCCACCGCTCCGGTGAACGCGCGGATCGGCCCTCGGATCGGGCCCCCAACCAGCAGCACGGCCGTGGCAACGGCCCCTCTCGTCACATTGATGGTGGTGATCGCGGCCGCGGCACGGCCGTGGGCGCGGTCGTGGACGCGGCGACTCGGGAGGTCGTGGTCATGCCCTGCCGGCTTACAACCCATACATGGGTTTCTTCGCCCGCTATGGCATGGCAATCCCTCCTCCACGCCCCGGCTGGGTTCCTCCCAACTCTGCGGGCGTGCTTGGGCCACGCCCTGGCTCCCACGCACACGCCTATCCGATGCAGTACTCGCCATACCACGCGCCCCCGCCACCACAACCGCCGTCATGGGATCATCTCGCCATGCTTACGCCGCCTACAGCTCCAACGGCTTCCCCAACACCGGCTCCTCCAACGAGTGGTACCTCGATAGCGGCGCCTCCAACCACGTGACCGGTAACTCTGGTAACCTCACCTTCTCGAATTCTCCCTCTAAGCATAATTTATCAAGCATTATTGTAGGCAATGGATCTCATCTTCCCATTCATGCCACTGGCTCCACACGTCTTTTCCCACATAATTTTCATTTACGTGATGTTCTTTTCTCTCCTCACGTCACTACGAGCCTTATTTCGGTCGTCAATTTACTACGGATAATTCTTGCTCTATAGAATTTTACCCATTTGGCTTTCTTGTGAAGGACCTTCGCACCCGGAAAATCATCCTGATCTCCGCTAGCTCCGGCGACCTCTACCCCTTCCATGGCAGCAACAAGGCTTGGCGCACCGCTTTTCTTTTTCAACTACTGTCTCCGATGGTGATGTGTGGCACCGCCGGCTCGGTCATCCTAGCCCTCATACCCTTCGTTCTTTAGATAATGTTTTCCTTACCTCATGTAATAAATCTCCACATGCTCCATGTAGTGCATGCCAACTTGGGCACCAACCCCGTTTAGCTTTTCCCTCATCCACTAGTCGCACGTTTGCGCCCTTTGATTTAATCCATTGTGATCTATGGACCTCTCCGGTTGTGAGTTTTTCCGATTATCAATATTACCTTGTTGTGCTTGATGATTACTCTCATTTTTCATGGACATTTCCTCTACGCCACAAATCCGACACATCCACCACCCTACACTGCTTCTTTGCTTATGTCAAAACTCAATATAATGTGATCATCAAAGCGTTACAATGCGATAACGGTGGTGAGTTTATCAACTCAGATTTACGCTCTCTCTTCTCTACAAACGGCATAGTCTACCGTTTCTCATGCCCTCACACTTCCCCTCAAAATGGCAAGGCCGAGCGTTTACTTCGCACCACCAACGATATAGTTCGCACCCTCCTCATCCAAGCTAAACTCACCCCTCCCTTTTGGGTAGAAGCCCTACACACCGCCACCTATCTCCTTAACCGCCGTCCCTCGCGTGCCATCTCCACCCAAACACCATATTACCGTCTTCATGTCATCCACCCCACATATGATCACCTCCGCGTCTTCGGTTGCCTATGCTTCCCCAACCTCTCCGCCACTACACCACACAAGCTTGCTCCACGGTCCACACGGTGCGTTTTCCTCGGCTATCCCCTCGAACACAAGGGTTACAGGTGCTACGACCCCCTTTCCCGGTGCGTCATTGTATCTCGCCACGTTATTTTTGACGAGAACACGTTCCCATACGAGCCTCCCACACCGTTGCCTACCGCTGCATCGCTCACAGAGGATCTGGTCACTGCGATCCAGCTGCAGCGATCCGTCCCAGATCGCACCGCCCCGACAACCTCGGACGGGTCCCACCAAATCTCCCCGCACGCGCAACCCTGCCACCCCACCCATGCAACCAATCACCATGCCAGCCCCCCCACACCCACCGCGCCATAGTCCCCGGGCGGCCCCACCACCCACGCACCCTCCGGATCGACCTCGTTGCACGCGCCCGCCAGTCAGCCCCGATCCTCTCGGGATCCCGCACCTGACGCGCCTGCCTCCCCACCTAGCGGCACACCTGCCTTGGATCCCACGCCCGGCCCCTCCTCCACCGAATCCTCCTCGGATCGTGCGCCTGCCTCCCAACTACCGCTCGCCAGCCCCACCGAATCCACCTCGGAGTCCGATCCAGCCTATACCACGCCTCCACGTCGGCCCAAGCATGCAATACCGATTGCACACAAAACTCCCACAACATGCGCACTAGAGCCAAATCAGGATTTTGCCAACCAAAGCGCCTCTTTCTAGCCACCAACTCTGCTTCCGCCATATCCCCCATACCACCCACTTATCGTTCTGCACTAAAAGATCCAAATTGGTTGCAAGCAATGCGTGATGAATTTAATGCTTTGATGATGAATTCGACTTGGTCTTTGGTTCCAAAGCCTGCAGGGGTCAACGTGGTGACTGGCAAATGGATTTTTCGTCACAAGTTCCATCCTGACGGATCCTTAGCACGCTACAAGGCGAGGTGGGTTGTCCGGGGGTTCACACAAAAGGAAGGTGTGGATTATGGGGAAACCTTCAGCCCCGTGGTCAAGCCTGCCACCATCCGCGTTGCGCTGAGCATTGCAACATCAAGTGCATGGCCCATTCATCAACTTGACATCAAAAATGCCTTTCTTCATGACGATCTCAAGGAAACGGTCTATTGTGCTCAACCTTCCGGCTTCATCGACTCGTCATGCCCGAATCATGTGTGTCTCCTTCGCAAGTCTCTCTATGGCTTAAAGCAGGCTCCCCGTACGTGGTTTCATCGCTTCCAGGCCTTTCTCTTGGCACTGCGCTTTCGTGCTTCCAAGAGCGATTCCTCCCTTTTCATCCTCAACCACGGCACGTCTCTTGCATATCTCTTAGTATATGTGGACGACATAATTCTCACCGCCAGTACACCCCACACTCTCCACCACGTCATCAACTCTCTCAAACGGGAGTTTTCCATGACTGACATGGGTGAGCTTCATCACTTTCTCGGGATTAATGTCACCCCGAATGCATCCGGTCTCTTCCTTAGCCAACAGCAATACACCCTAGAGATACTTGACCGCGCCAACATGCTCCATTGCAAGCCCGTTTCCACCCCCGTCGATACCACCGCCAAGCTCTCATCGAGCTCCGGTGAGCCACTATCCAACCCCACCACTTACCGTAGCATTGCCGGCGCATTACAGTATCTTACTCTCACTAGACTGGATATTTCATATGCCGTCCAACAGATCTATCTCTTCATGCATGAGCCTCGTGCGTCACACATGCAAATCGTCAAACGAGTCCTTCGATACTTACGTGGCACATCCCACTTCGGTCTTCAGTTATACAAAGCCTCCTCGCTAGACCTTGTCGCCTACACGGATGTTGATTGGGCCGGCTGTCCCGACACAAGGCGTTCCACTTCCGGGTTTTGTGTTTACCTTGGGCAGAACATGGTCTCCTGGTCTTCCAAACGGCAGCCCACAGTGTCTCGTTCTAGCGCCGAAGCTGAATATCGCGGGGTCGCTAACTGCGTTGCCGAATCCTGCTGGATCCGTCAACTTCTCTATGAGCTTCAGCGTCCTCCTTCCCGTGCCACAGTTGTCTATTGCGACAATGTCAGTGCATCCTACCTATCCAACAATCCAGTACAACATCAGCGCACCAAACATGTTGAGATCGATCTTCACTTTGTTCGGGATCGCGTCGCTCTTGGTGAAGCCCGGGTCCTTCACGTTCCATCGAGCTCGCAGTTTGCGGATATCTTCACCAAGGGACTACCTTCACCGATCTACACCGGAGTTTAGGTCCAGCTTGAACGTCCTACCAAACGGCGTACCAGCTGAGGGGGGGTGTTAAACTGTACTTTTCTGTTGTAATTAGTCTGGCACGTCCAGTCCTATTATTGTGGATCTCAACCATCGCCCTGGCCTGCGTGCCTACTTCCTTGGGCTCTCTATATATGTAACCACTGTTGTACTGTGATGAATCAATCAAGGCAATCATTCTATTGTCTAACTCAAAGGCCCTCCTGCCTGGGCTCGGCGCACCGGCCACGTGGATGCACATCTGTCCCGGTTCGTGTTAGAACCGGGACTAAAGGGGGGAGGCATTAGTAACGACCCTTTAGTCCCGGTTCTGGGACTAAAGGCCCTTACGAACCGGGACAAATGCCCTGTTTTCTACTAGTGTAGCTACACAAGACGATGGTGCTTAAAGTAAGACGTGGTCCATTATTTCTGCAATCATGTTGGAACTTGATGTTTTGATATTGTGACAGACTCAATAGGTGCCGTCTGTAAAATAGGCTCCAATTGCAGAGCTGCACGGTCGGAGGACCAATACTGACAATATATGGGAGGGCCTCTTGCCCTCAATAGTGTATCTAGGAAGAGTGGGTAGAAGAAGCCTCCGGGAAGAAGATGGGAGGGCATCGGAGTTTTTTGTTGTTGTGCCCCACCTCCTTGTCGTATGCTACAAAAGGCGAGAAAATATCAAAGCACATAAAAACATAGTAGTAGTTCAAGTATTACGTGTCATATTATAGTGGAGATGGAGATGGCACATCCGTAGGAAATTTGTTGTTATTAAAAATGACTAAAACCTATACAGGTCTGGTTATCTCCTCTCCAAACCGTAGAGAGAATATTTTTCTAAGCGCACCATGCTACCACCCCTCTTACACGGTAGGTCTGGTTATCTCCTTCTCGGAAATTAGCTTTCTCGAAAATAATAATAACAACTATGAACCCACTATCATCATGGTATATAACTCTATATAAAGGCCGAACCTAGCAACATCAAGTAGCTGAGGAACAAAGCAGAAATGTCGACGACATTCTTGCTGCCTACGCTGCTTCTTGCGGCACTTGCGGCCACCGCGACGAGCCTCACCTTGAAGCCGGGCTGCCGGCCAAGCTGTGGCGGCGTCGACGTTCCCTACCCTTTTGGCATCGGCCAAGGCTGCTTCCTCCCCGGCTTCGAGATCGTCTGCGACAACAGCAGGCCTATCCTAGGGAACACCGAGCAGGCTATAGAGGTGTTCGTGCTCAGCTTGTCCGTGACCCCGCGACCAGAGGCACGGGTGATGGTGCCCATAACGTGGCAGTGCTTCAACTCCTCCGGCGACGCTATCAAGTGGAGCATCAGCACCGTAAACTACAATCGGGCCGGTGTGTACCGCATCTCCAACAATCACAACGAGCTCGTCGTTCTAGGCTGCAACACCTTGGTCTACACCAACGGTGGGCCGCGCGGTCGCTCCACCTACACCTACTACACGGGCTGCGCCGCTTACTGCGACAACGCCCAGAGTGCGCGTGATGGAGACTGTACCGGAGTCGGCTGCTGTCATGTTGACATCCCACCGGGCCTTTCCGACAACAAGATGCGGTTCTCGGGGGATCCGGATTGGAAGAACCCGGGCATGCCGTTCAGCCTTTGCGACTACGCCTTCATCGTGGAGAAGGGCAACTACACGTTCCAGAAGGCTGACCTCAAAATGGACCTCGAGACCAGCAAGCCGCTGCGGCTAGACTGGGCCATCCGCGTCAACAATGGCAGCTCCCTGTCGTGCGCCGAGGCGCCCAGCATGCCGGGGTACATGTGCGTCAGCCAACACAGCGAGTGTGTCGACTCCACCAACGGTCCCGGATATGTGTGCAACTGCACCGAAGGCTACGAGGGCAACCCGTATCTTCACAAGGGATGTACAAGTAAGTTTCTGTTCCATCCTTAGGGAAATATGTTAAAAGTGCTGAATCCTTACTCCCTCTTTTTCAATATTATATGATTATAAGGTGTATTAATTTGTTCAATAGTTAAACCCTCTACGGTTTGACCAAGATTATGAGAAAAAAAATCAACATCTACAATACCAAATAATTATAACATGAAAATATAGTTCATGATGAATCAAATGGTACCGGTTTGGTAACGTATTGATATTTTTCTAAATAAACTTGGTGAAACATAGATAAAATCGACTTTTAGAAAGTAATTACGACATATATTTTAGAAGGATGGGTGTAGTTTGAGAGCTAAAACTAATTATGAGTGGCACCTTTTTTATGTAGTGTTAGACATGGCAATTGATTGTACCATGGCAGAGACCGGGATTGAGTTCAATAAGGTTGTATCACCTTGGTGCAATTAAATGACTTCAATAAAAACTTCTTTTTATCTAAAGAAAAAGACATTCCGGCCGACGACAATATTAAATCTACCTCTATGTCGATTATATCATATATCGGGCATAGGATTTAGCTAAAAGAAATTGTTTTCTTATAACAAATCACAGTCCTTTCCTAAAAGTGTGCAGTCAACTTTCAAAAAGTGAAGTATTATTGAGTTATAATTAGGTCATTAGATTGGTCTAAATAATGCTACCCATTAAAAAAATAGATTATAGTTTTAATAACTTTGTACTAATGTACCTGGACAGCATGGAATAGTAGACGTTGATTGTTTTTAGACCATACCATTGTCTAAGAATACATCTATTTTCAAGCACATGGAGAAGATTTTATATGCAAATTTTGTTTGTATGTTGCTTTATGCTACATATAGTATTTACCTATTTGAAAATTAGTGTTGATTTTAAACAAATTTATAAAGTTGCAGAGCTTTTATGTATTTAGTGTGTATTCTCTTTCAAACTAAATAAGTGCATCACACCAAGTACATGTTCAAAAAATACACAACATATGTCATGCATGAAATTTAATACATGCACCATACTTCATATGCGCCCCACGGCTCAACCCTAGTAACCACTCGCCTGACATGCCGCTTACTTGATGTTTTGTAGAGAACGTTGGCTAAACATTAAAATAAATTACTTCCATTGTTTTTAATTATTTTTGTTGGGTGTGCGAAAAAACTCACGTAGTTTTGTGTCATTCTTTAAATTTCTTTTTATACGAGCTAATATCTCATTCAACAATCTAGGACGTGCACAAAATTTTATGCTCAATTCTGAGCACATCTACTATAATAAATTATGAGCTATAACACACAATATTGGAACTATTTTATTCATATTTATGGTTAGCATAGTTCTATATACTTTTCTAATCGTAACTGAAAATTGATCATAAACTTTGATGCATGCTATATATCCTGGGATGGAGTGCTACAAATACATTGTGATTGTATATTTAATAATCAAATTTGTAAACTGCTCATGCTTCTTTACACTAGAATAGATGACTAATTGCTATGTAGTGCTCGAGTTAATATTCAAGGATATGCATGAACGGGGGAGCATGCCAGAGCACACTCTCAAAGCTATCAGAACACTTGAAATAGATGTGTTACTAATACTTATCTTATTATTGACTTGGTTATATTTAAATGTAGAGAATACCTCATAGTTGATTCATTGATTAATTTGCAGATTTAAATGAATGTGCACGTCCAAGGGAGGAATATCCATGCAATGGTGTATGTTATGACATTGACGGTTCATATGATTGCAAATGTCACCTAGGCTACGAGAGTAGTGGTGATCCAAAAGAAAATCCATGCAATCCAAAATTCCCACTTCCAGCAAGGATTGCTCTAGGTATACACGCCCTTTGTTCCTTTATGTAAGGTGTATTTGTTTTTTGAAAAGTCAAATGAGTGCATGTTTGACCAATTTTTTAGAAAAATATATCAATATCCACAATACAAAATTTATATCATTTGTCCATCATGAAAAGTAGTTTCATATTTTGCCTATTAGGTATTGGAGATGTTGTTATTTTAGTCTATAATCTTGGTCAAACATTGAAATTGTTGACTTGCATGGAAATCAACACACCCTATATATATTCTAGAATAGAGGGAGTATATATTAGTTGCACAACAAAATTATTTCCAGGCTATACCTAACTAATGCCATGATAAGGTTAAAATTGTGTTTCTATTTGTTAAGGTTGAATTCGTAACTGTTGCAAACTTCAAATTGACATTTTCCCATGTGTTCATACTACCCCAATACTGTATGAAAGTAAAAAAATCTATACAGTAAATTTACAGGTATTCTTGCAGTATACATATTCATTATTACCTTCATGGGATAAAAAAAGTGTCTCTTAACTTTTTTTTGGAATGAAAGAAGATATAACATAAAATTCTTACAAGTAACTGTATATGATATATATTGCAGGCATCGGCCTAGGTGTGTCCATCTTGGTTTTTGCCTTGCTCTTGGCATTCATAATGCACCAAAAGAGAAAACTTGCTGAGCATTTTGAAATGAATGGGGGTAATATACTAAAATCAGTCATAGGCCTGCCCATTTTCACAGAGAAGGACCTAAAGAAAATCACTAAGAATAATTCAGAGTGTCTGGGTAATGGATATTTTGGTAAAGTGTACAAAGGAACTCTACCCGATGAAGCAATCGTGGCAGTTAAATCCTTTATCAAGGTAGATAAAGACAGAATAGGGGAATTTACGGAGGAAGTGAAGATCCAATTGAAAATGAAACACCCTAACATTCTCAAGCTAATGGGTTGTTGCCTCCAGCTGGATGTTCCAATGTTGGTGTATGAGTTCGCTGCAGAAGGGAGTCTCAGAGACATTCTACACTGGAAACAAAACCAAAAGCTCTCAGCGGAGTTACGGTTGGACATTGCAATTGGGTCTGCCAACGGATTAAGCTATATGCACTCTGAAGACATACGGCATGGAGATGTGAAACCAGACAACATACTTCTCAGTGACAAGTCAATACCAAAAATAGCTGATTTTGGGCTATCTAAACTACTTAACCCAGGGGAAAAATTTACTAAGAAGGTTATTGGGTGCCAGGGTTACATGGACCCAGTTTTCAGGAACACTGGTATATTAACCTCAAAGAGCGATGTCTATAGCTTTGGGGTTGTTCTCCTAGAACTCATATCTAGGAAAAAAGTGGAATATGGTGAAAGCGGTAGCCTCATCATTGAATTTCGCCATATATATGAGACAAAAAAGAGTGGAAGGTCATTGTTTGATGAGGAGATTGTAGCTGAAAAAGATATTCTGATCCTTGAAGAAATTGGCAAGCTAGCAATGCAATGTCTAAAAGAACGTTTAGATGGACGTCCTGGTATGAAAGAAGTAGCAGAACAACTTGTCAAGATTAAAGAGAATATTGTACATACGACTGCAACAACACTTAGATGAGCAGAGCTACTGATACCAATTGTACATGCCATCTAGTCCAATCTTCAAGAATCCGAAGCTAATTCATATCAACCAGTGCGCGAGCCTAGCGTAAGAAAGTGAATTTTATTGGATTGTACCTTGCATTATAATCCATAGGTATTATCATAGTGTGTGCTTGATAATTTATGTAAGCGTCCATTATATATGGACTATGCCGTTCTCTCTGTTTAATACATTGAACGGAGAAAGTATATGTATATTGGAAGTAACACTCCTTGGTTTGTTGTTGCATGTCTAAAGTATTATATCTGTATGTTGGTGTTGAAGAACTCTTGATTTACCCACTAGTAGAAAAGGGGGCAATGGTCGAGGCCAGGTCAGCCCATTAGTCCTGGTTCAATCCAGAACCGGGACCAATGGGGGCATTGGACCCGGTTCGTGAGCCCCGGGGGCCGGCCGGGCCACGTGGGCCATTGGTCCCAGTTCGTCTGGACCTTTTCGTCCCGGTTGGTGGGACGAACCGGGACCAATGTGCCTCGCTCCTGGCCCACCACCATTGGTCCCGGTTGTTGGCATGAACCGGGACCAAAGGCTGCCCTTTAGTCCCGGTTCTTGCCACGAACCAGGACCAATTAATTGCCTATATATACCCCTCGCCCGCGAGCAGAGCACTCCCACTGCTCTGTTTTTCATGGCCGGCGAGGAGAGAGCTTTGTGGTGCTCTAGCTCACCTCCTATGCACACGAGGTGTTCGATGGAATGCCCGAGCCACACTGCTTAAGCTTTATCCTCTCCAAGCTCGACCTCCAAGCTCCATTTTCCTCAATATTTGTCTAGGTTTAGCGGTCCGTCACATCCCGTCCCCGTCTTCACCGCCGTCGATCGCCCGCGCCGATCTCGTCGCCGGCACCACCGTGGTGAGCCTCTTGTTCTTATCTTCTTTCTGAAAGGAAAAAAATTCTTACTTGTATGTTTATATAGATACTTGTATAATTTTCTTACTTTTATTATTGCATCTTATATAGTGCGATGGTTTTGGTATCCGCCCCCGTCGGCCCTCGTCCTGTCTATGGTTCGGATGTGGTATATATTATCTTTTCATGACTATTGGTTCATCTATTGTTTATGACAATTATGCCAACCAACGTGACATAGATTTTATTTATCTAGGAGGTTGTTGAACAGGAAATTCCAACCGACCCTATTGTCGAGAGGTTAAAGTTAGTTGAAGAAGAAAACAATTTCTTGAAGGGAAAATTAGAAAAATTGAGGAGGAGAAGATGATATTGGAGTTGCATGTTGCGGATGTCGTCGATGATCACAAGATCAAGATGGATGCAATGCGCTTGAAGATTAAAAAGATTAGAAAATATGCTATTCATACCGAGGCTTGGTATCATTATGCCGTTGGATCAGTTGTTACATTTGTTGCGATTATGATCGCATTTGTTTTCGCATTGAAATGTTTTACATAGTTTCAATGTATGGTTTAATTAATTTAGATGCTCTGCAGAGCTTTTTGTTAGATGAGAACTATGTATGTACTTTGATTTTAATGTGATGATGAACTTCTATTAATTTGGTCACTTAATTATCTATTCATGATGTTCTGTAATGATTTTTGACACACTTAATTATATATAATGCACGCAGATGAACCGGCAATGGATGTACGGTTCAAGACACACCTCCGAGTACATTAAGGGGGTGCATGATTTTCTCGAAGTGGCTGAGGCAAACAAGCAGAATGGTTTTATGTATTGTCCATGCCCTATATGTGGGAATACGAAGTCTTACTCTGACCGGAAAATCCTTCACACCCACCTGATTTACAAGGGTTTCATGCCACACTATAATGTTTGGATGAGGCACGGAGAAATAGGGGTTATGATGGAAGACGGCGAAGAAGAAAAGTACGATGACAACTATGTGCCCCCTGAATACGGTGATGCTACTGAAGATCAAGAGGAACCAGACGATGTGCACGATGATGCTGCAACAGGCGAAGCTGCTGAAGATCAAGAGGAACTAGACGATGTGCCCGATGATGATGATCTCTGCCGGGTCATTGTCGATGCAAGGACGCAATGCGAAAGTCAAAAGGAGAAGCTGAAGTTCGATCGCATGTTAGAGGACCACAAAAAAGGGTTGTACCCCAATTGCAAAGATGGCAACACAAAGCTCAGTACCGTACTGGAATTGCTGCAGTGGAAGGCACAGAATGATGTGCCTGACAACGGATTTGAGAAGCTACTGAAAATATTGAAGAAGAAGCTTCCAAAGGATAACGAATTGCCCGACAGTACATACGCAGCAAATAAGGTCGTATGCCCACTAGGATTGGAGGTGCAGAAGATACATGCATGCCATAATGACTTCATCCTCTACTGCGGTGCATGCCCGGTATGCAGTGCATTACGGTATAAGATGAGATGAGATGACCCTGGTGATGTTGATGGCGAACCCCCCAGGAAGAGGGTTCCTGCGAAGGTGATGTGGTATGCTCCTATAATACCACGGTTGAAACGTCTGTTCAGAAAGAGCATGCCAAGTTGATGCGATGGCACAGTGAGGACCGTAAGAAAGACGGGAAGTTGAGAGCACCCCCTGACGGGTCGCAGTGGAGAAAAATCGAGAGAAAGTACTGGGATGAGTTTGCAAGTGACCCAAGGAACGTATGGTTTGCTTTAAGCGCGGATGGCATTAATCCTTTCGGGGAGCAGAGCAGCAATCACATCACCTGGCCCGTGACTCTATGTATGTATAACCTTCCTCCTTGGATGTGCATGAAGCGGAAGTTCATTATGATGCCAGTTCTCATCCAAGGCCGTAAGCAACCCGGCAACGACATTGATGTGTACCTAAGGCCATTAGGTGAAGAACTTTTACAGCTGTGGAATGGAAACGGTGTACGTACGTGGGATGAGCACAAACAGGAGGAATTTCACCTAAAGGCGTTGCTGTTCGTGACCATCAACGATTGGCCCGCTCTCAGTAACCTTTCAGGACAGACAAACAAGAGATACCGCGCATGCACGCACTGTTTACTTGACACCGATAGTATATACCTAGGAAGCTGCAGGAAGAATGTGTACCTGGGCCATCGTCGATTTCTTCCGACCAACCATCAATGTCGAAAGAAAGGCAAGCATTTCAAAGGCAAGGCAGATCACCGGAAGAAGCCCGCCATGCGTACCGGTGATCACATACTTGCTATGGTCAATGATTTACACGTAATCTTTGGAAAGGTTCCCGGCGGACTAGCTGTTCCGAGTGACGCTGGGGGACACGCACCCATGTGGAAGAAGAAATCTATATTTTGGGACCTACCCTACTGGAAAGACCTAGAGGTCCGCTCTTTGATCAATGTGATGCACGTGACGAAGAACCTTTGCGTGAACCTGCTAGGCTTCTTGGGCGTGTATGGGAAGACAAAAGATACAACTGAGGCACGGAAGGAACTGCAACTTTGCACGAAAAAGACGGCATGCCTCCAAAGCAGTATGAAGGTCCTGCCAGCTATGCTCTTACCAAAGAAGAGAAGGAAATCTTCTTTGAAATGCCTGCTTAGTATGAAGGTCCCGACTGGCTTCTCGTCGAATATAAAAGGAATAATAAATATGTCAGAGAAAAAGTTTCAAAACCTAAAGTCTCATGACTGTCACGTGATTATGATGCAACTGCTTCCGGTTGCATTGAGGGGGCTTCTATCGGAAAACGTCTGATTAGCCATTGTGAAGCTATGTGCATTCCTCAATGCAATCTCTCAGAAGGTGATCAATCCAGAAATCATACCAAGGCTAAGGAGTGATGTGGTGCAATGTCTTGTCAGTTTCGAGCTGGTGTTCCCACCATCCTTCTTCAATATCATGACGCACGTCCTAGTTCATCTAGTTGACAAGATTGTCATTCTGGGCCCCGTATTTCTACACAATATGTACCCCTTTGAGAGGTTCATGGGAGTCTTAAAGAAATATGTCCGTAACCGCGCTAGGCCAAAAGGAAGCATCTCCATGGGCCATCAAACAGAGGATGTCATTGGGTTTTGTGTTGACTTCATTCCTGGCCTTAAGAAGATAGGTCTCCCTCAATCATGGTATATGAGGGGAGATTGACTGGAAAAGGCACGCTTGGAAGGGACTAAATAATATGCAGGGACGGATATTCTTGGTCTCAAGCACGCTACACAGTTCTGCAGAACTCTACCTTGGTAACCCCGTATGTCGATGAACACAAGAACAATCTGCGCTCCAAACACCCAGAGGAGTGCGACGATTGGATTACATGTGAACACATCAGGACTTTCAGCAGTTGGTTGGAAGCACGTCTCAGAGGTGACAACACTGTTTGTGATGAGCTGTACTTGTTGTCCAGGGGACCATCTTCGACTGTTACGATTTGGAAAGGATACGAGATAAATAGGAATACATTTTACACGATTGACCAAGATAAAAAGAGCACCAACCAAAACAGCGGTGTTCGCTTTGATGCAACAACCTAGAGGGGAAATGACACATATTATGGTTACATAGTGGACATATGGGAACTTGACTACGGACATGATTTTAAGGTCCCTTTGTTTAAGTGCAAATGGGTCAATCTGTCAGGAGGCGTGGTACAGGTAGACCCACAGTATGGAATGACAACAGTGGATCTGAAAAATCTTGGGTACACAGACGAACCGTTCATCCTAGCCAATGATGTGGCATAGATTATCTATGTGAAGGATGTTGAGGAACGTAGCAGAAATTCAAAATTTTCCTACGAGTCACCAAGATCTATCTATGGAGAAACCAGCAACGAGGGGAAGGAGAGTGCATCTACATACCCTTGTAGATCGCTAAGCGGAATCGTTCAAGTGAACAGGGTTGAAGGAGTCGTACTCGTCGTGATCCAAATCACCGGAGATCCTAATGCCGAACGGACAGCACGTCCGCGTTCAACACACATGCAGTCCGGTGACGTATCCCATGCCTTGATCCAGCAAGGAGAGAGGGAGAGGTTGGGGAAGACTCCGTCCAGCAGCAGCACGACGGCGTGGTGGTGGTGGAGGAGCGTGGCAATCCTGCAGGGCTTCGCCAAGCACCGCGGGAGAGGAGGAGGACTTGGGAGAGGGGGAGGACTGCGCCAGAACTTTGGTAAAGCTCCCATGCGCCTCCTCACTATATATAGGGGTGGAGGGGGCTGGTTTCTTGCCCTCCAAGTCCATTGGGGCGTTGGCAAAGGTGGGAGGAAAGAAATCCCATCATTTCCTTCCCCACCGATTGTTATCCCCCCTTTTTAGGGATCTTGATCTTATCCCTTCGGGATATGATCTTATTCCTTCTAAGGGGGGATCTTGGTGCGCCTTGACCAGGGGTGTGGGGCCTTGCCCCCACTACCCACGTTCATGTGGGTCCCCCCATGCAGGTGGGCCCCACTCCGAAACCTTCTAGAACCTTCCCGGTACAATACCGAAAAATCCCGAACATTTTCCGGTGGCCAAAATAGGACTTTCCATATATAAATCTTTACCTCCGGACCATTCCAGAACTCCTCGTGACGTCCGGGATCTCATCCGGGACTCCGAACAACATTTGGTAACCACATACAAACTTCCTTTATAACCCTAGCGTCATCGAACTTTAAGTGTGTAGACCCTACGGGTTCGGGAACCATGCAGACATGACCTAGACGTTCTCCGGCCAATAACCAACAGCGGGATCTGGATACCCTTGTTGGCTCCCACATGTTCCACGATGATCTCATCGGATGAACCACGATGTCAAGGACTCAATCAATCCCGTATACAATTCTCTTTGTCTAGCGGTATTATACTTGCCCGAGATTCGATCATCGGTATACTGATACCTTGTTCAATCTCGTTACCGGCAAGTCTCTTTACTCGTTCCGTAACACATCATCCCGTGATCAACCCCTTGGTCACTTTGTGCACATTATGATGATGTCCTACCGAGTGGGCCCAGAGATACCTCTCCGTTTAAACGGAGTGACAAATCCCAGTCTCGATTCGTGCCAACCCAATAGACACTTTCGGAGATACCTGTAGTGCACCTTTATAGCCACCCAGTTACGTTGTGACGTTTGGTACACCCAAAGCATTCCTACGGTATCCGGGAGTTGCACAATCTCATGGTCTAAGGAAAAGATACTTGACATTAGAAAAGCTTTAGCATACGAACTACACGATCTTTGTGCTAGGCTTAGGATTGGGTCTTGTCCATCACATCATTCTGCTAATGATGTGATTCCGTTATCAATGACATCCAATGTCCATGGTCAGGAAACTGTAACCATCTATTGATCAACGAGCTAGTCAACTAGAGGCTTACTAGGGACATGGTGTTGTCTATGTACCCACACATGTATCTGAGTTTCCAATCTATACAATTATAGCATGGATAACAAATGATTATCATGAATATGGAAATATAATAATAACTAATTTATTATTGCCTCTAGGGCATATTTCCAACAGTCTCCCACTTGCACTAGAGTCAATAATCTAGTTCACATCGCCATGTGATTAACACTCACACGTCACATCACCATGTGACCAATATCCAAAGAGTTTACTAGTGTCATTAAACTAGTTCACATCATCATGTGATTAAGACTCAATGAGTTCTGGAGTTTGATCATGTTTTGCTTGTGAGAGAAGTTTTAGTCAACGGGTCTGCAACATTCAGATCCGTATGTACTTTGCAAATCTCTAGGTCATATTGTAAATGCTGCTTCCACGCTCCACTTGGAGCTATTCCAAATGGTCGCTCCACTATACGTATCCGGTTTGCTACTCAGAGTCATTCGGATAGGTGTTAAAGCTTGCATCGTCGTAACCCTTTACGCCGAACTCTTTATCACCTCCATAATCGAGAAACAAATCCTTATTCCTCTAAGGATAATTTTGTCTGCTATCTGGTGATCCACTCGTTGATTACCTTTGTACCCTCTTGCCAAACATGTGGCAAGGCACACATCAGGTGCGGTACTTAGCATAGCATACCGTAGAGCCTACGTCTAAAGCATAGGGGACGACCTTCGTCCTTTCTCTCTTTTCTGCCGTGGTCGAGCTTTAAGTCTTAGCTTCGTACCTTACAACTCAGGCAAGAACTCCTTCTTTGACTGATCCATCTTGAACACTTTCAAGATCATGTCAAGGTACGTGCTCATTTGAAAGCATTATTAAGCATTTTGATCTATCCTTATAGATCTCGATGCTCAATGTTCAAGTAGCTTAAACCAGGTTTTCTATTGCAAAACATCTTTCAAATAACCCTATATGCTTTCCAGAAATTCTACATCATTTCTGATCATCAATATGTCAACAACATATACTCATCAGAAATTCTATAGTGCTCCCACTCACTTCTTTGGAAATACAAGTTTCTCATAAACTTTGTATAAACCTAAAATCTTTGATCATCTTATCAAAGTGCATATTCCAACTCCGAGATGCTTACTCCAGTCCATGGAAGGATCGCTGGAGCTAGCATACCTTTTAGCATCCTTAGGATCGACAAAACCTTTTTGATTGTATCACATACAACCTTTCCTTACGAAAACTGGTAAGGAAACTCGTTTGGACATCCATTTGCCAGATTTCATAAATGAAGCTTATGCTAACATGATTCCGACGGACTTAAGCATCGCTACGGATGAGAAAATCTCATCGTAGTCAAATCCTTGAACTTGTGAAAAACTCTTCGCCACAAGTCAAGCTTCATAGATGGTGACATTACCGTCCACGTCCGTCTTCTTCTTAAAGATCCATTTATCTCAATGGCTTGCCGATCATCGGGCAAGTCCACCAAAGTCCATGCTTTGTTCTGATACATGGATCCTATCTCGGATTTTATGGCTTCTAACCATTTGTTGGAATATGGGCCCACCATCGCTTCCCCATAGCTCGTAGGTTCATTGTTGTCTAGCAACATGACCTTCAAGAGAGGATTACTGTACTACTCTGAAGTAGTACCCATCTTTGTCACCCTAC
This sequence comes from Triticum dicoccoides, assembly GCF_002162155.2. NCBI lineage: Eukaryota > Viridiplantae > Streptophyta > Magnoliopsida > Poales > Poaceae > Triticum > Triticum dicoccoides. The sequence goes on along the minus strand of NC_041391.1, from coordinate 9,152,251 downwards.
GAGGTACGATAGTGACTTGATCTGAAGTTTCATGATCACTATCATAAGCTTCTACTTCAATTGGTGTAGGTGCCACAGGAACAACTTCCTGTGCCCTGCTACACACACTTGTTGAAGTGACGGTTCAATAACCTCATCAAGTCTCCACCATCCTCCCACTCAACTTTTCGAGAGAAACTTTTCCTCGAGAAAGGACCCATTTCTAGAAACAATCACTTTTGCTTCCGGATCTGAATTAGGAGGTATACCCAACTGTTTTGGGTGTCCTATGAAGATGCATTTTATCCGCTTTGGGTTCGAGCTTATCAACCTGAAACTTTTTCACATAAGCGTCGCAGCCCCAAACTTTTAAGAAACGACAACTTAGGTTTCTCCAAACCATAGTTCAAACGGTGTCGTCTCAATGGAATTACGTGCTGCCCTATTTTAAAGTGAATGCGGTTGTCTCTAATGCCTAACCCATGAACGATAGTGGTAATTTGATAAGAGACATCATGGTACGCACCATATCCAATAGGGTGCAACTATGATGTTCGGACACACCATCACACTATGGTGTTCCAGGCGGTATTAATTGTGAAACAATTTCCACAATGTCTTAATTGCGTGCCAAAGCTCGTAACTCAGATACTCATCTCTATGATCATATCATAGACATTTTATCCTCTTGTCACAATGATCTTCAACTTCACTCTCAAATTACTTGAACCATTCAATAATTCAGACTTGTGTTTCATCAAGTAAATATACTCAACATCTACTCGAATCATCTGTGAAGTAAGAACATAACGATATTCACTGCATGCCTCAGCACTCATTGGACTGCACACATCAAAATGTGTTACTTCCAACAAGTTTCTATCTTGTTCCATCTTACTGAAAACGAGGCTTTTCAGTCATCTTGCCCATGTGGTATGATTTGCATATCTCAAGTGATTCAAAATCAAGCGAGTCCAAACGATCCATCTGCATGGAGTTTCTTCATGCGTATACACCAATAGACATAGTTCGCATGTCTCAAACCTTTCAAAAACGAGTGAGTCCAAAGATCCATCAACATGGAGCTTCTTCATGCATTTTATACCAATATGACTTACATGGCAGTGCCACAAGTAAGTGGTACTATAATTACTATCTTATATCTTTTGGCATGAAAATGTATATCACTACTATCGAGATTCAATAAACCATTCCTTTAGGTGCAAGACCATTGAAGGTATTATTGAAATAAATAGAGTAACCATTATTCCCCTTAAATGAATAACCATATTGCGATAGACATAATCCAATCATGTCTATGCTCAACGCAAACACCAAATGACAATTATTCAGGTTTAATACTAATCTTGATGGTAGAGGGAGCGTGCGTTGTTTGATCACATCAAACTTGGAAACACTTCCAACACATATCGTCAGCTCACCTTTAGCTAGTCTCCGTTTATTCCGTAGCTTTTATTTTGAGTTACTAACACTTAGCAACCGAACCGGTATCTTAATACCCTGGTGCTACTAGGAGTACTAGTAAAGTACACATTAACATAATGTATATCCAATATACTTCTATCGACCTTGCCAGCCTTCTCATCTACCAAGTATCTAGGGCAATTCTGCTCCAGTGGCTGTTCCCCTTATTACAGAAGCACTTAGTCTCGGGTTTGGGTTCATCCTTGGGTTTCTTCACTAGAGCAGCAGCTGATTTGCCGTTTCATGAAGTATCCCTTCTTGCCCTTGCCCTTCTTGAAACTAGTGGTTTCACCAACCATCAACAATTGATGCTCCTTCTTGATTTCTACTTTCACGGTGTCAAACATCGCGAATACCTTAAGGATCATCATATCTATCCCTGATATGTTATAGTTCATCACGAAGCTCTAGCAGCTTGGTGGCAATGACTTTGGAGAAACATCACTATCTCATCTGGAAGATCAACTCCCACTCGATTCAAGTGATTGTTGCACTCAAACAATCTGAGCACAAGCTCAACGATTGAGCTTTTCTCCCTTAGTTTGCAGGCTAAGAAATTCGTCGGAGGTCTTATACCTCTTGACGTGGGCACGAGCTTGAAATCCCAATTTCAGCCCTCGAAACATCTCATATGTTCCGCGATGTTTCAAAAAACATCTTTGGTGCCTCAACTCTAAACCGTTTAACCGAACTATCACGTAGTTATCAAAACGTGTATATCCGATGTTCGCAACATCCACAGACGACGTTTGGGGTTCTGCACACTGAGCGGTGCATTAAGGACATAAGCTTTCTACTGATCGCATAATCGCTACTGTCAACTTTCAACTATATTTTCTCTAGGAACATATCTAAAACGATAGAACTAAAGCGCGAGCTATGACATAATTTGCAAAGGGTTTTTGACTATGTTCAGGATAATTAAGTTCGTCTTATGAACTCCCACTCAGATTGATATCCCTCTAGTCATCTAAGTGATTACATGATCCGAGTCAACTAGGCCGTGTCCGATCATCACGTGAGACGGACTAGTCATCATCGGTGAACATCTTCATGTTGATCATATCTACCATACGACTCATGCTCGACCTTTTGGTCTCTTGTGTTCCGAGGCCATGTCTGTACATGCTAGGCTCGTCAAGTCAACCTAAGTGTTTCGCGTGTGTAAATCTGGCTTACACCCGTTGTATGTGAACGTAAGAATCTATCACACCCGATCATCACGTGGTGCTTCGAAACGACGAACTTTCACAATGGTGCACAGTTAGGGTGAACACTTTCTTGAAATTTTAATGAGGGATCATCTTATTTACTACCGTCGTTCTAAGCAAATAAGATGCATAAACATGATAAACATCACATGCAATCAAGTAGTGACATGATATAGCCAATATCATTTTGCTCCTTTTGATCTCCATCTTCGGGGCTCCATGATCATCATCGTCACCGGCATGACACCATGATCTCCATCATCATGATCTCCATCATCGTGTCTTCATGAAGTTGTCTCGCCAACTATTACTTCTACTACTATGGCTACCGGTTAGCAATAAAGTAAAGTAATTACATGGCATTGTTTAATGACACGCAGGTCACAATAAATTAAGACAACTCTTATGGCTCCTGCCAGTTGTCATACTCATCGACATGCAAGTCGTGATTCCTATTACAAGAACATGATCAATCTCATACATGACATATCATTCATCACATTCTTCTTGGCCATATCACATCACATAGCATACCCTGCAAAAGCAAGTTAGACGTCCTCTAATTGTTGTTTGCATGTTTTACGTGGCTGCTATGGGTTTCTAGCAAGAACGTTTCTTACCTACGCAAAACCACAACGTGATATGCCAATTGCTATTTACCCTTCATAAGGACCCTTTTCATCGAATCCGTTCCGACTAAAGTGGGAGAGACTGGCACCCGCTAGCCACCTTATGCACCAAGTGCATGTCAGTCGGTGGAACCTGTCTCACGTAAGTGTACGTGTAAGGTCGGTCCGGGCCGCTTCATCCCACAATACCGTCGAAACAAGATTGGACTAGTAACGGTAAGCATATTGAACAAAATCAATGCCCACAACTACTTTGTGTTCTACTCGTGCAAAGACTCTACGCAATAGACCTAGCTCATGATGCCACTGTTGGGGAACGTAGCAGAAATTCAAAATTTTCCTACGAGTCACCAAGATCTATCTATGGAGAAACCAGAAACGAGGGGAAGGAGAGTGCATCTACATACCCTTGTAGATCTCTAAGCGGAAGCGTTCAAGTGAACAGGGTTGAAGGAGTCGTACTCGTCGTGATCCAAATCACCGGAGATCCTAGTGCCGAACGGACGGCACCTCCGCGTTCAACACACATGCAGCCCGGTGACGTCTCCCATGCCTTGATCCAGCAAGGAGAGAGGGAGAGGTTGGGGAAGACTCCGTCCAGCAGTAGCACGACGGCGTGGTGGTGGTGGAGGAGCGTGGCAATCCTGCAGGGCTTCGCCAAGCACCGCGGGAGAGGAGGAGGACTTGGAAGAGGGGGAGGACTGCGCCAGAACTTTGGTAAAGCTCCCATGCGCCTCCCCACTATATATAGGGGTGGAGGGGGCTGGTTTCTTGCCCTCCAAGTCCATTGGGGCGTTGGCAAAGGTGGGAGGAAATAAATCTCATCATTTCCTTCCCCACCGATTGTTATCCCCCCTTTTTAGGGATCTTGATCTTATCCCTTCGGGATATGATCTTATTCCTTCTAAGGGGGGATCTTGGTGCGCCTTCACCAGGGGTGTGGAGCCTTGCCCCCACTACCCACGTTCATGTGGGTCCCCCCATGCATGTGGTCCCCACTCCAGAACCTTCTAGAATCTTCCAGGTGCAATACCGAAAAATCCCGAACATTTTCCGGTGGCCAAAATAGGACTTTCCATATATAAATCTTTACCTCCGGACCATTCTGGAACTCCTCGTGACGTCTAGGATCTCATCTGGGACTCCAAACAACATTCGGTAACCACATACAAACTTCCTTTATAACCCTAGCGTCATCGAACCTTAAGTGTGTAGACCCTACGGGTTCGGGAACCATGCAGACATGACCTAGATGTTTTCCGGCCAATAACCAACAGCGGGATCTGGATACCCATGTTGGCTCCCACATGTTCCACGATGATCTCATCGGATGAACCACGATGTCAAGGACTCAATCAATCCCGTATACAATTCCCTTTGTCTAGCGGTATTATACTTGCCCGAGATTTGATCATCGGTATACCGATACCTTGTTCAATCTCGTTACCGGCAAGTCTCTTTACTCGTTCCGTAACACATCATCCCGTGATCAACCCCTTGGTCACTTTGTGCACATTATGATGATGTCCTGCCGAGTGGGCCCAGAGATACCTCTCCGTTTACACGGAGTGACAAATCCCAGTCTCGATTCGTGCCAACCCAATAGACACTTTCGGAGATACCTGTAGTGCACCTTTATAGCCACCCAGTTACGTTGTGACGTTTGGTACACCCAAAGCATTCCTACGGTATCCGGGAGTTGCACAATCTCATGGTCTAAGGAAAAGATACTTGACATTAGAAAAGCTTTAGCATACGAACTAGACGATCTTTGTGCTAGGCTTAGGATTGGGTCTTGTCCATCACATCATTCTGCTAATGATGTGATCCCGTTATCAACGACATCCAATGTCCATGGTCAGGAAACTGTAACCATCTATTGATCAACGAGCTAGTCAACTAGAGGCTTACTAGGGACATGGTGTTGTCTATGTACCCACACATGTATCTGAGTTTCCTATCTATACAATTATAGCATGGATAATAAACGATTATCATGAACATGGAAATATAATAATAACTAATTTATTATTGCCTCTAGGGCATATTTCCAACATGGAACTATGTGAAGGACATGTCTACCACACCGAGAAAAAGAAAAGATAAGGAAGCGAATACATCATACGATGAGCCAAAGCGCCACATAGTTCTTTCAGGAAAAAGGGACATCGTGGGAGTGGAGGGCAAGACATACATGTCTGAAGATTCTGAAAAGTTTCATGAAATTCCTCCCTTCAAAGTCAAGGCTGGCCCTAGCATCCTGATAAACGATGAAGATTATCCATGGTTACGGCGCAATAAGCAAATGACACAAGCGAAGAAAAAGTGAAGACTTTCTCCCGCAACTATTATGATGATACCATGCCAACTTTGTAACAGACGAAATTATGATACCATGCCAACTTTCAACTTTCAACTTTTCCAGAGTTCATTTGAAATGCTTTAACGTCTTATGGTTCGGCCCTCGTGATACCATGGCAACTTTCAACTTTCAACTTTTTCAGAGTTCATTTGAAATGCTTTAATGTCTTATGGTTCGGCCCTCGTAATACCATTAATCTAGTTTTAGAAAAAATAAAGCAAAAAACAAAAGAAAATAAATAATGCAGAAAACAAAACAAAAAAACTGGAAAAAAATAAAATAGCAACAATAAGTACTTTGTTGTAAGTAGAAACAAAATAAAATAAATAAAGCAAAAATAAAACAAAAAAGTGTATTCAAATTTGAAAACTAATGGCACTAACAGAAAGTTTATAATTTTTCTAAAACTAAAATCAATAAGAATTAAAAAATAAAGAAAAAAACAAAATAAAAAAATAATGCAGAAAACAAAACAAAAAATCTGGGAAAAAAATAAAAATAGCAACAATAAGTAAAGAAAAAAAAAGTGCCTCCTACTGGGCCCCACGGCCTGAATATGACTAGAAACCCACCATGGGCCAGGATTCAGGCCCGCAGGTGGCCTAGTAGGCCCATCAGGCAAAGCAGTAGTAAGTAGGCCCGTAAGCCTGCAGTGGAGAGGAGCTCGAGAGGGGTGCGGCAGTGGGGCTTATAAACCACTGCGCGCCCCTCTCAGCTAGCGAGGTGGGACTAAACTTTCGTGCCGCACCGTGCCAGCACACGACCATTGGTCTCGGTTGGAGGCACCAACCGGGACTAAAGGTGGGCATTGGTCCCGGTTCGTGGCACCAACCGGGACCAATGCCC
>NC_041391.1:9145232-9145720 GCF_002162155.2 Triticum dicoccoides | reverse complement strand
CGGTTGGTGGCACCAATCGGGACCAAAGACCGCCGCTTCCCGCCCTTTGAGATGCTGAAAAGAGGCCTTTGGTCCCTGTTTGTGGCACTAACCGGGACTAAAGGGGCATTGGTCCCGGTTGGTTTCACGAGCCGGGACCAATTCTCTTCATATATAACTAGCACTTAGCAGTTTCTCCAAAACCCATCCCTTTCTTCTTCGACCGACGCCCGCTGCTCGATCTGCCTCGTCGCCATCACCGCCGAGCCGTCAGGCTGCTCCACCTCGTCGTCGCTGCCGCCTCCGACGCCGTCAGGCTGGTCCACCACACCATCGTCGCCGCCTCCGACGCCGTCAGGCTGCTCAACTTTGCCGTCCCCGCCGCCCTCAACGCCATCTGCCCCGACGCCGGCGCCGCTCCCCGCGCCCCGACGCCGCCCGCCGTGCCCCGCCACCCCCCTGTGAGCACCCGCCTCGCTCCCGCCGCCCCTGCCCTGCGCGGCCGCCGT
>NC_041391.1:9113602-9144712 GCF_002162155.2 Triticum dicoccoides | reverse complement strand
TCGGCCCTCTCGCTCGACCAAACTCTCGAGGACAACCAAACCCTAGAGAAAAAACGATGTTGGTCTATACCCCCTCCCGCTGCGCCCCTACCCGACAAACTCTCTTGGCCACCCAAATTTACCAAGTTAAAAGAGCGTTGTCGTCGAGGCCACCCCAAACCCTTGAAGCGTTGTCGTCGGGGCCAGCCCAAACCCTTGAAGCATTTTTTTGTTTATATATGTTTTTAATATATGTATTAATTTTTTATTTAGGTTGTTAGTACTAGGTTTTAGGTTAGTGCATTTTAGTTTAGTGTAGAGGAAAAAGTAAAATAACAAGAGGAAAAAAGAAGAAAAAGAAGAGGAGAAGACGAAAGGAATAGAGGAGAAGAAGAAAAAATAGAATCTATTTTTTCTTCTTCTCCTCTATTCCTTTCTTCTTCTCCTCTTTTTTTTCTTCTTTTTTTTTTCTTCGATCTTCTCCTCTGTCGTCGTCGATATACCCCCCCTTGGCCCTCCCGCTCGACCAAAACTCTCGAGGACACCCAAACCCTAGAGAAAAAACGATGTTGGTCTCTACCCCCTCCCGCTGCGCCCCTACCCAACAAACTCTCTTGAGGCCACCCAAATTTACCAAGTTAAAAGAGCTTTGTCGCCGAGGCCAACCCAAACCCTTGAAGCATTGTGTCGAGGCCACCCCAAACCCTAGAGAAGCAGCGTTGAGGCCACTAATAAACATGATTCCTTATTGTGATTAGCTAGCTAGTTCTACGTTTTCCACTAATACATATCCATCTATACCATGCATGTTTGAATAATAATTGACATGTTGTAAATATTTGCAGAAACTATGGAGCACTACCGAGACGAAACAACAGAATATGTGTTGGGGGAGATAATCGCAGAAGGAACTGATGTCGTTGCGTCATTTTTCATCGACGTCGTTTGTCAGGAAGGACTGGGTGAAGAAGAGGGCTATGTTCATGATGGCTTCGGCCCATTAATGCCGGTACAAGAAGAGGGCTATGTTCATGATGGCTCCAGTGACACAATGGAGGTACAAGAAGGAGACAGTGCTAACTACTCCGGTGACCGAACCGAGTCTAGCCAGGTATATATATATATTAGTTAAGCCCGTGCTGACTAGTTAATTGATGCATTCATTGTTTTGGTATATGTACACATATTAGTTACTCTCATCTTTCTTCCTTTTAATTTCTAGCCCTCCGGATCAAGCACAACTTCGATAAGGAGACGAGGCCCGAAGAAAAAGTTGAGCTCGGATGAAAGGTTTGAGATCAGAGAAATCGCGCCCGACGGCGAACCGATTGAACCCATCCGGACAAAGAACGCGTTTTCTTATCAGTGCAGGGTTCTTGTTAGGGACAAGATCCTGATCAGCATCTAGCAATGGTATAAGCCTAAGGAGGAAGACCTTGAGGTGTCTTATGTCAATGATATGCAGAAAGAAGATCTTTGGACTCAGCTGAAGGCAAATTTCACCCTACCGCCAGAGGAGGATCCGGAGAAGCCAATTAAAGAGCAATTAATCAAGTGTTCTGCTCTTAAGAAGATGGCAACCCTATTCAGGAGGTGGAGGAAAGAGCTGAACAAGTTTGTCGACAAAAAAAAGACACCAGAATTCATCGGCAAATATGAGAAGATCAAAGATCACTGGCCCGCATTTGTGGCCCACAAGACATCGGAAAAGAGTAAGAAGATGTCGGCAACAAACAAGCAAAATGCTGCGAAGAAGAAGCTTCACCATCGCACGGGGTCAGGTGGCTACCTCAAAGCCCGGCCTAATTGGACCAAGGTTGAGAATGATCTTCTTGAAAAAGGGATCAAACCAGAGACAATGAGATGGCCAAACCATTGCCGGACTTGGTTCTTCGGGGCTGGCGGAACCTTGAACCTTGTATCAGGGAGGTGCTGTTGGAAGGACGAGCAACTGGAAATACCAGTCAAGAACCTTCGACACTATATCAATGCAGCGCAGCAAGGGACATTCGTACCAGACAGGGAGAAGGACGAGCTCACAATGGCCCTCGGGAATTCTGAGCACCCTGGACGGACACAAGGCACGCCAGGCTTCATTCCGTGGAAGGTTGGTTTTCCGGACGCAGGAGGAAGAAACTGGAGCAGGGCCAACTGCAGGCGCTGCACGAAAGGGTAATGGGGCTAGAGGAACGAGAAGAGGAACGAGAAGCAGCAGATCGCAGCAAACGACCTGCCGAAGCTTTCCCCGAAGCTACCTCGCCATCTCAGCGGAGAAGCAGCGTGGCTTCCGGAGCTGCTTCAACCGGAGCATGTCTTGACGGCTCCTGCCAGCTATCCCATGGATGCTATCACGGGGACTCAAAATTGCCACCTAATGACGCAATGGATGAATTTGAAGGTCAAGGCGGCTGTTGGCTCTGTTTATCCTAATGAAAAAGGTGCAACTTTTCACTGCCGGCCGATTCCAGAAGGATATGCTAGGGTGATGGTGGATGAAATAACGGAGGGGTTTGAGGACCTCCTGCTTGAGCACCCTACCGGTGAAGGGGAGACTAGGCTGGGTTCTGCTCTGAAGACTCCATGCCTATGGCGGAAGGAGCTCATCAACCTTCCGAACTGGACGCCTCCGCCTCCTCCTCCTCCTCCGGCGAGTCAGGGCACTCCGCCTCCTCCACCGCCTCCTCCTCCGAAGAGTGACGATCAGGGCACGCGTGGCGGCACTCCGCCTCCTTCTCCGGCGCGTGGCGGCACTCCGCCTCCTTCTCTGCCTGCGCTGGCGCTCCCGAGCAGCCAGCAGCCTCCTCCTTCTCAGCCTCGCCAGCAAGGGCGGAAGAGACCCGCCGCCGCCCCGGCTGCTCCGGCGCGTCGTACTCCTTCTCCTCCGCCTCGTAAGCAAGCACGAAAGAAGACATACGCCGCAGCCGCTCCGTCTGCTCCGGCGTCTAGCAGCACAACCAGAGGTGGGAGGCAATACAGATACAGTCCACCTCTCAAGCCTCTATAGAAGTTACCGTACGAGAGGACCGAGGAGGAAAACGATACGATTGTGCGGACCAACGTGAAGGAGTTCTTTGAAGGGGTGAAAGCAAAGAGACATCCACCTCCGGAGGAGAAGGTAGATCCGGTGAAAGCAAAGCGCACTATCGATGCCCTGAGGAACCACCAAAGTCTCCGCCGAGAACCAACTATCAGCGCATTACTGAACAGACATATCTCGAAGCCCAGCGGTCGGGAAGTACTGTCAGTGACAAAAGGTTAAAAGAACAAGAAGAGGGGAAAAAATTGCCTAGCTCGGCGAACAAGCACAGCAATCGTGCCCCCCGCTCAATGTGTCTAATGCTCCGGGGACGGTGGCCGATTATGGCAATCTTGCAGATTACCTGCCTGACGATCAACTTCCTGATTTCTTGGAGGTGGACGAACACAGATACGAGTACGGGAACCCTCTCGTCAAAGATAAAAAATCTCTGACAACAATGATGCGAAGATTCCATAATTGGTACATGAAAACCTGCACAGAGTCTGGGTGGACGAATGCTTTGTATCTGAATATTAAAGAGGAGCACGACCTCATTGCAACTGATCTGTAGACTGTTCCATTTGATGAGTTCTTCGCGTTCTTCAATCAAAAGGCCCCCGATAAACTAATGGTCTTTTGCTACTGTCTGTAAGTACTATTTCTGTCATTAAGTCTCTATATATAGCTCGGCTCTTTCATTGCATGTATTTATAATTAATTATCCTTAATATATTATGCAGATTGAAGATCGTCGAGTGCAAAAAACAAGAAATTTATGATATTGGGTTCATTAACACAAATATCATAGATAAATTTCTTGTTAAAAGGGACGTCAAAGAGGCCGAGGACAACTTGCTACGATCGTTGATCAAAAATCAAAACAAAGATACCATACTCTTTCCTTACAACGGCAAGTGAGTGTTACTGTCGTGTGCATATTCGGTTTACCTTATTACTCGAGCGAGGTTATAGTAATGTAATTGATGAGTTATGCATGCGTGCGCAGGTACCACTATGTTCTTCTGGAGATTAAGCTTGAGCGGGGACTAGTAACCGTCTTAGACTCGAGACGGAAAGATCTCGAAACCTATGCGGACATGCCTGAATTGCTCAACAAGTAAGTTCAATCGATCATTATCGCACCATATCGGCAACTTTTTGTTTATTTCCTGATATCTCAAGTAATAATAATTATTTTCTTTGTCTTGCAGGGTTTGGAAACAGTTCACCGCAAAAGCTCCGGGACTGCCGAAGGAGCTGCGATATATATACCCGAAAGTAAGTACTACTAGCTAGCTAGTTGTGCGCATCTCCATTGATTCTATAGCTATACTTTCATCAATGCCATTTATAATGCTTCATTATCAGTTTGATTGACCTCTATTTCTCGTAAAGTGCTTGTGGCAGGAACAAGGGAATGATTTCTGTGGATACTACGTGTGCGAGTTCATCCACAACGCGACATTGAAAAACAAGCGGGGCTATTCTAAAAGACAATATGAAGTGCGTAAGCAATAATATTCACAATTTCATTTTATTACACCATCATTTCTGTTGAGTTTCATTCATATATATGTATTAATTAACCCCCTTCTTCAAATTAGACGTGGCAGATGCGGAATGAACTCCTAGAACCAGATCGCATGAAAGCAATTCAAGAGGAATTGGCGGGATTCTTTCTTGACCACGTCATCAATAAAGCCGGAGAATACCATGTGGAAGTTGATTTCAAATGCTAAGGGATTGTAATTAAGATATCTTATACATATTGTACATGTATGTAGCCAGTAGCGTCGGATACATGATACGAAAACTTGTTGTTCGACCAATCTCTCGGAGAAGGAGAGGTCGATCGATCACTTCTCTCGGTATGCATGACGAACTTCTGTACTCAATGGTTCTCTCGATCACTTATGTATATAGTACGTAGCGTCGACCAAGCACGGACATAAGAGAGGACACTTCTCCCTATTAATTAGCTAGCTAACACAATATATGAAACACCTAAATTAACCCCCCAAAACCCCCAACCCCCCTCCTTTCAATAAAAAAACAAAAACCCCAGCCACTGGAATGCTGACGCGTGGATGCCTTTTGGTCCCGGTTGGTGCCACCAACCGGGACCAAAGGCCCCCCTGCCTGGGCTTGGCGCACCGGCCACGTGGAGGACCATCTGTCTCTGTTCGTGTTTAAACCGGGACTAAAGGGGGGAGGTATTAGTAACGACCCATTAGTCCCGGTTCATGAACCGGGACTAAAGGCCCTTACGAACCGGGACTATTAGGTGTTTTTCTACTAGTGACCCTAAGTACATTATGCCTGCTTGAACACTTCATTACTGTTTTTGTCGCATTGATCGTTGTTAATGAGCGAGCCAGCCAGCAGGCAAAGAAAATGAGGAGTCTGTGCATGAAGTATTTCCTATAGCATTTTGACTGATGCCTAAAGGAGTAGGACAATACTTCCACCAGTATCTAACACCATGTGTTGAGACTGAATTATGTAGGTCACGAAAGATGGAGAGGAGTGACTTAGAGCTTTATAGTCTGTTTTATAAGCATAAGATTATTACTTGGGAATTTGTGTTGGTGTCACATCATAGTTTGCTTTATTGTCTTCAGGGATTAGCATGCTCTGGTTATGTGTTCAAGGTGTCTTTGGGTAAAAATATATGCTTATTTGACCTCCTGTTATTTGGCCTTACAAAAATAAGAGAACTCATGCCTTGAATCTTCATACTGGGTTAGAGTATGACAACATGTGCAATGCAGATAGACTTCTAAGTATTGCTTTTATTTTTGATAATTAACAAATTGTTTCGCCTTCTCATGATAATTGTAAGGTTGGCACAATATATCCTTTCCAATGCTTTTTGTTGAAATTTGTTGATTAGAAACAAAATCATGTCCAATTGTATGTTCTTCTTTTGGTTTAGCTTAATGGCATCATAAAATCAATGCATTCCTTCTTGAAGTTTTGGATAATTTGCCACACAATGATGGTTTCTGTGTTATCTCATATAAAGAGGAGTTACATAGATATATAAGGAATAGATCCAAATATATCTTAGCCACAATGGTCTGATTACATGCGATACGTGAGGCATGTTAGAGTTATATTTATATAGTCATGTAGCCTTTTGTCTTTACCCCATTGTATAAGGGGTTTTCTACATATTACCTGCACCTGTACATGGGAATACAAGTTGCATATTTCCTAACATGGTATTAGAGCTCTAGGTTTTTTTTTCGCACGCGGCAACTCGTGCTCGATCCCGTCGTGCACGGCCGTTTTCGTTTCCTTCTCTCCGGACGGCCGCCGCTGCTTCCTCTCCTGTTCCGCTCCGGTGGAATCTATCCATCTGTCCACGCCAGGTCCGATCCGCTGCCCCGGCCTGAAGCATCCACGCCCGACGGCCTCCTCAACACGCGCCGGGGCGCTGCTTCTTCTGGACGCCACAGCCGCCGCATGGTCTGCAAGGTCGGGCAGACTTATCCGGCCGCTGGCTGTTCGCCTGTGACAGCCCGCCTGAACCAGTCGTGTGCATGCACAAGTATCCTCCCAATGTGTGCTTGTGCTTGTCCACTTGCGGCTGCTGCATCATCTTCCTCGCGTGCAGGCCTGTGACGTGGTGCACCATCCTCCTCCACTTGCTGTCATCTGATCTGCTCTGCCGCCGCCTACTGAACCCAATCTGATTTGCTCGGCCGCTGTGTTGGCTGTTTGACTGGTTGCCTTGTTGGCAATAAGCCATGCCCGAGCGATGGCGACTGGCGTCGGGTGCGCCAGGTGCGGTCTATCCAGGGCGTGGGCGTGTATGTCCCGGCGTGAGTCCGTGCTCACGTTGGTTACGTGAAGGAGCTACATGCACGAGGGCCGTTGCGATCTGTTGGAGCCAGCCGCGTCGTGCGCGTGGCCGGAGTAGTGGGTGCATGGCGTAGTTAGTTGGCTTAGTGGCCGGGCGATCCATGCGTGTGCGTGCGTGCGTGAGGCCAATGCCTGGTGTGTGTCCGGCTATATAAGCCATGGATTGGTGTTGTGCAGAGTGTAGAGTAACTAGGAGAGATGTAGTCTCAAGTAGTCCTTCGTTGTGGCTTGTGGGTGTGGCTGCGGTATGTGCCGAGCCCGAGTTCGTGCTCAATGAAAAATTAGGCTGTTCGTGCGGCGGGGCGTATGTGCGCCGGAAATATCAGTGTGCTCCATCTTCCACCTTCGTTTGTGCGAGTGAGAGAATGTGAGCGGCAACAACATGCCTTCCGGTAAAAAAAAAGAAAAAGGAAGCATAATGTCGTCGGGTACAATTTCCTCTCCGCACTGTCCGCTGATTTTGGAAGGTCTATCCTACACTGATCCTGTCTCGCATATGCACTTTTCCTCGGTGCTTGGTGCTCGTCAGCCTGTGACGTCTTCCGCAGGTTGTGTTGGTCGCTCCTCAGCGACTCTTCTCACGACCTCTGCACATGGTGACCGTCGCTCTACGTCGACTTCTCTCGCGACCTTCACTGCTGGTGCATATGGCTCCGTCGACTCCGCCTCGCACAGGCGTCTTCCATTGACGCTTGGTGCTTGTCTACATACGGCCTCGTCTCCTTCACCGGCCTTTGTGGATACTACTGGTCATGCTACACCGCCACATCTAGTGGCTTCCACAGGTGGTGGTGGCCGCTTCTCTCCCGGTGCTCTTGGTGCTACTGTGTCGACTACTTCAGCTGTGTACTTCACCGAGGAGGAGATTGCGCGACTTCGCGCCCTGCTGGTTGCCTCCGACTCTCTATTGTCGGGCGCATCTACATCGACCTCTTCAGTTGCGCCCTTGACCGAGCAAGAGATTGTGCGACTTCGATGCCTGCTAGCTCCATCTTCCGGTTCTCCATCGACAGGTTCTGCTAGTTCTGCTGCTGACTCTTCTGGCATTGTGAGACCACCTTCTACACAAGCAGGTACATCTCCGTGTATTCTTGATACTGGAGCATCTTTTCACATGACTCATGATTCATCCATTCTGTCCTCTACTCGACCTCTCGATTCTCCTGTTCATGTTCTTACTGTTGATGGTACCTCCCTCCCGGTTAATGGTCGAGGCATTCTTAGCACTTCGTCTTTTCATGTTCCCGATGTTGCTCATGTTCCTCGACTTACCATGCAGCTTATTTCTGGTGGTCAGATTGTTGACTCTGGTTGTCGGGTCATTCTTGACTTTGACTCATGTTCTGTTCTAGACCGTTCCACTGGTGCTCTCCTTGGTGCTGGCCCACGGCGCCGTGACTCTTAGGGTCTCTGGGAGCTTGAATGTCTACACCTTCCCTCCGCTGCCACCGCCGCCAGTCTTTCCCCCTCTATTGCCTTGTCTACCAGCTCTTTTCAGCAGTGGCATCATCGCCTTGGTCACTTGTGTGGCTCTCGTCTCTCATCCTTAGTTCGACGTGGTCTTCTTGGATCCGTCTCCGGCGGTGTGTCTTTAGACTGTCAGGGTTGTCGGCTTGGTAAACAGGTCCAGTTACCTTATCCTCATAGCGACACTGTGTCTCAGCGTACTTTTGACCTTGTTCACTCTGATGTCTGGGGTCCAGCTCCATTTGGCTCGAAAGGAGGTCATCGCTACTATATTATCTTTATAGATGATTTCTCTCGATACACCTGGATATATTTTATGTCTTCTCGTAGTGAGGTGTTATCTATCTATAAGCATTTTGCTGCCATGGTTCACACTCAGTTCTCTACTCATATTCGTGTTTTCCGTGCCGACTCTGCTGGAGAGTATATCTCCAAGATGTTGCGTGGAGTCCTTGCTGAGCAGGGTACTCTTGCCCAGTTCTCTTGTCCTGGTGCTCATGCTCAGAATGGCGTATCTGAGCGCAAGCATCGTCACCTTCTTGAGACAGCTCGTGCGATGATGATCGCCGCCTCTCTTCCGCCTCATTTTTGGGCCGAGGCTATCTCCACTTCCGCCTATCTCATCAACCTTCAGCCGTCCGCTGCTTTGCAGGGTGGCGTTCCTTTCGAGCGTCTCTTTGATCGTTCTCCTGATTACTCGGCACTTCGTTTGTTTGGTTGTGTTTGCTATGTTCTTCTTGCCCCTCGTGAATGCACCAAACTGACCGCTCAGTCTGTTGAGTGTGTCTTCTTAGGCTATAGTGACGAGCATAAGGGCTATCGTTGTTGGGATCCTATCGGTCATCGGATGCGTATTTCTCGGGATGTAACTTTTGATGAGTCTCGTCCTTTCTACCCGCGTCCATCTTCCTCGACCTTTTCAGTGGAGGATATCTCTTTCCTCACTTTTCCTGACACGCCTCCCTCTGTGCCCAGTATTCCTATTCCTCGTCTTGCTGTTGCAGATTCGACACCATCCTCTTCTACGGATTCTTCCCCTCCCTCATCGCATGACTCTCCACCTTCATCACCGACACATTTCCCATCTCCACCTTCATCATCGATACCTTCCCCTTCTCCACCTTCATCATCGCTACATTCACCGTCTCCACCTCCAGTGAGTCCACATCTTCCCTCCTTCCCTTTTCATTATACTCGTCGTCCACGTGTTGTGGATAAATCCACTGATGTGCCATCTACTTCTGGTGCGTCATCCTCCTCATCCCTGCCGACTTATGGTCTTCGGGCTTGGCCTCGCCCTCCCCCTGGCCGCTATTCTCCTAGTCGATATGCTCTTTCAGCTATGCTTGAGCCTGCGTCTTATCACGATGCTATTGTTCATCCTGAATGGCAGTTTGCGATGGCAGAGGAGCTTGCTGCTCTTGAGCGCACTGGCACATGGGATCTTGTTTCTCTTCCTCCCGGTGTTCGTCCCATCACTTGTAAGTGGGTCTACAAGGTTAAGACTCGCTCTGATGGTTCTCTGGAGCGTTACAAAGCTCGTCTTGTGGCTCGTGGTTTTCAGCAGGAGCATGGTCGTGATTACGATGAGACATTTGCTCCTGTGGCCCATATGACCACTATCCGCACACTTCTCTTTGTGGCCTCTATTCGCCATTGGTCTGTTTCTCAGCTTGATGTTAAGAATGCCTTTCTTAATGGTGAGCTGCCTGAGGAGGTATACATGCAGCCCCCACCTGGGTATTCTATTCCTGATGGCATGGTCTGTCGTCTTCGTCGCTCTCTCTATGGCCTTAAGCAAGCCCCTCGCGCCTGGTTTGAGCGTTTTGCCTCTGTGGTGACTGCCGCTGGTTTTTCAGCGAGTGATCATGATCCAGCGCTATTTGTCCACATTTTTGCTTGTGGTCGGACTCTTCTTCTTCTCTATGTTGATGACATGATCATCACTGGCGACGACCCTGAGTATATTGCCTTTGTGAAGGCTCGTCTTAGTGAGCAATTTCTGATGTCTGATCTTGGCCCTCTTCGCTACTTTCTTGGGATCGAAGTCTCTTCTACCTCTGATGGCTTTTTTATTTCCCAGGAAAAGTATATCCAGGATCTTCTTGCTCGTGCTGCTCTCACTGATGAGCGCACTGTTGAGACTCCCATGGAGCTCAATGTTCACCTCCGTGATACTGATGGTGACCCCTTGTCTGATCCAACGCGTTATCGTCATCTTGTTGGGAGTCTTGTCTATCTAGCTATCACTCGACCGGATATATCTTATCCGGTCCATATTCTGAGTCAGTTTGTCTCTGCTCCCACTTCGGTTCACTACAGTCACCTCCTTCGTGTTCTTCGTTGTCTTCGAGGCACGATCTCTCACCGTCTGTTCTTTCCTCGCTCCAGTTCATTACAGCTTCAGGCCTATTCGGATGCTACGTGGGCTAGTGATCCCTCAGATCGCCGTTCACTTTCTGCTTACTGTGTTTTTCTTGGTGGTTCACTCATTGCCTGGAAGACGAAGAAACAGACCGCAGTTTCCCATTCGAGTGCAGAGGCTGAGTTGCGAGCTATGGCTCTTTTGACAGCAGAGGTGACTTGGTTACGGTGGTTGCTTCAGGATTTTGGTGTTTCTGTCACTACACCTACTCTTCTACTGTCTGACAGTACATGTGCTATTAGCATCGCGCGCGACCCTGTGAAGCATGAGAACACCAAGCATATTGGTGTTGATGCTTTTTATGTGCGCGCTGGTGTGCATGATCGGGTTATTGCTCTTCAGTATGTGCCTTCCGAGTTACAGTTGGCGGATTTCTTTACGAAGGCCCAAACTAGAGCACAACATGGCTTCTATCTCTCCAAACTCAGTGTTGTTTATCCACCATGAGTTTGGGGGGGGGGGGGTTGTTAGAGTTATATTTAAATAGTCATGTAGCCTTTTGTCTTTACCCCATTGTATAAGGGGTTTTCTGCATATTACCTGCACCTATACATGTATATATACTGGCCTATGGCCCCATGGGAATACAAGTTGCATATTTCCTAACAAGGCACAAGATCAGGTAAACGATCAACCAATATCAATCAGATATTCGGTTGCCTTACACTCCCACGCGGTCATAACAGGAGATTCTAGGACGGTGAGACTGGAGCGAAAATCCAAGCACAATGGCGATGGTAGACCCTTGGTGAAGATGTTAGCAAACTGTCGAGAAGAAGGTACATGGAGGACATGGATGTTTCCCAAGCCGACACAGTCCCGCACAAAGTGAAGATTAACCTCGATATGCTTTGTATGTTGGTGTCGTACCAGGTTTGTTGACATGTACACAACGCTCACACTGTCGCATAACACAACAGTGGTCCAAGGAAGGTGGCGCCGAAGCTCCTCCTGGAGTTATCGTATCCAGCTAGTCTCGACAATGGTGCTGGCATCAACTGGGTACTATGCTTCAACATTGGAGAGGGAAACTGTGTGTTGGACTTTGGAGGGCCATGACACAAGGGTGTCACCATAGAAGACTCACTAGCCAGATGTAGAGCGATGAGTGTCGAGGCAGCAGGCCCAGTCGGCGTTGGCGTAGGCGACCAACGTGTCGGTGGACAACGGGGCGAGACAACGTACCTTTAAAATACCATAGCACCCTTTTGACTAAGGACAAATGTCATTCACGAGGATCGGACATATGCAAGAAACAAAATTGTATGAAATATGCGATGTTTGGTCGAGTAAAATTCAGGTACCTTAGATCACTAGCAAGGTTGCAGTACTCTGTTAGATCGGCAGCATGTAAACTGGCGACAGTGGCCAATTTGGGAGTCGTGTCCACGTAGGTCATTAAAGGCTTGCAGGATGACTTGCCGATGCGCTCTAGTATCGTCGATGCATACTTGGAATGGGAGAGATACATCCCAGATGATTACGTGTGACGGCTATGGCAAGGAAGTAGTGCGGTTCATATATATCGGTCATTGCAAACATGAAGCCGAGGACGGTGATGACACGCTTGAGGAGTGTATTCAAGGAAGATGTTAGGATGATCTCGTCGACGTAGAGTCAGAGGAATGATTTATGGAACATGTCGTGTAGCATGAATAATGGCATGTCGGACTTGGACCATGTGAAGCTGAGGGTCGCTATGTACGTAGCAAACCCTTGGTATCACGCGCGAGGGACTTTCTTCAAGCCGTAAAGAGACCGGTTGAGACGACACCCATGGTCAGGGCGGGATGAGTCGATGAAGCCAGTAGGTTTGTTGGCAGTAGATGACCTCATTTAATGTGTCATCCAAGATGGCATTCTCAACATCGAGTGGTCATATATTCCCATTGTGGGAGAGTGTGATGGAGAGAATGACACGAATAGTTCCTGGCCTAACGATGGTGTTGAAAGTTTCATCAAAATCAATGACTTACTCTTGATAGAATCCACGGAGGACCAAACATGCCTTATGGCAATCGAGAGTACCGTCCCTCTTGAATTTGTGATGAAAAATCCATTTGCCGAAAACGATGTTTGCATTGGTAGGGGGACACACAAGATCCCATGTACTGTTGGTAATGATAGCAAAGTAACCCGCGAGCCAGTTCGGGTCTTTGAGCGCACCCTAGACAGACTTAGGGATGGGTAAGGATGTGATGACGTGTCAACGTTGGGGTTGAGGCGGTCCCGTGACATGATGTCCTTGCCACATGTGGCACATGACCATGTAATGACTCAGAGGGTCTGCTTTGGTAGTTGCGCGAGCGTGGGCTTGCGCTTGCGCGGGTGCCTTTGGGGAAGCCGGCTCGGGTGATGGTGAAGCAAGCTTGGAGGCTTGACGAGATCCGTCTCGGAGTCGTTGCTTGGAGGTGACGCGGAGCCAGGGTTTAGCGCTGAGCTGGACAGTGACACACGGCCAATGCTCCGAACATACCTCTGCTTGACCGCAACTAATATGGCTTATAGCATTTCTTTAGTCTACATATATCGCTTATAGCAATACATGTCAGGTTCGATCGCCCACTCGCAGTGGCGGAGACAGCCCCAGACAGCCCGGGCATGAGTTGCATTTTCTTTGTAGACTGTAACAGTACTGCAACTACAGTGCTACAGTGTCCCCAAAGGCTGCCTGAGTCTTGGGTTATTTCTGCCGCCGCTACTGCCCACTAGGGAACCAACATATGCCGGCACACTAGGAACTGATTGCTCAGGAACGTCAGGTGCGGAACGTTTTTTGCAAAGATTTCAAGCGAACAGTCTTTTTTGCAAAGGTGTCTTCGAACCTTCTTTTCCTTTTCATCTATTTTCTTTTCTAAATTTGTTCACAGGTTTCTTAGCAGGGTTTTTTGGTTTTCTGATTGAAATTTTTCTTGAACGTTTCCAGTTTGTTTATGGAAACCATCCATTTGGCTTTTTCGCAGACAATTTATTTTTCTTTTTTTGACCGATCTCTTCTGCCGGGTTTTCTGGGTCTTTTCACCGGTTCTGTTTTTGCGAACGTAAATCATATATATGTTGAAAAAAAGTTCACCGTACATTGAAAAAAGATAAATGTATGTACAAACTGGTCATCATACATACACATCTTGTTCAGTGTGTGTTCATTTGAAGTAATATTCTCCACACATTAAAAAGTTGATCAGTTTGTATTTGAAAAGTTCTCCACCGTACATTAAAAGATATTCATCGTACATAAAAATTTCTGTTCAGTCTGTGTATTTGAGGAAATTTTCATTGTATGTTAGAAATTTTCACCTTGTATTAAAAAGTTGTTCAGTGTCTATTTGAAAAAATGATTACCATATATTAAAAAAATGGTCATCGTTTTTTATATTTTTAGCCAGTCTGTATGTGAAAAAATGTTTACTGTATTAAAACATGTTTAGTGTGTATTTTACAAAATGTTAACAGTATATTAGAGAAAATAAAAGAAAATAGATAGAAAAACCATATCTTAAGAAGAAAGGGAAAAAAACTAACAAGTCATTGTCATCAGTAGTTAAGGAGTGTGAGCGCTATGTCTCGCATTAAGCGAGATAGTAGCAGCTCTCGATGAAGGTTTGTCCTACTGCCACGTCATATTGAGCCGGCCCATTCACGCGCGCATAGTACTGCAAAGGGGAGAATCAGGTACCGATCCCTAGTCTCCAGGGAGACCAGGGGCGCTGATAGCAGCTCCGCCCAATTCCCATCCGTGCTAAGTAGTAGGAGCGCGTCCTAGTTGACGCGATTCAAGCGTTTCTTTTTCTTTTTTCTTCTCTGTCTTTTCATTCTTTTTTGCGTTTTGTTTGTTCTTTTTTTCATTTCCTTTTTTCTTTTATTTCTGTTTTTGGTTTTCGTTGCTCTCTTGGTTATTATTCTACATTTTTTGTATATGTCGACAACATTTGTCTAATACAAGTCTAACATTTTTCCAATACAAATTAAATATTTTTGTAATACATGTTCAATATTTTCAAATAAAAGATTAACTTATATATTATAAATGGACAACATTTTGTCAATACATTTTTTAGACGCTTGACTAAGAATTTTGTAATAAAAAGATTAACAATTTTTTAATACAAGGTCAACATTTTTTGTACACATTTAACATTTTCCAAATGCTTGATTAACATTTTTAAAAACTTTTTCAACATTTTTCCGCCCGACATGGTCAAAAAATTTCATCATTTTTTTAATACATGGTCAGCGTTTTCTTATACAAATTTAACATTTTCTAATGTTTGATTAAAATTTTCAAATACTTCTTACATTTTTTCAAATGGTTTATTAACATTTTTTATACATGATAAAAAATCTTACATCGTGAATCTTTTTTCTATACACATTTAAAAATCTGGAAATCTTGATTAACATTTTTCAAATATATGTTCAATTTTGTTAAATGCACGATTAATATTTTTATATACATTATCAAATAAAAATTAATCATTTTTTGATACACGATCAACATGTT
Source organism: Triticum dicoccoides (assembly GCF_002162155.2). NCBI lineage: Eukaryota > Viridiplantae > Streptophyta > Magnoliopsida > Poales > Poaceae > Triticum > Triticum dicoccoides. Next base: position 9,129,454 of record NC_041391.1, on the reverse strand, counting down.
TACTATACACATTCAACATTTTTCTATATGCTTGATTAACATTTTTCAAACACTTGTTCAACATTTTGTATGCAAGAGTGATTATGGTCATTATTTCTTGAAGAAATTAGGATGTCTACTGAAGGGTATAACACCAACTGGGGTGTGGTCAGACCTCGACACCAATTGAGTGACGTTCTAGGCATCTCAAGTCATCACGTCATCTTAGTTTTAAAATTTCAATCCATCTAACCAAATTTTATACAATTGTGTTCAAAGACTTTCTTGTACACACCAACTATAGCGCCAAACTTTCTTGTCCTGAAATATAATCACAAACCGAGCAACCCTGCATTTTAAGCATGGGTTTAATTAGCACGGTCTAGTTTTGTGCTGCAACCATGGGTTAATTATCTGCCTACTTTTGAACTATGAATCACAACCACGATCTAGTATGGTCGATGCATTTATCAAGTTATACAAACAGAGGCACCACCAGCCAGCCAACGTCCAATCCTTACTGGACCAGCAGAGTTACTATCTACCGACTACCATGGCCGTCCATGTGGAGTACGCAGGGCCTGTAAATTTACTGTTGCATTACAGCTAAACCTAACTGCTAATTAAAACTGGATTTGCAAAGATGAACACACTTCTGCAAATGCCATAACAAGCCTACAACACAAGCAGATCAGACAAGTACTCAATATTTGTGATACATCTTCTCAACCAACAAACCAATATCTTGGTTGCAAACATTAGTGATACATAGTGTCCAGTACAGACTATAACTGGCTTTTGATCCACTTGAAAATGACATTAAAAAAACGTTAGTCGCTCCCTATCTCCTCACGAATCTAATCACTACGGATCTTTGCTCAGTGAATTGGCAACATTTTGCTTTGCGGTTATAACAATATAATTTCCTAGGATTTTGAATTGCCGGGGCGCTTCTCTGTTCAATTGCTTTATTCCAAGTTGTATAGGAGCCCTTCGATCTCACACGCTAAGCTTCTTTGGTGCACCACACTTTTCTTGGATAAAGGTGGTTTTTTGGCAATTCATTAGGGGCAAATTACATTGGGTTGTTGGCATCCTTATGTTGAGTTGTACAGTAGTGTTGTACGTGTTGTACTCTACGTGTGTGTGGTGTGACCATTGTAACCATAGCTCCCTAGTCTCACACCATTCTCTCCTCCACTCCCTGCATGTATGGAGCCAGCCACATACTCTCTTGATGTATATGTTCAGCCCACGGGCATATGAAATAGATATGATTCTATCCACTTCTCTTTTTGGTATCAGAGCGTAGGTTGTTCTTCGGGCTTTGCTAGACATATGGACTGATTTTTATGGGCTTTCACGGACTATCGCATGTGGTATCATTTAATTGGGATTAAGGGGAGGAAGGGCCCCACCCCCTGAAAATCAGGGGGCGAAGAAGTTAATTAGCATTAAGGCCTCCGTAGAAGCCCGTTGTTTGCCCGTGAGTGTAGGATTATTGTTGTTCTTCCTTCTCATGTCGATCAGCGCCCGATCTCCTCCTCTCACGAACTCTGGCGATGGCCATGAGCCCTCGGCCAACGAGCTCATTGCTACCTCGGCTGCTGTCGCAAGCGCCGAGCGCCCGCGCGCAGCTCCCACCCCTGATCCCTTCCAGTCTGGCACCCTCCCTCTAGCCACGAGCCCACCCAACCTCACCTTACAAGTCCCTCTCTCCACTCCCAATGCCCACGTCCCCTCCGGCGGCCTTCCCTCCAGCATTACCGAGCTCATTGATTTCAAGTTGGCCCTAGATGGGACTAACTTCACTCGCTGGTGCAATTACTTCAATCTTCTCTTCGCATGGTTCCACCCCGAGTCCCATGTGCAGGCCGGGGCGGCCGCCCGGCTCTCTAATCCGGCGTGGAGAGACGGCGACAACACGATCTTTTTCTGGTTCTTCTCCACCATCTCCGAAGACCTTCTAGAAATCGTCGCAACGCCCGGTTCTACCGCCCTTACCATCTGGACGCGGCTCCATGAGTACTTCCTCGTCAACGAGGCGGAGCACGCGATGCATCTCGGGCAGGAGTTTAGCTTGTGCGTGCGCGGCAAACTCTCAGTCAATGAGTATTGCCGTAGGCTCCAAGGTATCGCCTCCGCCCTAGCTGACGTCAAGGAGCCCGTCACCGACAGGACCCTCACTCTACAGGTGTTGGATGGGCTCGAAAAAAAGTTCGAGCTTCAGGCCACCATCATCTAGTCCATGGTTCCTCTCCTGACGTTCGCCCAGGCGTGATCCCGCCTCGTGCTCGTCAAGTTGGCCCTCAACAAACAGGCGCACACCAAGGGCGCGCAGGTTCTGGCCGTGCGCTCCAATGACGACCGTGGCGCTGATGGCCATGGGGGCCATGGTAGGGACCGCAGCGGGGTCTGCGGTGACCCTTCTGGCGGCGGGCGTGGACCTTTAGTGCATTATTATCGTTCGCATTTAGTGCATGATTCTCATAGCATTGTTGTCGGTAATGGGGCTCGTCTTCCCGTCGTTGTCATCGGTGACACTCATCTTCCTCCATGTCCATTTTATCTCACTCACATCTTGTTGTCTCCAAACATTGTTTAAAACCTTATCTTTGTGCGTAAATTTACCCGTGATAATCTTGTGTTGTGGAGTTTGACCCCCTTTGTTTTTTCATGAAGCATCTTCACACCAAGGAGGTGCTTCTGAGGTCCAATAGTGGCGGTGACCTATATCACTTCTTTGGCAGCCATGGCAGCAACCCCCTGGAGGCTCATACCATCTCCATTTCGGATCTATTTAATAAAAGACTCGGACACCCGAGTGCATCCTCGTTAGCTCATTTTCCTTTTGATGTTCCATCGGATTGTAATAAAGCCTCTAAGTCACCTTTGTGTACTGCTTGTCAATTGGGAGAAAATACTGGTCTTCATTTCCCTACACCACCGCGCCTTTCCAATTGTTGCATTGTGACTTAAAGACCTCTCCGATTGTTAGTTTTTCGGGCTACAAATATTATATCGTCATTTTGGAGCATTATACACATTACTCGTGGACTTTTCCTCTATGTGCCAAATCTTATACATGTGTCATCTTGCAACGATTCTTCTCATCTATTCTCACTCAATTCCATGTTCTTGTGCAATGTTTGCAGTGCGATAACGGTGGTGAATTCCTTACTACCGATCTCCTGACCTCTTCTCCACTAATGGCATATCTTTTCACCTTACATGCCCCCACACATCGCTACAAGATGACAAGGCTGAATGCCACATCCGAACTGCTAATGATGTCGTCTGCACGCTCTTGTTCCAGGCACAACTTTTGGGTTGAGGCTCTCCACACCGCCACCACGCTCCTCAATATTCGATCATCGCATGTCATCCACTACTTTACACCCCATTTTCATCTCTACGGTGTCCATCCTACCTAGGACCACTGATGACCTACAAGTATAGGGGATCTATCGTAGTCCTTTCGATAAGTAAGAGTGTCGAACCCAACAAGGAGCAGAAGGAAATGACAAGCGGTTTTCAGTAAGGTATTCTCTGAAAGCACTGAAATTGTAGGTAACAAATAGTTTTGTGATAAGATAATTTCTAACGGATAACAAGCAATGAAAATAAATAAAGTGCAGCAAGGTGGCCCAATTCTTTTTGTAGCAAAGGACAAGCCTGGAAAATTTCTTATAATGAGAAAAGCACTCCCGAGGACACATGGGAATTATCGTCAAGCTAGTTTTCATCACGCTCATACGATTCGCGTTCGGTACTTTGATAATTTTATATGTGGGTGGACCGGTGCTTGGGTATTGCCCTTACTTGGACAAGAATCCCACTTATGATTAACCCATATTACAAGCATCCGCAACTACAAAAGAAGTATTAAGGTAAACCTAACCATAGCATGAAACTAGTGGATCCAAATCAGCCCCTTACGAAGCAACCCATAAAGTAGGGTTTAAGCTTCTGTCACTCTAGCAACCCATCATCTACTTATTACTTCCCAATGCCTTCCTCTAGGCCCAAATAATGGTGAAGTGTCATGTAGTCGACGTTCACATAACACCGCTAGAGGAGAGACAACATACATCTCATCAAAATATCGAACGAATACCAAATTCACATGACTACTAATAGCAAGACTTCACCCATGTCCTCAGGAACAAAAGCAACTAATCACAAATAATATTCATGTTCATATCAGACGAGTATTAATATGCATTAAGGATCTGAACATATGATTATCCACCAAGTAAACCAATTAGCATCAACTACAAGGAGTAATCAACACTACTCGCAACCCACAGGTATCAATTTATGGTTTTGATACAAGATTGGATACAAGAGATGAGCTAGGGTTTTGAGAGGAGATGGTGTTGGTGAAGATGTTGATGGATATTGGCCCCTTCCTGATGAGAGGATCGTTGGTGATGACGATGGTGATGATTTCCTCCTCCCGGAGGGAAGTTTCCCCGGCAGAACAGCTCCGCCGGAGCCCTAGATTGGTTCCGCCAAGGTTCCGCCTCGTGGCGGCGGAGTTTCGTCCCATAAGGTTGCTTATGATTTTTTCCAGGGTAAAAGCCTTCATATAGCAGAAGATGGGCCCTGGAGGGCCACCAGGGGGCCCAGGAGACAGGGGGTGCACCCCCCACCCTCCTGGCCAGGGTGTGGGCCCCCTCTGGTGTTTTCTTCGCTCAATAATTCTTACTAATTCCAAAAATAACTTTCGTGGAGTTTTAGAATTTTTGGAGCTGTGCAGAATAGGTTTCCAATATTTGCTCCTTTTCCAGCCAGAATTCCAGCTGTTGTCATTCCCCCTCTTCATGGTAAAACTTGTAAAATAACAGAGAATAGCCATAAGTATTGAGACATAATGTGTAATAACAATCCATAATGCAATAAATATTGATGTAAAAGCATGATGCAAAATGGACGTATCAAATCCCCCAAGCTTAGACCTCGCTTGTCCTCAATCGGAAGTCGAAATCGAAAAATATGTCCACATGTTTAGAGATAAAGGTGTCGATAAAAATAAAATACGGACATGAGAGCATCATGATCATTCTTATAACAGCGACATATATAGATTTTGTCATATGATTTCTTATGCTCAAGTAACAATCAATTCACAATGTCAAGTATGGTTCAAAAACTTCATTGAGAACTAACAAACTATTATCCCAGTCATTGAAACAATTGCAATTTATCATAACATCAGAAAGAGTCAAGAATAGAGCCTTTCAGCAAGTCTGCATACTCAACTATTATATAGTCTTCTACAATTGCTAACACTCGTGCAATACTTGTGGTTATGGAGTTTTAATCGGACAATGAGGAAGATAGGGGCTTTTGTGTTACCTCCCAACGTATTCACCTTTGGGTGATGTCAACAATAATAATTCATGCTAACTTACATCCAATTGAATATATATATATATATATATATATATATATATATATATATATATATATATATATATATATATATATATATATATATATATATATATATATATATATATATATATATATATCAGGATCTTTCAAACACGAGGAGCTTGCCAAAGGATAAAATGAAAAAGGATATTTGTAAGCACAAGTAGTATCTCTACTTGGTGCAAGGAATTTTGGCTAGCATGAGGGGGAAAGGCAAGCTCAACATGTTGGGAAGATCAATGACAATATACTTTAACTGAGATGTGAGAAAACATAAACCATTATGTTGTCTTCCTTGTCCAACATCAACTCTTTTAGCATGTCATACTTAATGAGTGCTCACAATCATCAAAGGTGTCCAAGATAGTATATTTATATGTGAAAACCTCTCTTTCCTTATTACTTCCTATTAATTGCAACGATGACCAAAACTACGTTTGTCAACTCTCAACAACTTTTATGCCTCATACTTTTTATGTGTGCAAGTCATTACTATCCACCAGATCAATATGAACTCTTTTATTCTTTTTATTCTTTCTACTTTCTCAAGATGATAGCAAGATAGCAAAGCCCTTGACTCAACACTAATCTTTATTATAGATAGCTCACGGACTCGATTACAAAAAGAGATCACAAAGAAAAACTCAAAACTACTTGATACCAAAACTTCAATCTACTAGATCAAGATATTACTAAAAGGATCGAACTAAATAAAATGGTAAAGATAAGAGTGTGATGGTGATACGATACCGTGGCACCTCCCCCAAGCTTGGCAGTTGCCAAGGGGAGTGCCCATACCCATGTAATTATGTCCTCGGAGGTGGTGAAGAAGGAGTTGTTGATGATGTAGGCTTCTTCCTCAATTTACGCTTGAGGATAGTATTTTGCTCCTTTAGATCATCGATCTCCTGCTCAAGGCTTAATATTCTTTTGCATAGTTCCTGTTTATTTTCCTGCAAGAGACGAAAAGGGATAAACTCGATCTTTGGCTTCTTTGCTCTATCAGGGAGGCTTGACTTTTTAAACTCCACATGCATGTCCCCAGGTTGAGGTAATGGGGCTTCATCTTCGTCTGAACTCATCTCCTCCTTTCCCTTAGGCTCATAGTCTTCCTCTTCTTCAGTGGTCCAACCACCACGCTCCAAGTCCCCGTAGACCTTAGGGTCTGCAAGGTAATCGCCCACATAGCTTTCCCCTTCCAAATCCTGAGACGACATATTTCTCTAAATCTGTAACAGAAACAGCTCGAAATAAAAACAAAGGAGTTTTGCGTGATACGGTGGTAAAAACCTTCGGGAGATTATATAATGAATTTTTACCGACCAAAATACGTAACATGCAAGAAAACGGAGTCCGGGAGGCACACGAGGTGCCCACGAGACAGGGGGCGCGCCCAGTAAGGGTGGGCGCGCCCTCCACCCTCGTGGAGGCCTCGTGTCCTTCCCGGATTATTTCTTTCTTTCCAAAATTCTTAAATATTCCAAAACGGAGGAAAATAGCCATTAGAATATTTTTGGGGTCAGTTTACTTACCGTACCACATACCTATTCCTTTTTGGAGTCTAAAACGTTCTGGAAAGTGTCCCTTATGTATTCCTCTGGGGTTACAGTCTCAATAATATTAGTTTCAACATTGATAGGATTACCTGAGATATAATGTTTCATTCTTTGACCGTTCCCCACCCTCGGACTTGTGCCTTCATAGTTGTTGATTTTTATGGCACCGGAACGATAGACCTCCTCGATAACGTAAGGAACTTCCCATTTAGAGAGAAGTGTTCCTGCAAAAAATCTTAAACAAGAGTTGAATAACAACACATAATCACCAACGTTAAATTCTCGCTTTTGTATTCTTTTGTCATGGCATCTTTAAACTTTTTCTTTGAACAGCTTGGCATTCTCATAGGCTTGGGTTCTCCATTCATCAAGTGAGCTAATATCAAATAACCTCTTCTCACCGGCAAGTTTGAAGTCATAGTTGAGCTCTTTAATAGCCCAATATGCTTTATGTTCAAGTTCAAGAGGTAAGTGACATCCTTTTCCATAAACCATCTTACACGGAGACATACCCATAGGATTTTTATATGCAGTTCTATAGGCCCATAATGCATCATCAAGTTCCATGGACCAATTCTTTCTAGATCTATTCACAGTCTTTTGCAAAATTAATTGGAGCTCTCTATTGCTCAACTCTACTTGACCACTAGACTGTGGGTGATAAGGAGATGCGATTCTATGATTAATATCATACTTAGCAACCATCTTACGAAAAGCACCATGAATAAAATGTGAACCACCATCAGTCATAAGATATCTAGGGACTCCAAACCTCGGAAAAATAACTTCTTTAAGCATTTTAATAGAAGTGTTATGATCAGCACTACTAGTTGGAATAGCTTCTACCCACTTAGTAACGTAATCAACAGCAACTAAAATATGTGTGTAACCCTTAGAGGCAGGAAAAGGTCCATATAATCAAAGCCCCAAACATCAAATGGTTCAATAAGAAGAGAATAGTTCATAGGCATTTCCTGACGTCTACTAATATTATCAATTCTTTGACATTCATCACAAGACAAGACAAACTTACGAGCATCTTTGAAGAGAGTAGGCCAATAAAAACCGGATTGCAATACCTTATGTGCAGTTCTATCTCTAGTGTGGTGTCCTCCATATGATTCAGAGTGACACTTGCGTAGGATCTGTTCCCGTTCATGCTCAGGTACACAACATCTAATAACACCATCTACTCCTTGTTTATAAAGGTGTGGGTCATCCCAGAAGTATTGTCTTAAATCATAAAAGAACTTTTTCCTTTGTTGGTATGTGAAACTAGGTCGTATAAATTTAGAAACAATGTAATTAGCATAATCAGCATACCATGGGGCAGTACAAGAAACATTAATGAATGCTAATTGTTCATCAGGAAATCTATCATCAATAGGTAGTGGGTCATCAAGAACATTCCCTAACCTAGACAAGTTGTCTGCAACGGGTTTCTCTGCTCCCTTTCTATCAATAATATGCAAATCAAATTCTTGGAGCAAGAGAACCCATCTAATAAGTCTAGGCTTAGCATCTTTATTTTCCATAAGATATTTAATAGCAGCATGATCAGTGTGAATAGTAACTTTGGAATCAACAATTTATAAGGTCTGAACTTATCACATGCAAATACAACTGCTAAGAACTCTTTTTCAGTGGTATCATAATTTCTCTGGGCAGTATCAAGAGTTTTACTAGCATACTGGATAACATTCAATTTCTTATCAACTCTTTTCCCTAGAACAGCACCTACAGCATAATCACTAGCATCACATATAATTTCAAAAGGTAAATTCCAATTAGGTGGCTGAACAATAGGTGCAGTGATCAAAGCTTTCTAAAATATTTCAAATTCTTCTACACAATCATCATCAAAGACAAAAGGAATATCTTTTTGCAATAAATTAGTCAGAGGCCTAGAGATTTTAGAAAATTCCTTAATGGACCTCCTATAAAAAACGACATGACAAAGGAAACTTCTTATACCTTTTATGTCCTTGGGACATGGCATCTTTTCAATAGCATCAACTTTAGCTTTATCAACTTCAATACCTCTCTCGGAAATCTTATGCCCCAAGACAATGCCTTCATTAACCATAAAGTGGCACTTTTCCCAATTCAAGACGAGACTAGAGTCTTCGCATCTCTGCAAAACTCGATCAAGGTTGCCCAAGCAATCATCAAAAGAGGATCCATAAACGGAGAAATCATCCATGAATACCTCACAAATCTTTTCACAAAAGTCAGAGAATATAGCCATCATGCATCTTTGAAAGGTAGCGGGTGCATTACATAAACCAAATGGCGTACGTCTATAAGCAAAAGTACCGGAAGGGAAAGTAAAAGTAGTTTTTGATTGATCCTCCGCTGACACGGGTATTTGCGAGAAACCAGAATAACCATCTCGAAAGCAAAAATGTGTATGTTTGGATAGTCTTTCTAGCATTTGATCGATAAAAGGTAAAGGGTAATGATCTTTCTTAGTAGCTTTATTTAATTTACAGAAATCAATTACCATCCTATAACCTGTATTAATTTTTTGTGGGATCAATTCATCTTTATCATTAGGAACGACAATAATACCTCCCTTTTTAGGAACGCAATGGACAGGACTTACCCAATCGCTATCAGTAACGGGATAAATTATACCTGCCTCAAGGAGCTTTGATATCTCCTTTCTTTCCACTTCTTTCATCTTAGGATTTAACCATCGTTGAGGATCTCTAACTGGTTTGGCATCTTTCTCCACTTTAATTTTGTGTTGGCATAGAGTGGGACTAATGCCCTTAAGATCATCCAGAGTATATCCAATAGTAGCACGGTGCTTTTTCAGAGTTTTCAATAATCTTTCTTCTTCTTGCTCTGAAAGGTTAGCACTAATAATAATAGGATATATTTTCTTTTCATCAAGATAAGCATACTTAAGATTATCAGGTAATGGTTTGAGATCAAACACGGGATCACCCTTGGGTGGAGGGCCCCCCCCTAGGATTTCAACAGGTAGGTTGTGTTTCAGAATAGGACCCTGTTGAAGGAACACTTCATCTATTTCCCTTCTTTCATTCATAAACATATCATTTTCATGGTCTAGCAAATATTGTTCTAACGGATCAGTAGGAGGCACAACAATAGAAGCAAGACCAACAATCTCATCCTTACTAGGTGATTCTTTATCACGGGGTTGTCTGCGAAACTTAGCAAAATTAAACTCATGAGACATATCCCCTAAGCCAATTGTAACAACATCCTTATTGCAATCAATCCTAGCATTAGCAGTATTCAAGAAGGGTCTACCAAAAATAATGGGACAAAAGTCATCTTATGGCGAACCAAGAACAAGAAAATCAGCAAGATATTTAACCTTCCCACACAAGACTTCAATATCTCTAACAATCCCACTGGCTTAATGGTGTCCCTATTGGAAAGCATAATAGTAACATTAATATGTTCTATTTCAGCAGGTGCAATATCATGCATAATTTCTTTATATAAGTCAAAAGGTATTAAGCTAGCACTAGCACCCATGTCACATAAGACATGATAACAATGATCTCCTATTTTAACAGAAATAACATGCATGCCTACATAGGTCTATGTATCTTAGCGTCTGGTCTAGCAATATTAGCAGCCTGTTCACAAAAGTAAATAACATGCCCATCTAAATTATCATCCAAGAGATCTTTAACCATAGCAATACTAGGTTCAACTTTGATTTGCTCAGGAGGTGCATAAGTTCTAGTATTACTCTTACGAACAACAATTGAAGTTTTAGCATGATCCTTTATCCTAACAGGTAAAGGAGGTTTCTCAACATAAGTAGTAAGAACAATAGGATCATCATTAGTGATAGTCTTTTCGTCAACTGTAATAGGTGCAACTACTCTTACTTCAATGGGAGGATTATATTTAAACCACTTCTCCTTAGGGAGATCAACCTGAGTAGCAAAAGATTCACAAAAAGAGCTACTATCTCTAAGTCAAGTCCATATTTAGCACTAAATCCACGAAAAGCATCGGTATCCATAAAAGATTTAACACAATCAAACTTAGGTGTTATATCTGACTCCTTACCATCATCGGAACCCCAATCTTCAGAGTTGCGTTTAATTATTTCCAATAAGTCCCACTTGAATTCAGTAGTCTTCAGCATATAAGAACCATCACAGGAAGTATCGAGCATTGTGCGATCATTGAGAGAAAGCCGAGCATAAAATTTTTGAATAATCATTTCTCTTGAGAGCTCATGATTGGGGCATGAATATAACATTGACTTAAGCCTCCCCCAAGCTTGAGCGATGCTTTCTCCTTCGCGAGGCCAGAAATTATATATGTAATTACGATCACGATGAACAAGATGCATAGGATAGAACTTCTGGTGAAATTCCAACTTCAATCGTTTATATTTCCAAGATCCCGTATCATCACATAGCCTATACCATGTCAATGCATCTCCCTTCAAAGATAAAGGGAAGACCCTCCTTTTGACAACATCATCGGAAATACCTGCAAGCTTAAATAATCCACAAACTTCATCCACAAAGACAAGGTGTAAATCGGGATGCAATGTTCCATCTCCCGCAAACGGATTAGCTAGAAGTTTCTCTATCATACCCGAAGGAATCTCAAAGTAAAAAAATTCGGTAGGTTCAGTAGGTTGAGGAGCAACTCTTTGCTCTACTGGTCGGGGTGAAGATACCCAGAACAAGCCCCTCAAAGGATTAGTTTCCATAGTAACAAGTGACAGAAAATTTCAACACACTATATAAATGTTTCCTTACCAAGTTCCACTCACCAAAGGCGCTTCACTCCCCAGCACCGGCGCCAGAAAAGAGTCTTGATGACCCACAAGTATAGGGGATCTATCATAGTCCTTTCGATAAGTAAGAGTGTCGAACCCAACGAGGAGCAGAAGGAAATGACAAGCGGTTTTCACTAAGGTATTCTCTGCAAGCACTGAAATTATAGGTAACAGATAGTTTTGTGATAAGATAATTTGTAACGGGTAACAAGTAAATAAAGTGCAGCAATGTGGCCCAATCCTCTTTGTAGAAAAAGGACAATCCTGGACAATTTCTTATAATAAGAAAAGCGGCTCCCGAGGACACATGGGAATTATCGTCAAGCTAGTTTTCATCACGCTCATATGATTCTCATTCGGTACTTTGATAATTTGATATGTGGGTGGACCGGTGCTTGTGTACTGCCCTTACTTGGAAAAGCATCCCACTTATGATTAACTCCTATTGCAAGCATCGGCAACTACAAAAGAAGTATTAAGGTATACCTAACCATAGCATGAAACTAGTGGATCCAAATCAGCCCCTTACGAAGCAACGCATGAACTAGGGTTTAAGCTTCTGTCACTCTAGCAACCCATCATCTACTTATTACTTCCCAATGCCTTCCTCTAGGCCCAAATAATGGTGAAGTGTCATGTAGTCGACGTTCACATAACACCACTAGAGGAGAGGCAACATACATCTCATCAAAATATCGAACGAATACCAAATTCACATGACTACTAATAGCAAGACTTCACCCATGTCCTCAGGAACAAACGTAACTACTCACAAAGCATATTCATGTTCATAACCATAGGAGTATTAATATGCATTAAGGATCTGAACATATGATCTTCCACCAAGTAAACCAATTAGCATCAACTACAAGGAGTAATCAACACTACTAGCAACCCACAGGTACCAATTTGTGGTTTTGATACAAGATTGGATACAAGAGATGAACTGGAGTTTTGAGAGGAGAGGTTGCTAGTGAAGATGTTGATGGAGATTGACCCCCTCCCGATGAGAGGATCGTAGGTGATGACGATGGTGATGATTTCCCCCTCCCGGAGGGAAGTTTCCCCGGCAGAACAACTCTGCTGGTGCCCTAGATTAGTTCCGCCAAGGTTCCGCCTCGTGGCGGCGAAGTTTTGTCCCGTAAGCTTGCTTATGATTTTTTTCCAGGGTAAAAGCCTTCATATAGCAGAAGATCCAGAGGGCCACCAGGCGGCCCAGGAGACGGGGGGCGCGCCCAGTAGGGGTGGGCGTGCCCCCCACCCTCCAGGCCAGGGTGTTGGCCCCCTCTGGTGTTTTCTTCGCTCAATAATTCTTATTAATTCCAAAAATAACTTTCGTGGAGTTTCAGGATTTTTGAAGCTGTGCAGAATAGGTTTCCAATATTTGCTCCTTTTCCAGCCAGAATTCCACCTGTCGGCATTCCCCCTCTTCATGGTAAACCATGTAAAATAAGAGAGAATAGCCATAAGTATTGAGACATAATGTGTGATAGCAGCCCATAATGCAATAAATATTGATATAAAAGCATGATGCAAAATGGACGTATCAACAACCTATGAACATTTGGATTTTTGTGTTTCCTTAACATCTCCGCCACCACAGCTCACAAGCTCTCGCCCCGGTGCGTCTTCATTGGCTATCCACTTGAGAAAACAGGATACCGGTGTTTCGACCTTACTTCCCGTAAAGTTATAATTTCACATCATGTTGTGTTTGATGAGACATGTTTTCCTTATGTTTTTGCTCCAAGTGACTTGACGATGCCCGCAAAAATTTCGCATGTCCAGGCCCTGACATGCTCTCCCTCGATCCCCTCACCAAATGGCCACGCGAGGGGAAAAGGGGTTTGCCATGCCTAAGGACATTTTTGATTTATCCATCACCGCCACTCCATCTCCACTTCTTTCCTTGTACCGAGAGGTTCTCAAAGACCCCCATTGGCATGACACGATGTTAGACGAGTATAATGCACTAATTTGGAATGATGCTTGGTCTTTGGTGTAGTGTCATGCAGGTGTTAACGTGGTGACGACCAAGTGGATATTCCGGCACAAGCTGAATCCAGACGGTTCTCTGGCGCGCTATAAGGCACGATGGGTGGTCTGTGGGTTCACGCAGTGGCCAAGAGTGGATTACGGGGAGACCTTTAGCCCTGTCATAACACCCACCACGATCCACGTGGTTCTCAGTCTCGCCAGTGCCAACAACTGGCTCCTTCAGCAAATGGACGTCAAGAATGCTATCCTCCATGGTGATCTTTCCGAGTCCATGTATTGCCAACAACCTTCTGGTTGCGTTGACTCCACTCACCGTACACATGTTTGTCGCTTCAACAAATCCTTGTATGGTCTTAAGCAGGCTCCGTAGACGTGGTTTCTTCGGTTCACCCGGTACCTCCATAGCCTTGGCTTTGTCTCCTCCAAATGTGTCACCTCACTATTCAATTTTCATCAAGGAACAACCATGGCATACTTGCTTTTGTACATTGATGATATCATTGACCGCCAGCACCATGTCGCTTCTTACCTGGCTTCCCGGGCCTCTCACCCGGGAGTTCTCTATGAGTGACCTTGGGGATATTCATCATTTTCTCAGCATCAATGTACACCGCAACACCGATGACATTTCCTTATATCAGGAGCAATAAGCTCTTGAGGTTTTTGATCACGCAAACATGTTAAATTGCCATCTCGTTTCCACTCCAGTTGAGACTAGCTCCAAACATTTGGCCACTGATGGTGCACCCCTTTTCCGATGCGTCCAAATATTGTAGCATTGCCAAAGCGCTCCAGTATCTCACTCTTACTCGGCCGGACCTCACTATGCTATCCAACAAATTTTCCTCCTCATGCATGCCCCTCTCGAGACACACTTTCGGTTGGTCAAGTGAGTCTTGCGCTGTCTGCTGGAATTTTGTCTATTTTGGGTCAAGCCCAATAGAAGTTTCAGAAATTCCTAATAAATCATAGAGGCCCACGCAGCCCATTAGTGCAAGGCAAGAGGTGGAACAAAGTTTAGTCCCACATTGCTAGTTTAGAGGGAGTTGGGCCTCTTTATAAGGGAGGTTCTTTACCACATGTATGATGATGAGAACAAGAGGGACATCCACGCTAAATATTTGCCACGCACGACGGGTATACAAAGGTCACGCAGGAGCTGAAATGTTTTTCTGTAGTGGATACTGAATCCGAACGGCTCGCCTCTTCGGCTGAAGTTTGTTCGTTTCGTCTCCCTCGTTCCCTTCAGCTCTCGGCGCAGCCTCGCGCCTCCATCAGTTGCACCTATAAAAGGGTTCCTCTCTCCACAGAGTTCCTGAGCACTGCGCTACTCTCACGATCTTCCCCATCGCGGCTTGCGGCGTGCACCGCGAGTCAGGATAGTAGCCCTGCGAGACCGCACCTCTTTGAGTCCTGTACGAGAGAAGGGTGATAAGGTTTTTGGGGAGCGCTCTGCGCAATTACTGACCGGTTCATCACGGACACCGATGACCACTTCCCCAACGACGACTTCTTCCCCGACGTCGACAACCTCTTCGACGACATGGCTGGCGAGGATGTCGACCCCATGTCCAGTGCTTCTGCTCCTACTGTTGTCTCGTACGTGTTCTTGTTTTTCCTGTTAGAGGTCCTGCCACAGTTCTTGTTCTAGTGTTTTCCCTAGATATGTTTGGTTACAGTTCATATATGCGGATGTTATTTACCTTCTCTCTATCAGATCGCATGATTTGTTTTATCACTGCTATATTAGTCATGTTTTATCTAGTATTTCTCTTAATAAAATCATTCGATAAAATGCCCATATTTCCAACACTGTCTCCATGGCACTACACACTATGGCCTATAGCTCTACCACTCGTCCCAGCAAGACCTCATCTCTTACAGCGATGTTGCCTAGGCCGGGTGTCCCGACACTCGCAAATCCACCTTCGGCTTCTATGTGTTCTTGGGCTCTAGTTTGGTCTCCTGGTCGTCTAAGAGACAACATACAGTCTCCCGCTCGAGCACGGAAGCAGAGTATCGTGTCGTTGCCAACTGCATCGCCGAGTCTTGTTGGTTGCGGCAGCTCCTCAACGAGCTCTGCCCCCCCCCCCC
>NC_041391.1:9112305-9113592 GCF_002162155.2 Triticum dicoccoides | reverse complement strand
TAAAATGCCCATATTTCCAACACTGTCTCCATGGCACTACACACTATGGCCTATAGCTCTACCACTCGTCCCAGCAAGACCTCATCTCTTACAGCGATGTTGCCTAGGCCGGGTGTCCCGACACTCGCAAATCCACCTTCGGCTTCTATGTGTTCTTGGGCTCTAGTTTGGTCTCCTGGTCGTCTAAGAGACAACATACAGTCTCCCGCTCGAGCACGGAAGCAGAGTATCGTGTCGTTGCCAACTGCATCGCCGAGTCTTGTTGGTTGTGGCAGCTCCTCACCGAGCTCTGCCCTCCCCCCCCCATCAGTTGCACCTATAAAAGGGTTCCTCTCTCCACAGAGTTCCTGTGCACTGCGCTACTCTCACGATCTTCCCCATCGCGGCTTGCGGCGTGCACCGCGAGTCTGGATAGTAGCCCTGCGAGACCGCACCTCTTTGAGTCCTGTACGAGAGAAGGGTGATAAGTTTTTTGGGGAGCGCTCTGCGCAACTACTGACTGGTTCATCACGGACACCGATGACCACTTCCCCAACGACGACTTCTTCCCCGACGTCGACAACCTCTTCGACGACATGGCTGGCGAGGATGTCGACCCCATGTCCAGTGCCTCTGCTCCTACTGTTGTCTCGTACGTGTTCTTGTTTTTCCTGTTAGAGGTCCTTCCACAGTTCTTGTTCTAGTGTTTTCCCTAGATATGTTTGGTTACAGTTCATATATGCGGATGTTATTTACCTTCTCTCTATCAGATCACATGATTTGTTTTATCACTGCTATATTAGTCATGTTTTATCTAGTATTTCTCTTAATAAAATCATTCGGTAAAATGCCCATATTTCCAACACTGTCTCCATGGCACTACACACTATGGCCTATAGCTCTACCACTCGTCCCAGCAAGACCTCATCTCTTACAGCGATGTTGCCTAGGCCGGGTATCCCGACACTCGCAAATCCACCTTCGGCTTCTATGTGTTCTTGGGCTCTAGTTTGGTCTCCTGGTCGTCTAAGAGACAACATACAGTCTCCCGCTCGAGCACGGAAGCAGAGTATCGTGTCGTTGCCAACTGCATCGCCAAGTCTTGTTGGTTGCGGCAGCTCCTCACCGAGCTCTGCCCCCCCCCCCCACGTGTGGCACTGTTATGTATAGTGATAATGTGAGCGTCGTGTACCTTTCCTCCAACCCACTACAAGACCAGAGGACAAAGCACGTCGAGGTTGATCTTCATTTTGTTCGTGATCGTGTGGCTCCCGGTGAAGCCAAGGTGCTTCACGTCCCTACTACTTC
>NC_041391.1:9099055-9112281 GCF_002162155.2 Triticum dicoccoides | reverse complement strand
TACTCTTGTGCGTGAGTGTGTGGTGTGACCATTGTAACCATAGGTTCCCTAGTGTCACACCATTCTCTCCTCCACTCTCTGCATGTAGGGAGTCACGTACTCTCGTGATGTATATGTTCAGCCCACGGGCATATGGAATAGATGCGATTCTACCTACTTTTCTTCTCCTTAAGTGCCACAGTCTGGGTGATGGGTCGTGCACTCTATGTGAGCTGCAAGAAGATACTAACCACATCTTTTTAACTGCATTCTGTCTCAATTCATGTGGTGTGCATGACAGAGGGTTTGGGTGTTCTTGTAATCCTCAGAATTGCATTGAACTTTAGGGTTTAGTTCAGGGCCTTAGTGGTAAACACAACAGTGGGTAGTCTGGAGATGTTTCACGGCCTAGTCGTGGACCCTTTGGAACATTCACAATAAACTAGCCATGCATCTAGAAGATCATACTTGGAAATCCTCCTGGCTGACTATTCAAATGCACCTCATTCTTTCACTTTTGGGCGTCCTTGGTCAAAACGAAGGACACATTAGCATCAGTGGAAGCTTTAAGAGATCCATCCCATCAACTGAGCCCGAACAGCCGAGGGGTTGATACGGCTATTTAGGCTCTAGTATGTGGTTGCGTAAGTCTGCGTGCTCGTTGTTTGATCATGTATCGTAAACTGATATCCTCGTGGTTGTTCTTTTTTATTTTATGTTAGATGTCAGACTATGTTTGACTCAGCCATTCAGCGCTGTTTTTTATAAGGCCGGGTGCCCCTTCCCTTAGTGACGAGCTCTATAGGGATCATCGCCAAAAAAGGATATCAGTTACATGAAAACGCACCTAACTGGAACTTCAAATTTGTATATGGTGAGTTGATTCGTGAGAACATTTGTCATTTTGATAACAGAGATCTATTTCATACTGGTGGGGAAAACAAATATGACAGGTCATTTCGCTTTTCTGGACACAATCATTGTTGCAATTTGCAGCATAAAAAACTATAGATATAGCTAGTCAAATCATGTTAGTTGTTATCTCTAACCAAGTTGCTCTTATTTGTCTATAAATATGGACCAATAGCTAGAGTTGACGGAATAAGAATGAACTACTAGAAAAGGAAGTCAGTGTCTTGTTGGTCACCCTTAGTTTAGCTTTGTTGTTCTGTCATCTTCGATCCGAGCTCTGTAATAGTTCAGGATAGGCCGATAGGGTGGACCGTAAGTTAAAAAATGTTATTAGGAAATGCATATGTGGCGTAAACAATGTTACACATGTCTCACATTCATGCCTCAAACAATAAGAGACTCTAATATTCTGTTATTCTGGAATGCCATATACAGTAATCGTCATTTGCCGATGACAACTAGCCACCCATTACACCATAGAGTTGGTACTTGGTACATGCATCTAGAACAAAGAGCAGGTACTCTTTCCAGGTACCTTCCGGTTCTACAATAGTAGATATATACCAATCGCTGGATGACCAATATGACAAAGATCCTTCTGCATTTTAAAAGATACAATCATTGTTGCAAATTGCAGGATAAAAAATATATGGATGATGTCAGGGGTCACCAAGATAAGATCAGTTTGCTGGTTCTTATCTTGACCGAATTTACTTGTACCGATAACGTAGAGTTGACTGCATTAAAGAGAAAGACTTCAGTTATCCCAATTTTAATGACTTTTTTGTCATTTTCATCCCTAGCTATAACATTTTCTCTGTTCATTATATATGTAACATACACTGTCATGCATACTGAGTATACAGTTAAAATGATGTTTTTTTTTGCGGAAACAGTTAAAATGATGTTATTAGGTATTTTTGAGTCTAAACACAGGTTATTTACTGATCATAGTCCTAATACATTGGGGTAATGCATAATTGCATGCGACAAGCGGGATTCCATCCCTGGTCGCCTTCGAGAGAGGTAGCGCTGCTAGCAACTCCGCCAAAGTCTGGCCTGGCCCATGGGATGAGCTTCATAAAAGAGAACTGGGCCGTGGCCCGACCAGTTTTTAAGATTTTGCTTACCTATTCATTGCTTCGTGGCCCAATCTTTTGTTTTTATCTTCTCCGGGTTTTTGTTTCCTTATCGGTTTTTCCTTCAAATACTTGTTCCACATTTTTTAAAAATACTTGTTAAAAAACTTTCAAATACTTGTTTAAATTTTTCTTAAATACTTCTTCAATGTTTTTATATACATGATAGACTTTCTTTCAAATAATTGACAACATGTTTTTCAAATACTTGTTCAAAAACTTTCAAATACTTGTTGATCAGTTTTTATTAAATGATTAACATTTTTACAAATACTTGTCAAAAAAATTTCAAAGACATATTTCCTATTTTTCAAATACTTGTTCAACATTTTTATATACTTCATGATCAACATTTTTTGAAATACCTGTTCAATAATTTTCGAATATTTGTTCCACATTTTTTAAAATACTCGTTCCACATATGTGAAATGATTTTTGAAGATTTTTGTTTGTAATATATATATATATAGAATATTTAAAGTATAAAAAAGTACAAAAAATGCAAATAAAAAAACAGAAAACGTAAAAAAAACTGAGAATGTGCCCTCCAGGGAATCTGGGTTGGCCCAAGTGCAGCTCTCTCGACGTTAATCTGGGCCTGCCCATGGGCAGAGTTTCGTGAGGGTGAACTGGGCCATGGCCCGAACAGTTTTTAAGATTCTGCCCTGCTATTCTATGCTTCGTGGCCCAATCTTTTGTTTTTCTCTTCTTCGAGTTTTTGTTTCTTTTTTGGTTTTTCCATCAAAGACTTGTTCAACATTTTTTTTAAATGGTTGTTCAAAAAAAATTCAAATTCTTGTGCAAAGTTTTTTCAATACATCTCCAATATTTTGTCAAGTTCTTGTTCAACATTTTTTCAAATAATTGCCAACTTCTTTCTAATACTTGCTCGATATTCTTCAAATACTGGTTAAACAGTTTGATATACATGATCAACATTTTTTCAAATACTTGTCAACATTTTTTCAAATACATATTTAGCATTTTCCAAGTACTTCTTCAACATTTTTATATACATGATCAACATTTTTTGAAATACCTGTATAACATTTTCAAACACATGTTCAACACTTTTCAAACATTGGTTCAATATTATACATCATTATGTTAAATGATCATGCCGTCTATTAAATGGAAATAAGATAATTTATTACCATATACTCCCTCCGTCCTGAATTACTTGTCGCAGGTATGGATGTATCTAGATGTATTTTAGTTCTAGATACATCCATTTCTGCGATGAGTAATTTGTGACGGAGGGAGTATATGCTATCCACAATTTTTCTCCAATTCAAGCAAACATGAAAGTTTAATTAAATGCAAAGAAGAGTTAGGTCTTATTATGGTGTTTGGCCAATACTTTGTTTCCGAACTATATGTCTCATGAATCATTATCTTATTCTGATACTAGACTTTCAGTTGTGAGAGAATAAGTCAAACTACTTTCAGAAATTTATAGTACTATCCTCTTTGATTGGAATAATAATTTTTAGTGCTTTCTTATGTCGTTTTGAGACTTATCTAGTTGCAGTAATCACCATAGATTTATAAATTTTAACATCTCATTAAGCTCGAAACTAGCTCGAGATCATTACAAGCTGAGCACGAGTCATGTTCTACAACTCGGCCTTGAGCTTCACTCAAGCTCAACTTTTATTGTGATTTGAGCCAAGCCAACTCCAACTCGCTCGAACTGATGAGGATGTGCCCACCAGCAAACCTGGGTCGAACCATGTGCAGCTGCCTCAACGCGAATCTAGGCCGGCCCATGGGCAGAGCTTCGTGAGGGAGAACTGGGCCATGGCTTGGACCAGTTTCTAAGATTTTGCGTACGTATTTTATGCTTCGTGGCTCAATCAACCAAGCCACCACAGGGATCAGGGACAAGGCACCGTTAGTCCGTTACAGTCCATCCAAGTGTCTGGCATGAGCACATAGTAGGAGCAGCCGGGGCTTCCTATATACTGCTCGCTGCGGCAAGCAGTCAACATTTCGCACAGAAGCAGTTCGCCTGGGCCGGCGCATGTTGTTGAAATATATCGCCCATCTCCCTTCATCAGTTCGGATCTTTGAATGAGTTGGCTGGAGCATGAGTTTAATATGGTATCCGAGCCAAGAGGTCTTGAATTCAAGACCCTGTCAATGCAATATTAGATAAAACGATTATGTGGCCTACATCGGTCCCACGTCTAAAGACTAAAATAGTCTAGACATGAGGTGGAGTGTTGAAATATATTGTCCACCTTCCTCCATCAGTTCGAACTTTTGGATGAGTTGATTGGAGCATGAATTTAATACATGTTGCGGGTGCGCCACGTTCATTGATGTTTGTTGAGGATTGATGACATGTGAGACTGAGCTAGATGGAAGTGTACTCTGTGCACGTGCGAACTGAGCATATATGACAGGAATGCATTGCTACAATAATTAACTCATCACACCCCTCCTATGATTCCTACCTAGTAGATTTTCCTCACACCTCTTTTTAAGCTCTGCGTTTGTTAAATCCGGGGATTTGGGATCTTTATTTGACAAAGAGAGATTTGGGTTCTCAGGGATGAGATCTTGTCTCTTTGCAAGGGAGAACCACTTACAACCTCTAGGCATGGGAGGCACGGGGAAAGAAAGATTCACAACCGACACCTTAACTTCTGCCAGTCTCCCTGCTGCATCTTCGATATCCGAATTTCATAGAAGATGTGTGGAAGCTTTGGAGGAAAATCAAGCTTTTTTTTTCTTTGAAAAGCCATATTCACCAAGTGCTTGGAGAAAGGTTTCCATAGGCTGTCGATGCCATCAATTAAACTAATACAATTTTTTACGCCGGTGTCTCCTGATTAGAAAATTGTTACTATACTCAGCTTAGTTCTATATTTTCTGCCAGAAAATATCTGATCTATTCATATTGAATCATGGTAGTACAATGAATACTAGAAATAACAAAAATTACATCCAGACCCGTAGACCACCTAGCGACGACTACAAGCACTGAAGCGAGCCGGAGGCGCGCTGCCGTTATCACCCCTCCATCGCTGGAGCCGGGCAAAGTTCGTTGAGCTTAGTTCTAGTTATCATTCACAAACAAAGATGTATTTGTATCGTACCACAAGTACAACAAATAGTTGAGTGAGTGCTATGTGGACCGTTGGATATTTAAAGATTTGGGTGCATTTGTTAGCATTATAGCTAGCAACCTTTATACAAGTGCTTAATGATGTGGATATAATCTCTCCCCTTAAGCACTTGCATTTATTTTATTTTATTTGCAACATCTGATAATTCCTGTAAAACACTTTGTTTAAAAGTTTTAATTGTCCTGCTGGCGTCGAAGCAAGAGAGGCCTAACAGGGTCAATGCATTGTTCCCTCCTGAATATTGGACATCGCGAGATGGCGGCGGCAGATTCTAGAGCGTTGGCATGTGCTGCGTGATGAGTGTCTGCTAGTCCGGTTGGTGGTGGTGTGTGTTGATGCGAGGTTGGGTTACATCTTGCGACTGTGGTTGCCAGAAAGATGGCTTTGGGTGATCCATATATTTGTTTTGCTGCTTTCTGTTGAATAATATAAAAAAAATTGTTGTGTGATGGATGAAGAGGTTGCGTGTTATCCTCATTTTCGGGAAAAAAAACCCTGTAAAACCTTTTGTAAAGAACGTATCCTAGAGATCGGTCCTCCTCTCTTGTACAAAATGGCATTAAGTTCTTGGTTAATTATGCTGATCAAAATCCAGTTGGTGAAATCGTCAAGGAAGTACTCCTATGAGCTTGAGGCCCTGATGCGGAGAAGATCTCATGCATGGATGCTCCATGGAACAGTCCGGTCTGCCATTTGAGTACACCAGGTAGTACCATCCCTACTTCATTTGCTCCTACACTGCCGTGTCCCCATACTCGTACAAGGCATTCAATCCTAGCTAGTGCTTCGGGGAGTTTGCTGGTCAACTTGATAGACACAAACACGATGCGCTTATATCGGGAGATCGAAGGAAGGAGAAAGGCATATCTGTCCGTTCCCGTCGCAGCGAGAGCAAACAGCAAAGGGTCCACTCGGTTCATCACCAATGACGAAATTTTTGTTCGGAATTATTCCTGAGAGACCGAGTAAGTCAGTTAGGCAGGCTGTGTTTGCTGCTTACGTATATGAATACTCCTCTTGCCAAATTGACTAGTAGCTTGTACTGCTATATGATTATCTTGTAGTAGTTACCTCATCGGCTCTGCTATATATGGTTTGGGTTGCACTGCTCTGAGGAGCCTTAATTTTTGGACAGGACAGGAACTAAATATTCAACTTGGCACTGACGGACATCATTGAATCTGAATGCCAACTTTGCTTTTGCACAACCGCGTTGCTTTCGCTTATCAAATGTATTACTCTACTCTTTAGTTTTTCCTGGCGGTAATATATATTGTGTTTATGTGGCGTTTTTCCTTCTATCAACAGTGGTTTAATTAACTAGAGTGCAAACTAGAAGATTGAAATATGGCCTGTCAGGTATACGGGCATCTTTTTTAGGGATGACAACTGGGTCCCGTTTAATCCCGTTTAAAGTCCACTTATGATAAGATAGTTCAAAAAGGTTTTTTGTTTGTTTGAGGAAAATGAACTATCAAGCTAGCAAAAGCTAACTAAAGGGGATTGTGGACGCTATTTGTTAAAAAAAAGATTTTAACGTAAATGAAGGAACATGAAGGCACTGTATCGCTGGAACAAATGTATCCGTCTTTTTTTCTAGTTGGAGTATCACTAACATGCATGCATTTTGTTGTCAGCTTGGAGTGGATCACGAGCTTCTTATACTCTGAACAAATTACATTAGTGAAGGGTTGATGAAGGAAACTGCAAGAAGCTAGAAGCAGTCACTTGCGAATGTCGACCCTGATCAAGAAGATTTGAGGTTGTTCCGACAGATTCAGCAGTACAAAAATAGACAATACATGTTTGGGAGCCCCTCCTGGTCCCTCTTCCTTTCCCCATGCTTCACATTCCTACAACTCAAAGTGGTTCTCCCTTAGAAACAACGAGATAACACTGGCCATGATTTTGACATGCCGGTCACCCTTGGAAGGGCCGCTTCCATTTTTTGGAATTCGTCACTTAGATAATCCTTTTCCTTCTTTCATATTTTTCAATTCGATCTAGCATGCTGTATAATGAAGGAGGAGGAGAAGGCTAGCTGCCTAGAATGCAAAGCTTAGGAAGATGTGCAGGACATCTTAATTCTACTACTTGGTGACAAGGAGTGGTTCGATCGAGTCAAAAACTGAAGCAATGCATTCACATGGGCAAAGCATATATCATAAGTTCTCTCACATCCACATAGTACTACTGCATCAAGCACGGTCCCACATGTCATCCTCATCCAACATTTGTTTATAAAACCTGCTGGACGCAACTACCTCTTGTTCTTGCCAATTTCTGGTGTTGAAGGGATGTCATTACTAGCTGCTCCATGCATGCCAATAACATTCGAGCAATGAGGAAGCAGTCTAACAAATAACAGTTGTTGAGACTGCCGAGGGCTGGCCGGTGTGATTCATTACTTATGGTAATTTCCTTGCAGGCATGCAAAATCGTTTATGTAGTGGACATGGACCGTATCGTTTGCAAGGGTCTGAACTGTACTAGGCAATGGTCCAGCAGGCAAGCAAAATCTCCTTGATCATTTCGATACATCTCATTTGCCACTTTCCTCCTTATTCTCGCATTATTGACAATTGCCTTACATCGTTTTTCTTTTGAGTTAAACTTTTACATGACTGCATAGATATTAATGTCCATGTTAACATAACATTCACAATGAAAATATTATTTGGTTTATCATGTGCTATCTTATTTTTATATATGTTCATTCTATTTTTCTTTCATTTTTACTAATTTTAACCCTAGTGATTTACTAGGCTAACCTATTAATCTAGTTCACAATGTCAGTTATTTTCTGCATGTTTTGGGACTTTGCAAAAAAAAATACTGTTCCTGATGCAGTTGTTGGTTAGGATGGAGCTAGGATCATCGGATGGGGTCACGGTGGAGATACCAGGGCTCCACGCAATTCTGGATTACCGAAAAGGCTTTCGCGCCGCTTTACATATAAAGCAAAGATCACCAACAATCCAGTAGAAACACAGGCCACCACAACACATGCACACACCCAAGGCAGGACACATAGGCGGTGCGCGCAACAACACCACCCCTAGCACTAACGCCACCGCGAGGATATGAAGCCGCATATGACGAACCGTGGGCTCCAAGGTGGGGCTTTTAGAAAGGTTACGACACCGGAGCGCCGCCACCGGCCGATCTGAGGATTAGAGTTTCCCCTGGAGCATCACGACGGGCAATGAGAGCCGTAACGACGCCTTCAAGAAGGGGACGAGCTTCGCCGCTGCTGGTCCGTCCGAAGATAGAACAGGTTTTCACCCTGGCCAACACTCACCTCCACCGAACGCCATACCCCGGCAGCCACACTTCCAACATGCCCATGGCCACCAGGCAGCACCGAGCCGCGGGCTCTGCCCATGAGCACAACACTACCACCACCAGGGTCACCGCCCCGGTAACCAAGACCTTGACACCACCTCACCTGAATCTGCCGCTACCCCAACCAAAGAGACGAGAGGAAAGGCCCCGCCTTTCGCACCCCTGGGCGGCCCCCAACGCCGAGACCCAATAGATCCGCCAAAACTGGCCTCCATTGACCATCCTGCCTCACCGATCGCGAGATGAGCTCGGTCCTGCTGCACTGGGCGCGAGACAAGCTCGGTCCTGCTGCACCCGGCGCGAGACAACGATGGACTGCAACTGGGAAAGGGCCAAGTCTTCGACGAAAATAGCGGCTAGACGATGACGAGAGGGATCGAAGGCCACTCGGATCGATGCCACCGCCAAAAGACCGCCGGGAGCCCCATCGACGACCGTCACACCCGCCACAAGCAGCGGGTGCTGCACCACCCACGTCAAGGATGACCACGACAGTCGCATACCGCCTCGCCTCTCGTCACTGTCGCACCACCTTCGATCCAACGGCAGCGACGTCATTTGTTGATGCCGCCCCCGCCCTCTTGCATGTGTCCCCGACGTGGCAGTGGCGCCACCGCCTGCCATCGGTGATTGGGGGCCTCAATCTGGGGCAAGACTCATGTACGGATTGAAGCTTAGATATAGCTGCAATCAGCAGCTACATCGATTGAAAACTTGAATAACCCCATTGGTTTTCTCTCCGCATCTCCAATGGAGGAAAAGAACATAGATGGGATTAGGGTTGTGCATCGTGGGATCTGTTTTGGTGGTTTGCGTATAAGAAGAGGTTTCCAGAAACTGCGATCTTTCGTGGGATCATTTTCACCGTAGGTCTATAGATAGAGCCAGCCAATGCAATGATTTGTTTCCGTCACACGAACTCCAATTGGTCCCTGAATTTTTTTTCAGGTTGCGGTTACCTTTTCTCTTTGAAACAACAGTATATATATATATATATATATATAGAAAGTCTATTAGTGACCCAGGGTGAAGAATAAGTAATTCCTCACCCTGGTCATTCCAGCGAACCCGCCCCCGGTGGCACCCCGTATGGTGAGCCGTAACCTTACGGCTGACCGCCAGGCTCCACCGCTTACACGATGTAATTTTTATGTACACAAACGTAAACTTTCACCTCTTTTGCACATCGGCTACAAACCGTTTCCCAATTGTGGCCTTGTGGGGACTGGGATAGCTAGCCCACGCCACGACCCGTCTCCCACGTTCTTATTCAATCGAGATGAGCGGCAGTTTTGACGGAGAGTGGCGGTGGCGGTGGCTGGTTTGCTGGACGACGGCATGGTGCTCAGCGGGTTAGTTCTGCGGGAAAGTCAATGACGTCAGCGACGTCGTGATCAGGCGTGTGGCCGCGTTGTCCGGCAGCGCGGCGGCCGACGGGTGGTTGTCGCGGCAGCTCTGGCTCGAGGCTGGAGCACGGTTGCCAAGACTGTACAAGGACAAGCATCCATCACGGCCTCCGGATGTAAGGTTTGTGCGCTTCCCTATTTTTTTGCACACGCATGGACATAGTGAGCACGCTGCCCTTGTTCTTCATGCGGCTGTGATCTCCTCCTCTCACACTACATCACATGTTCTGTTGCTAGCCCCTTCCTCCTAGCAGGTAACCATCATGTTTTTGATCTGATTGTTTCCATAATTTCAAGGCTTGTGAACCTTAGTAATCCATCTTTGGATCTCATTCTGAGTGCCCATGGGGTGTTTGTGTTAATGCCCAATTGGGAATTGAAGCTGTAACAGTCGTATATTTTGTGAGGAATCTTGGATAAATGAAGGCGCAGGTTCTGAATTTCATTCACTATTGATTCTGAAAAGATTTATTGCATGAGCCTGACGGGTAGAATCCTTATTTGTGCCTGGCTACTTGGTAGTATAGTAAATAAAATTTGCCAAGGGTCAAGGGTAATTCCAAGTGTCCTGACTCTATGGATTCATTATGAACTAGTGTGCATTAGAGCCAAGAAGATGAATCTGTCATTGAATTTAATAATGTAAGATGAAAGTCACAATTCTGAAGTTGACATTCAGAGCAAAAAAGCATGATGCGATTTTTTCAGTGTGTTCAGCAAGAGGCCCTAGTGACGGGTGACCTCTCTGGCTGGCGACAGTGGGTGCCTTTGGGGGCGAATGCATACGGTGAGCGTGTGGCCTTGGTGACGGGGTTAAGTGTTTTTAACTTTCCTTAGAGCAGGTAGGCTCGACGACGTGGTGCTTGGTTTGCATGGTGGTCACATCAACTCTGCTAATGGTGTTCTGCGTCGCTGGTTTGACCATTACCCCTTCATGCTCTCTGCCAGCCACGGTTGGATGCTCTAGTACGCGCTGCATGCTACAGTTTTTTGAACAATTTCCCTGGCCCAATACCTCTCGGATGTGCAGGTAACTTATGCCCAACAAATAGTGTGGTTGATCTTGATTCGTGGCGAGTTAGCTGTTTTGGTCATAGCTAAACCGGGTGTGTTCTCGTCTAAATTTGATTGCAATATACAAATATTTTTCAGAGCTAACAGGCTATGTAAAGTTGAAAGTGTGTTATCCTGTAAAATTCATGCTTGGGCTAGCTAAATATTTTGCAGAGGTAACGATGCTACTCTGGTTTGTGCTTCCGTTGAAATATAAACAAGGTGTTTAGATGGTTTGCTTGCAAATATGAACATGGTGTTCAGATGGTTTGCTTGCAAATATGAACAAGGTGTTCAGTTGTAATTCGTTAGATAGAAGAATCCACTTGTGAATTTTCTGCAGAATAAATTGCTTCCACGTTGGACTTTTTCTCTTATTATAAAATAATATCTCTTAGATTCCATGCTTGATTTATAGTGCATTAAAATGTGGCTCTCTTGCAGCTGTCAGAAGTCTACGGACAGTCAAGTAATAGGTACGAACCCTTGATTGAAGGAGAACTCTGTGCACTTCTGATAGCATCTGGACCGTAAATCTGTAGCAGGTCCTCAACGTATCATTCCAAGGCATACATGTAGCAGGTCCCGAACATATCATCCAGACCATGTTTCACACGTCGTGTGCTTATGTAATTCAGTTTTTACAATACATCTTTTTTGATCAATAAGCATCTACATTGTTCTTGTAATCTAATTAAAGGCCAACTATTTCTCTGGCATATGGTGAATTGACCATGGAAGGATTTGTCTTGCTAAGCATAACTAATGTCGTTATTTGAGTGTAAAACTCATATGCATGGTGCTACTAAAAATGTTATAATATAATACAGAAAAAACCAAAACTCCGAAGAGAATGGGCGCCTCACTTCTTCAATCCAAACCTAGACATGATCATCCTGTGTGATGCCACCTGTTCTCAGTCACCGTAAGCTATTAGCAACATTACACAGTACCAGGGCATGTATTTTAAGAAACATCAATTGGTGAGATTTGCCTTGTTACTTCATTGGATCTTCCAAGAAGGCAAGTGTGATCACTTTATTATTGTAATTATTGATCCTACTCAGTACAAAATATTCTAAGTGAACATTAGGTGTTTGGTTGCTCAAGTACATGATGCATAAGCAAAAGATGACATGATGGGAACCAATAACCAGCATAGAAATATGAAGATCTCTCACATGACTGACCCTTCTCTTTGTTGTTGCCTCATGTAACCCGTCCTTAGAGATTTTGCTATACAGGTTGGTCATACTAGGTGATTAACCGAGTCTATTGTTGTAAATAATTAAATATTCATTACCTCCATTACATAATTTTCCTTTGCTTGTATGATCAAACAGCATTTCAGAACCAAGACTTCATGGACTGATCAGTATAAAATAAATTATGATTTACACATGTAGTTTGCTAGAGCTAGACGGAAGTATATGGATTGATTCACAAAGACTAGCACTGGCATTATAAGGTGAAAGAAACCAAATGTGTTGTCTATATAACAAAATTCAGTTACATGCGTTCGATACTGAAGCTGAGAGAGTGCGTACAATGTTTGTCATAAACACAGTTTTGGTGACATTTCTACAGCCGGAAATTTCAGTCAACATTCAGAAAGAAGATAGAATATTTTTGGGATAACTGAGGATGCAATTCCAGAAATGATACTTCCAAATTTTTTCTTCCAAAATGAGCTTTCCAGTGCATCAAATCCATGGTTCCTCATGAACAACTCCACTATAAATAGAGAGGGAAAAGACTAAAAAAATCAGGATGCATGCATTATCCGTGACCTAAATCAGTTTTAAGAAGAATCATGGCTGCTCGTCCATACGTGGCGCTCCCACCGCGACCTTCTCGCGTGTGACGGGGTACTCCAGTCCAGAGGGAGGCGCCTGCACCTCGCCGGAGTGAGCTCTCTGGCCGCCGCCGCGTCTACTTGCGCCTAACAGGATCTTCCATGGCAGTCCACACCCTTGCCGGACTGGGACTACCATAGAGGCGCTTCCTCACGTCGGGTCGGCCGGCCGAGCGACGACCCTACAGTAATTATGGCGCAAACTTTTTTAAGACGTAATATTACTTTACATGCAACCAAATCTTACCTCACATCCCTTCCCTCACCGTGGCGCAAGACCAATTGTAAAGACCGTAAGTTTACCTCACTAACCTTCTGTTCTTGCCGTGGATGCAGACTGTTACGCTGGGTACATGGGCAGGCTAGGGTGAGAAATAACTATTCCTCACTCAGGGTGACGAAT
>NC_041391.1:9093431-9098540 GCF_002162155.2 Triticum dicoccoides | reverse complement strand
ATATGCTACAGATAAAAAAAAAAACAATTATGCGTGCAGTGCAGGGTCAGGAAACCACGACGAAAAGGAAAACAAAACGGAAAGAAACAAGCCAGGCATGCATACAAGATTGAAAGAGAAGAAGATGCGATGATGCTGAGGAACAAGTCGGGCTCCATCTTCTCCGGCATCTTCCTACTCTGCAGGAATCGCCGGTGCCGCCTGGAGGTAGTCACACGACCATTCTTCTCCAAGTCGGACGGCCGCGTCATCACACGGCCACCGCCACCGCTGATCAGCTCTCGCAGTCGCAGACCGCAGGAGACCACCCCATGGCACCACGACCCTCGGAAGGTCGCTGTAGTGGCAGCTCTCGCTGCCAGCGCATCGGTCATCGCACTCCATCTCAGATACGGCCAGACCGTGCCGTTCACCGGGCGCACCCAGCTGGTCGTGATCTCCCACGAAAAGCTGCGCGAACTTTCCGAGGTCGACTTTGCCAAGTTCAAGAAGGAGCGCCACTCCGAGATCCTCGGGCCGCGTCACCCCCATACCCTCCGAGTCAGCCACATTGCCTGTGAGATCATTACCGCCGCCCACATTGGCCTTGCCATCATGCAGAAGGAGAATCAGAGAGGTGGCCGTGGCGTAAACCTGGACTGGATGGAGATGCTCGACTGGGAGGTGATCGTTGTTAGAGACAAAAAGTTCCGGGTAGCAGCTATAACAGGGGTTGGCAAGATTATTGTCTACACCGGAGTGCTCGACTATTGCAACAGTGACGCCGAGATTGCTTCGTTTCTTGCCCATGAGGTAGCTAATAGTTTTCTTTCATTTTCGCGCTTTTGCTTGCAAATATTTTCACTGTTTTGTTACAGCACATCTAGATGTGTCATGACTATTGCATATTTAAGTCTTATGGCATAGATCTTCCGCGGAGATTCTTATGGGAATTTTTTTATTTTTTATTTTCCTTCTTATAATTGTTGAGTCACTTAGATGTGCAATAACTAGGGCACATCTAGACACGTATTTTCAAATCATATGTCCACGAACCGCCTAACCAGACTCTTAGACCTCGCGGTTCTTCGAAGTGCCTGGATGAGACCTAATTTGACGGCCATCAGCAACGATAGCTCATGGAGAATAGCTATTCTAAATCGACCAAGTCATACACAGCCATAGTCGACTCGGCAATAGCAACGACACACTCTGTTGTCAACTCTAGCTGATATTGGTGCCTTCTTCCTGTTGTATACATAGGTTGCACACATTATTGCAAGGCACACATCAGACTTGATCAGCCACTGGTTTCCGTTATACGTCTTGCTACGGAGGTAAACATATGCTACTATACATTATACATCCTAGCATTTATCAGACCTGCATATGCAAGTATTTCAAATTTCGAGATGATCAATGTAGGCACGAGATAGAGGCGGATTATATTGGGTTGTTGCTGTTCGCCGTCGCTGGTTTCAATCCACGCATAGTCCCGCTGGTCTTTGACAAGGTTGCAAGGACCAAAGTAGACTCAGCGTGGCAAACATTGATAGATTACTTCACCGACGAGCATCCATCAAGCAAGAGGCGATCCGAACTTTTATCGCGGCCCGAGGTCATGGAGGAGGCGCTGAAATTGTACAGCCAAGTTAGACCTCGCGTGGAACCGAAATATCCAAAAACACAAGAATATGAAAAGTGCGGGGAGTATCCAAAAAAACCACATCTTCATTTCGACTGGAATCAGAAACAAAGGAATTACAGAAAGTAATTGTTTTCGCCCCACTATGGACAATGAATTTTGGTGCAAAATATATGTCTCATCTCATGTGAAAGAGAGATCTTGCCTATGTATTGTAATACCATGCTTTAGCTAAAGTTCTGAATCCTCCAAAATAGTGGTTTCCTGTATAAAATCTCCGATCCATGTTCCTACAGTACCTGTCACAGGCCGTAACTACTTTAATATTCTTTTAGTTGTTATTGTGGGAACTGAGGGATAATGCTCAGTTCGTACAGTTGATTTTGTAACTGGATTATAAGCCAACGCTTTAATTCTTATCTTGACCTTTTGGTTATTATTGTGGGAACTGAAGATTAGTTGTGTGTTGCAGACAGATTCTTTCTATTAAGTATTATATGGTCTTTTTGGTGGAAGACGTTTTGTCCTTTTTCTGTGGTCATTTTGGAAGGACAGACAGTGCACGGAGCAGCTCTTGGATCTTCAGTTTCCGAGCCTGTTCTCTTTTGTCAAGAACGAAGACGCTTCTGCTGTACTGTACAGGTGCTGGAAACTGAAGACTTGGTTTCCACCTCTTCGTCTTGCCCATTTTGTTTGAAGCGCATGCTGAACTCCCAACAATTTAAAGAGTTGACAACTGCAGATTTATGTGTTCTGTTTATTGAAAACCATATCATTTATTCCTCAAATGCAACTGATATTAACTGAAACACAGGGAACAACATTGATGGCATGATTCATCTAGCTAAAGATCTTTCTAAGGTGCTGGCTTTACATTTTCTTTTCAATCTAAGGGATTTATTACATATAGTTGGCACAGCAAAATCACTGGCCACCAATAGGACTACAAAGGAACAACACCATGCCACCTGGGGCCATGAGCAACTTATTTGCATCCTCGATTACATGACACCAATAGAATTGGTAAACAGCACGAATTTTGCCTGCCTCGTGGTCGTGCAAGAGGACACCATGATGTATCTGAGAGCGTCTTCTCTTAGAATGATAATACGGTGCATCTGCCGCAAATTAACTGTCTGTCTTGCTTTCGGGCAAACCATTGTTTCAGCATGCTCGTGATGGAGCTGCTGTCCCTTCCATTGTGCCTTCACGAATACAAAAGCTGCTCCCACAGGAAACCTGCCACGTTGTTTGTGCCATCAGTGTTGACCTTCAGGAAGTTTTGAGGTTTTTTACACCATCTCTCCGTACTAATCTGATTCTTGGAGAAGATGTATTCCAAATATTACAAAGAAGAGATACCATTGCAAGGCAGAGAGCAGGTGACATGTTACAAATTGGCATTGTTACCTACCTTACATTCGTACAACCGGAAAGCATAATTCTAATCTGCTATGTTTTATCCAATCACCAACTTAAGCCGGTAGCACAGGGGAAGATATGAGCATGTCACGTATGATGTATGGATCGTCCTAGGTGTCATACGCATTGGTAAGCTGTTGTGGATGGAGCACCACTTTGTGGCCAAATGTGCTAATTCTACTCGCCTAACCCAAGAATTTTGTAGTTATTTATTTGATGAAGATAGTGACACGTTCATTTCGAATATAATAAGCACTACTCGAAAATGATGCATTTCTTCCATGATTTTAAGAATCTAGCATATAGCAAACACTATAAAAGCATAAGCACGAATATATCAATAATTGTTGATTTTCTGGTTACATGAACATTGTTTGAACCTATAGCTGTGTATGAGATTTTTTTTTTTGCTGAAACTTATGTAAAAGTTATGCTCCAGATAGTTTTTTTCTAAAACTTATGGATGTGAATGTTAATGCTCATTTTTTTTTTCTAAATGTTGATTCATGGATCTGCTTTTTTTCTTCAACATAAACGGCTTGTGCAGTTTACACGGCCAGGTATGTTTGAGTTTATGCACGAACTTTGACTTTTCCCGTTAATACTACAAGTGGCTAGTCCAAGATTACAGTGGGTATGAACATATTTTTCTTTCGGTCTTCAATACGAAGGCATTTAAGCTGTACTGGTTGTAGCTATGGATTAGAAAAAACTATCTTGCTGCACAGGTTGATTATTTCGATTTTTGTGCACATAACATTTGGTTAATACATAATAATGAAAACCATATCCTCTGTTTCCTTGAATGGGGAATGCCATGTGAAAAAAAAGAGGATATGAGAAAGCTTTTGGATTGTCAGCAGCAAGGGCGCCAGCAAATAATAGCAGTGAGCTACATTTGCACTGTAGGTAGTAGCTGAAGGAAATATGCCCTAGAGGCAATAATAAAGTTATTATTTATTTCCTTATTTCATGGTAAATGTTTATTATTCATGCTAGAATTGTATTAACCGGAAACATAATACATGTGTGAATACATAGACAAACAGAGTGTCACTAGTATGCCTCTACTTGACTAGCTCGTTAATCAAAGATGGTTATGTTTCCTAACCATAGACAAAGAAGTTGTTATTTGATTGACATGACCCATTCCATTAGCTTAGCACCCGATCGTTTAGTATGTTGCTATTGCTTCCTTCATGACTTATACATGTTCCTATG
This sequence comes from Triticum dicoccoides, assembly GCF_002162155.2. NCBI lineage: Eukaryota > Viridiplantae > Streptophyta > Magnoliopsida > Poales > Poaceae > Triticum > Triticum dicoccoides. The sequence continues at coordinate 9,094,273 of NC_041391.1, read as the reverse complement.
ACTATGAGATTATGCAACTCCCGTTTGCCGGAGGAACACTTTGGGTGCTACCAAACGTCACAACGTAACTGGGTGATTATAAAGGAGCATTACAGGTGTCTCCAAAGGTAGATGTTGGGTTGGCGTATTTCGAGATTAGGATTTGTCACTCCGATTGTCGGAGAGGTATCTCTGGGCCCTCTCGGTAATACACATCACATAAGCCTTGCAAGCATTACAACTAATATGTTAGTTGTGAGATGATGTATTACGAAACGAGTAAAGAGACTTGCCGGTAATGAGATTGAACTAGGTATTGGATACCGACGATCGAATCTCGGGCAAGTAACATACCGATGACAAAGGGAACAACGTATGTTGTTATGCGGTCTGACCGATAAAGATCTTCGTAGAATATGTAGGAGCCAATATGGGCATCCAGGTCCCGCTATTGGTTATTGACCGGAGACGTGTCTCGGTCATGTCTACATTGTTCTCGAACCCGTAGGGTCCGCACGCTTAAAGTTTCGATGACAGTTATATTATGAGTTTATGAGTTTTGATGTACCGAAGGTTGTTCGGAGTTCCGGATGTGATCACGGACATGACGAGGAGTCTCGAAATGGTCGAGACGTAAAGATTGATATATTGGAAGCCTATGTTTGGACATCGGAAGTGTTCCGGGTGAAATCGGAATTTTACCGGATTACCGGGAGGTTACCGGAACCCCCCGGGAGCCATATGGGCCTTCATGGGCCTTAGTGGAAAGGTGAAGGGGCTGCCCACAAGGGCTGCGCGCCTCCCCCCTTCCCCTAGTCCTATTAGGACTAGGAGAGGTGGCCGGCCACCCCTCTCCCTCTTTC
>NC_041391.1:9092164-9093131 GCF_002162155.2 Triticum dicoccoides | reverse complement strand
AGGGGGCACCTCTAGACACACAAGTTGATCCACGTGATCTGTTCCTTAGCCGTGTGCGGTGCCCCCTGCCACCATATTCCTCGATAATACTGTAGCGGAGTTTAGGCGAAGCCCTGCTGCTGTAGTTCATCAAGATCGTCACCACGCCGTCGTGCTGACGGAACTCTTCCCCGACACTTTGCTGGATCGGAGTCCGGGGATCGTCATCGAGCTGAACGTGTGCTCGAACTCGGAGGTGCCGTAGTTTCGGTGCTTGATCGGTTGGATCGTGAAGACGTACGACTACTTCCTCTACGTCGTGTCATCGCTTCCGCAGTCGGTCTGCGTTGGGTACGTAGACATCACTCTCCCCCTCGTTGCTATGCATCATATGATCTTGCGTGTGCGTAGGAATTTTTTTGAAATTACTACGTTCCCCAACAGTAGCAAAAAATGTATTGGACAGTTTGAGAAACAACATTAACCACTGATACTTTAATAGTAACACAAGATCTCAAATTGATTGGGTCGATCTGAAGTCTGATTCCAATTTTTCAAATCTGTTTGTGTACGCGGCAAGCTGAAAATTCAAGTATTCCAACAAAAAGAGCCAGCAAATATTTGAAATTTTTTTTACAGCATTGGATGTCAGGTTACATAAATAGCTCTTTTGCATGTTTATCATTTGCAAGAAATTAAATTGAACCTTCACCATTTTCTGAAATCATTATACAGATGTAAATAGTTCAGCTGCATCCTTTTCATTGATGGTTTTCTTTAAATAGCAGAGCAAAGAGTTAGAAGAAAGAAAAAAGCGGTAAGCAGACCCACCTGTTGTGGCTCCAAGTTGGGTGGCCAGACTTGCCTACTGAATGAATTAACCTTTTTAACTGAACTATTTTGCAATGTTTGTTTTGATTGACAAGGCTAAATATGGTCAGTTTGTACATTCTTACAAAGTCTGTACATAGCACGATCTGAGTATCAG
>NC_041391.1:9082551-9091847 GCF_002162155.2 Triticum dicoccoides | reverse complement strand
TTGGCTCGGTCCAGCAGCCTAGCTAGCTACGGCTGGCTGGAAACACACAAAGCACTCGCGCACACGTACTCGATACAGGAGTCAATACAAACCTCATAAAAAGCTGATCACGTACACTGATTGATTGCAAAAAGCTAGTGTTGTGCCTTTGTTTCTTATTGCTTTGATCTCACTGTTTGCTTACAACAGGATTGATTAAAAGGAAAGAATTATATAGCAGCTAGCGAGCCTAATTAATTCATTTCGTCAGAGCTTTTTGCATAAGCAACGTCTCGATGTTTCATATCTAGCACTTGGTTGCGGAAGCTGCATTTCTCATGTTGAGGCCATCCTAGTTTTTGCACGAGATCTGCAGCCCAGTTTTCTTTGTAGGAGTAGCCAGCTGTAGAAAATTGTTTTGCCCTGCCTTCAACGTTTAACTCCCACACTCTAGCTTCTTGGTGGCATTGCCAAGGACGAACTTGATTGCCTTGGCCTTCGTGTCGGTGAATGTGGATTCCTACTTGCGGCGTCTGCGACGAATCTTGGCAGTAGAGTCCCTGATCCTCTTGACGCGTCCATGGAACTTGCGCATATCGTACAAGTCCATGCATGTAAGGTTGGATTCCTCTTCCAATTGCATCTTTGTCCTAGATAGTTCCCGATCTTCATATAGCGATTCTGTTTCGTTTCCCGGAAACTCGGCTATCCAGCAAGGTGTATACGGGAAAGCTGCATATGTCTCTTGGCATGTTAGTCCACAGATGGGGTCGTAATATGCTGAACACACATTGCCCAAGTCCTGAAATTTTGAGCTGTTCCAATCATAGGCCAGTCCTCTTGGTTTTCTCGCTGATGAAATTAAGAAGACAATATCTTTATAAGGATGAAACCCAAGGAAATAATAATTTCCATAATATCCCTCTTCAAGAGAGTTGTCGTCGGCAGCATCATCTTCGAAGTCAAGACCGTTATCCTCGTATCCCTCTTCAACATCATATTCAATGTGAATAATGCTATCCTCGTCAGAATTCCAGTCATATTTCTCTTCCACTGGCGCTTTGTACATTTCATGTGTATTACCATTCTGCTCAAAGAACCACTTACGGTAGTTAACATCTTGTAAGATCCATTGCCTACCTAGGTGGGCATAGTCCTCATGTTCAAAGGTATTAAGAGTGGTATCATGATTTAGCACCCATTCCATTCGACTACACGATTCATTGAGATGCCAAAGCTGAAGAAGCGGACTCCACTTATGTGATATTGCACAATACACCCCTCTCTGTGATTTACCAAGATGGTGGTCGGGATATCCTCTCGGTAAATATTTACTAACACATGGTAGTTTAATTATTCTGTATGTGTGATCTGACAAACACATCCTGCAAACATGAACAATCAGATAAGACAGATTAATAACATGTATGAAACATAGCAGCATATATTTTTGCAGTATTTCTTAGATAATTACCAAGGGATTTTTCCTATGTTCTTATTCCCGTGTATGACATTCATTTAATGGGCCGGAATGATGGTACTAGATTCTTATGGCTCTTTCCATACATTGAACTAATTCCTAAGAATTCTTAGCATTACTCTGTGACCTGATGGTAAACTCAGAAGAATTGGTGTGGAGTGAACATCGCATATTTTACTTTGACTTGCAAATCCCACAAATCGGACGAGCCCTTGCTAAACAGGAATAATGACCGAGGAGCAAGTAGTAGTACCTCATGAGATAGCCATGCTGGCAATGGATATAGAGATTGCTTTGCCAGTAGACCGCATGATAATGATATCGATCATACGACCAATCCGAATCAATGTAGTCAATGATGCCTGCGGTCTCCCCTTCCCGAACAAAGGTCATCTTGTCCCACCACCGACTAACTGACGAGAACACATCAATGACGTATGACGCGGAAGGCCACTCCGATCCAAGCAATGCGTCATCGTTCGACACGCCGGCGGACAACACGCGCGGGATCAGAACAACCTCATAGTGCGGTGACACGCCTGGCTCGAACGCGAGGTGCGCGCTCTGTTCGGGACCCGGCATGTGCGGCCGAGGGTGTTGGGGCAGACGCGCCCACCGACGTGTGGCCGGATTGACGACATAATCGCGCGGCAGTGCATTGTCGTGCTCGTGCCTCAGACCGCAGCAAAGCAAGAGCCCGTTGCAGTGGTCCATGACACTGACGCCCATGCAGGGCAAGAAGTCGAGCCCTCCGCAGATCGCCGGGCCTGTCGAGGGACGTGAGAAGAACTCCGAGAATCTAAGCCGGGTGAAGTTGATGAAGATTCCGCGCATGGAGCACGGGAGCAGGTGGGCGCGCAGGCGGGCGTCGATGGTGTCGCGCCACGCACTGCAGACCAGCCGGGACGTGGCTAGGCTGTGCGGAGCGAGGCGCCGGAGGATCTCCGCGAGGACGTCACCCGGTAACACGGCCGGATCAGGCGCCATTGCCGATCGATCTCGTTCGGCGCTCCTTGTTTTTGTCCCGTCGTCCGTGATCCCGCACGAGCCGCAGTGTATTGGGGATCCAAGTTGTTGGCGTCGTGCAGATCTTGGACTATAACTAACGCGATTTTATCGGGTGTCCCCGAAGGCTCTTGGGGCTATTGGAGACGGTCAGACGGGGTTGGATCAAAGCTGAATCTCGATTCGGTTCATGTCAATAAAAAAAGGAATCTCGATTCGGTGCAAAAAAGTAAAAAAGGAAAAAACTGGAGCTCTTTTTTTTGTCAAAAAAAAACTGGAGCTGATAATCTGAAATCTGAATAGAGACAGGCCGAGGTAAGACATTTGGGGATATTTTTTTGCAGGAGTATTTCTTGTTTTGCAAGGTAATACGTGTCTCATTTATAAAAGAAAGATCCAATTACAAAGCACGTAAACACCGACATTATAAAACTGAAATAATAGGATAATTCTACACAAAAAACCAGCGTATGTCCCTCTTTTTGGACACCACCAAAGCGACCACCAAGGGAAGGAAGACATATCACCTCTTTACCCGAGCTCGACGCGGCTCCATCGCTGATTTGCATCTTTACGGACCTCCAAAGTAGTTTGCCGAAAGCAACAAAAGAATCAAACCGGGGCAACGTGTCCCTGGACACATCATCGAACTCCAGAACTGACACCCCTGCAAAACTACGACGTCGGAGGAGGAAACCAGAACCGTCATCCTCCACCACAAACCAAGCACAGAACTCACCATCTTCCAGTTGTCACATGCACAGACAACCGCCTACGTGTACTCCCGGACGATAAATCCTCCCTGCTCCACCATGGCGTCGGAGACTACACCGCGGTAACGAGGATAGAGAAGGAGAGACACACCTGATGGAGTCGCCACCGCCGCCTCGCCGACACGAACATTGAACCCGAACGCCGCCGATCTGAAGGATCGGCAAATACACAATGCCATCAACTCCGAGATGCCGCCCTGAAGGACATCCCGGTGTGGGAGTGGACCCGAGGCAGATTTCTTCGACTGGGCGCCGCTCCCACCACCCCAACGACGCACCACGACCTACAAAACCAAACCCTAACTATAGAGAGGAGGAACGGGGTCTCCCTTCTCCCTTCCGCCGGAGCAGCAGTCAGAGGGAGAGGGGAGCAACAGCCTGGCCGATGGAGATTGGGGGTAGAAAGTCGCCTGCCTAGTTGCCCTCCTGGCGGCTGGGTTTGGGAAAACCTCCACTTCGAACAAACGATACTCACTTCCCAGCAGTAATTTGGGGATTAACACATCACATAGCCGAGTATTTGAGGACGTACCTAGTGGCTTTTGGAAACCTGTTGAAACTTGTGGAGTCATTGGTATGCCGTCCGAGAGTGTGGCAGCTTGCTTGTTTTCTTTTCGAGAAACTTCCAATATATTCATATTCAATCATAGCAATATAAAGAATTATAGAGGTAGTAAAAATTACAATTATGTCCGTAGGCCACCTACCGACATCTACATAAATTGAAGCAAGCCGAAGGCATGTCGCCGTCATTGCTGCTCTCTTATTGGAGCCGGACAAACCATTTTTTTCCGAGAAAAATTTCTAATCTATTAATCAATTGTGAAGATAGTACAAAGAACACCTGAAGTAAAAAGTACATCCAGGTCCATAGACCACATAGCGGCGACTACAAGCACTGAAGCGAGCCGAAGGTGCACCACCGTCATCGTCCCTTCCTTATCGAAGACGGGCAATCCTTATTGTAGTAGACAGTCGGGAAGTCATCGTGTTAACGACCCATGGACCAGCGCACCAGAGTATCAACCATCGCCGATGAAGGAAGTCGTAAATCATAAGGACAAACCTGTAAACACCCAAAGAAGGCGAAAAAAGACCGGATCCAAACAGATCCACCAATGGCCAACCCATAACGAATCCGCGAGATCTAATGGAGGCACACCTCCACACGCCCTTCGACGATGCTAGACGCATCATCGGAACGAGGATAGAAGATGGGAACATTGAGGGACATCACCAGCGCCACACAGCCCCAACCAAAACGTTGTACCCCACAAGAACGAGAACGGGGTCTGTCCTGCCGCCGTCCTTGACTACATTTTTCCCTTCACCCATTCATACCACCTATCTCGTAACTGCAGTGGTACCGTGGTACTTCTAGCAGTACAACCTACCTGCGGACATTGAGTTTCTTTGCGTGACAAGCGATTTATACCTGGCTTATATGGTCTAAACTGTGGTACCATCCTTGTGAAATTTGAACCTGAATCCATCGAAAGCTGCCATGGTCATCAAGAACCAGTCAGAAAACCCTTTCTGCTTCACAATCTATAACCTCCTCAAAAGAAAAGAAAGGAGAGCAGTTTTTCCTAGCTGGGGCTACGCGGTACCCTCTATCTCAGCCTTTCATTCACACCCATGTTTTATTAAGATATGTGCACACAACAATTGGCTCTGAACACTTAATCCTTAATCTTCTAGCTCGAAGTCTACAAATTTCTAAATCTTAGGCCACTGTTCACGACATGAATTGACTGCGCCTACATCTGTCTTGGCCCACTCACGGCTTTATTGCCCCGATTCGATGCCTCTGCTCTCTTCTCCTATCGATTGTCGTTTCATTAATTACGGGCTAGCCGCTGCATGTGAGGAAGGCTGGCTGCATGCAAGCATCTGTCCCGGGTCCAGTGCTCCTTCCATTGCATGCGTAGAAGCCAGCCACTGCATGCAAAGGCAGCAGGTGCAAGCTCAATTAACAACTACAGGAATCGAGGAATTTGCATGCTCCTGCGCTCTGCCTTGGTCCGGTGACGTGACGGGGACAGCCTGGTGGTGACACTCAATACCTACTAGGGAATCAATCCATTGTTTATATAGCCTTCACTTTTCAGACTAATCACTTTGTGGCTGATGTGATAATACTGTGCTAGCACACATCTCGATACGGCGACCAACGGCACAGATAAGGGGCACCGCGTAGGACGAGCTATAAAGAAACTTTGTGAAAAGAAAAAGGGAAACACTTTAATTCATCCGGATGATTTCTCAAAGAAATCAGCCTGGTCATCTGCTCGTCACGCGTCCATGGCCCACCCATGTTGATGCATCTCGGCATCTCTCGCCCGATCAACTAGCCAGTCCTAGTCTTAAATGCCACATCGCTTTTCGTTTTTCTGAAAACCGCTAGGTACCGCGCCAGAGTTTCTTTCTCCACTACATCCGGAGAGAGGCAGAGGGTCGCGGCGGCCCTCTCGAATTGCAGCCACCACGCCGCCGCCGGCGCTCGCAGCAGGCTTCATCTCTGCTTCTCAGCACCATACAAACAACACTGCTCACCCTCATAGGAGCGGGGCTCCGGTTTCCAACCATGTCGGTCTTTGCAGCAGCGCCACCACAGCGGCCGGCCGGCCCATGTACAACATTCCGGTGCGAGCCTCTAATGGTGCAGCATTCCGATTCCTAGATGCCACCCGAGGCAGAAATGGAGCGTCACCGGGGTCGCTGAAGCTTTGGTGCCAACGCTGCAATGGAGCGCCGCTGGGTTGCCGGGGCTGCAATGGAGCTTTGCGGAGCATCGCCAGTGTTGCGTTGAAGCACCGCCAAGGTCGCCGGGACTGCAATGGTGCATCGCCGGGGTCGTTGAATCTTCGCCATGAATGCAATGGAGCGTCACCGGAGCTGCAATGGAGTGCTGTCGGAGTCACCTGGCTGCAACGAAGTGTCGCGGAGCGTCACCGGGACTGCAATGGAGCGCCGCCGAGGTCACCCCGGGCTACAATTCAGTGACACCGGAGCTACAATGGAGCGCTGTCGGAGTCACCGGCACTATCGGAAAACGGTACTACCCCGACGACCAGAACTATGCCTACGGCTGCCGTCGGCCTACCTCGAGCTATGCCGACAGCCTAGTCCTGGCCGTCGGCTTATCCTGGCCGTCGGGCTACACCGATCTACCCCGACGGCAGCCGTCGGCACAGAACGGCCGTCGACCTAGATGCAAACACGCCGACAGCAGCCATTGGCATAAATCAGCCGTCGGCATACCTGTGGGCCCGGCGACCCCGCCCGTGACCAGTGGCTAACGCCGTCAAACCTATGCCGACGGTCGGGACGGGAGGCCGTCGGCATATCTCCGCATGCCATGTCACCGATCTGCGGCGTAGATATGCCGACAGCAGCCGTCGGCGTAGGCGCCACGTCAACGATCCACGACACTGCGCCCACCAAAACCCTGCCGTCTCTATGCCGACGGCAATGCCGTCGGCATAGTTATTTTCTTTACATGCTTTTTTTACATATGTTTTTATGCTTTTTTATGTATTATATGAATATATATGTAGTTTGTAATTTTTTCCATGAATTATGAATATATATATATATAGTTTGTAGTTAATAATGTGCCGTCATGTTCTTTTGAGGTCCTTATATTTTATTAAAATCAAAAACAGCTATGCCGACAGAAGTTTAGTGGCGGTTGCAAACGCCCGGCACCCGTCTCCGGAGTGTGACCCCCTCACGTCCGCGGTGTGCCCCACTCACGGACGGCGCCGCCGCCGACATCTGGAGGGCGGAAACAACCGCATTTGGTCTATACGGAGGGGACATTGCTCCCAAGTGTTTCTATGGGATGACCTACCACAACTGGGTGGTGTTGTGGCATGTCCGAAGAGGCGGCACGCATCTCCGGGGCATGGGCCCCCTAACGAACGGCGCCGTCACCGGCACCTGGAGGGGGGAAACGGACGCATCAGGTCTACACGGAGGGGATGCAGCTGTCCGTTTGGCCCGGATGTTGCTCCCAGGTGTCCCACTGAGTTGAGCTGACACAAGGTGGAGAGGTCCACTGTTCGAAGCCCGTCCGTGGAAAGTCAAAGGGCTAGATCTTGTGGTCAACCGCTCCAAGGTTAGGCGGGATGGGGGCCCTGGGGGGGGGGTAGCAATGCCACCGGAGCGTCGCACCGGACCCTCATACATGCGGGGTGGTGTTGTGGCATGTCCGAAGAGGTGGCACGCGTCTCCGGGGTGTGGCCCCCCTCATGGACGCCGCCGCTGCCGGCACCTGGAGGGGGGAAACGGACGAGTCGGGTCTACACGGATGGGATGTAGCTGCGGGTTTGGCTCGGATGTTGCTCCCAGGTATCCCTCTATGCTGACCTGACACAACCCGGTGGAAAGGTCCACTGGTCAAAGCCCTTCCATGGAAAGTCAAAGGGCTAGATCTCGTGGTCAACAGCTCCAGGGTTAGGCGGGACGGGGGCCCTAGGGGGGGGGGGTAGCAATGCCACCGGAGCGTCGCACCGGCTCCTCATACATGCGGGGTGGTGTTGTGGCATGTCCGAAGAGGCGGCACGCGTCTCCGGGGTGTGGCTCCCCTCACAGACGGTGATGACACAGTAGTAGACGTTCTACGATAACGGTGCAGCGTGAATATTATTAAATACTCGGATCGCGCTAAGATCATGAGTTTTTTACACGACGTGGGCACATGTGCTATAGGAGCGATGGTAATTTTTCATAACTTTTGGTGATGGAGAAGTATCCGAACACTTCCCTCTACGCGGATTGCCCTTCGCATGTCTACGACTGTGGCCGGCGGCTTCCGTGGGCTAGCATGCCTCCAATCTTGCGTACGCGACTTCTCACAAGTCTGAGAGTGTTGTGGTGGTTGCAAACGCTTGGCACGCGTCTCCGGTGCGTGGTCCCCCTCAGGGATGGCGCCGCCGCCGCCACCTGGAGGGGGAAAACGGACGCGTCGGGTCTACACGGAGGGGATGTAGCTGTGGGTTTGGCCCGGATGTTGCTCCCAGGTGTCCCTCTGTGCTGACCTGACACAACCGGGTGGAGAGGTCCACTGGTCAAAGCCCGTCCGTGGGAAGTCAAAGGGCTAGATCTCATGGTCAACCGCTATGGTTAGGCGGGACAGAGGCCCTGTGGGGTAGCAATGCCACCGGAGCATCGCACTGGGCCCTCATACATGCGGGGTGGTGTTGTGGCATGTCCGAAGAGGCGGCACGCGTCTCCGGGGTGTGGCCCATCTCGTGGTCAACCACCCACCCACCCTCTCTCCTTAATTCATTCATTCCTTCTCATTCCCGTAGCCGCCGCCCCATCTCCCTCCGACGAACTTGGATCCGCCGCCGCCCCCACGCCCACCCCCACCGTCGACGACCCCCTCCCCCTTCACTCAGTTGGCCTACTAAGCTCCAGATCAAGCATGCGAGGCGGCAGCCATGGCGCTCCCAGACCTGCGACCAGGCCACGGCCTCGGCGCACGAAGCTGCTCGAGTTCGGCACCTCCCCTCCCCTCCCCTCTGTGTGGTTCCGGGAGAGGAGAGGGCCGAGCGGTTTAAAAATATTAAAAATCAATATGAAATAATAATACATAAAAAAATAAAAAGGGACAAATATAACTATAAAAAACATTAAAAATCCATATGAAATAGTAATACAAAAAAACATAAAAAGGGAAAATATAAACTATAAAAAACATTAAACTGCGTCTATAGGGGACGTGTCACGCGGATCGGTGATGTGGCGTCTATGCCGACGGCATCCGTCGGCATAGATCGCCTTATCCCCTCGCGCAACGCTTGCCTCCACTCATTCTCCCAGCACCCGGCTGGCTCCGCGACGACCCGAACTGCTCGCCGCCGCCGCCGACTCCCCGCCCCTTTTCGCCGCCGCCGCACTCGCCCCCGCCCCTGCCGCCGCCACTCTCCGCCGCCGCACTCTCCCCCGCCCCCTACTGAAGGAAATATGCCCTAGAGGCAATAATAAAGTTATTATTTATTTCCTCATATCATGATAAATGTTTATTATTCATGCTAGAATTGTATTAA
>NC_041391.1:9080609-9082541 GCF_002162155.2 Triticum dicoccoides | reverse complement strand
ACTCTAGTGCAAGTGGGAGACTGAAGGAAATATGCCCTAGAGGCAATAATAAAGTTATTATTTATTTCCTCATATCATGATAAATGTTTATTATTCATGCTAGAATTGTATTAACCGGAAACATGATACATGTGTGAATACATAGACAAACATATAGTCACTAGTATGCCTCTACTAGACTAGCTCGTTAATCAAAGATGGTTATGTTTCCTAACCATAGACATGTGTTGTCATTTGATTAATGGGATCACATCATTAGGAGAATGATGTGATTGACATGGCCCATTCCGTTAGCCTAGCACTTGATCGTTCAGTATATTGCTATTGCTTTCTTCATGACTTATACATGTTCCTGTAACTATGAGAATTATGCAACTTCCGTTTACCGGAGGAACACTTTGGGTACTACCAAATGTCACAACGTAACTGGGTGATTATAAAGGAGTACTACAGGTGTCTCTGAAGGTACATGTTGAGTTGGCGTATTTTGAGATTAGGTTTTGTCACTCCGATTGTCGGAGAGGTATCTCTGGGCCCTCTCGGTAATGCACATCATTATAAGCCTTGCAAGCAATGTGACCAAATAAGTTGGTTACGGGATGATGCATTACGGAACGAGTAAAGAGACTTACCGATAACGAGATTGAACTAGGTATTGGATACCGATGATCAAATCTCGGGCAAGTAACATACCGATGACAAAGGGAACAACGTATGTTGTTATGCGGTTTGACCGATAAAGATCTTCGTAGAATATGTAGGAACCAATATGGGCATCCAGGTTCCGCTATTGGTTATTGACCGAGAATAGTTCTAGGTCATGTCTACAAAGTTCTCGAACCCGTAGGGTCCGCACGCTTAAAGTTACGATGACAGTTTTATTATGAGTTTATAAGTTTTGATGTACCGAAGTTTGTTCAGAGTCCCGGATATGATCACGGACATGACGAGGAGTCTCGAAATGGTCGAGACATAAAGATTGATATATTGGACGACTATATTCGGACACCGGAAGTGTTCCGGGTGATTTCGGAGAAAACCGGAGTGCCGGAGGGTTGCCGGAACCCCCCCCCCCCGGAGAGTTAATGGGCCACATGGGCCTTGGTGGGAAGAGAGAGGGGCGGCCAGGGAGGGCGGCGCGCCCCCTCTCCCTCTAGTCCGAATTGGACTAGGAGGGGGGGGGGGCGGCGGCCCCCTCTTTCCTTCCCCCCTCTCCCCCTTCCTTTCCTCTCCCAGTAGGAGTAGGAAAGGAGGAGTCCTACTCCTACTAGCAGGAGGACTCCTCCTCTTGGCGCGCCCACAAGGGCCGGCCGGCCTCCCCCTCCCTCCTTTATATACGGGGGCAGGGGGCACCCCATAACACACAAGTTGATCTACGGATCGTTCCTTAGCCGTGTGCGGTGCCCCCCTCCACCATATTCCACCTCGGTCATATCGTCGCGGAGTTTAGGCGAAGCCCTGCGCCTGTAGAACATCATCATCGTCACCACGCCATCGTGCTGACGGAACTCATCCCCGAAGCTTTGCTGGATCGGAGCCCGGGGATCGTCATCGAGCTGAACGTGTGCTGAACTCGGAGGTGCCGTACGTTCGGTGCTTGGATCGGTCGGATCGTGAAGACGTACGACTACATCAACCGCGTTGTTCTAACGCTTCCGCTTACGGTTTACGAGGGCACATGGACAACACTCTCCCCTCTCGTTGTTATGTCATCACCATGATCTTGCGTGTGCGTAGGAATTTTTTTGAAATTACTACGTTCCCCAACACCTACCGCCGCCTACTCTCCTCGCCCGCGCCCCTGCCGCCCCCACCCGCGTCGCCGCCGCCCCATCCCACCCCACCTCATCCCCTGCCGCCGCCCCTTCCTCGCTCCAGCCGGCGCCGCCCTCGCTCCAACCGCCCCCGCCCCTCCCTCCTCGACCCCAGCCC
>NC_041391.1:9035135-9080069 GCF_002162155.2 Triticum dicoccoides | reverse complement strand
GGACGCCGCCCCGGCCGGCCCACGCCCTAGCCTGGCCGGCCCCCTGCTGGTCCGACCGTCCGGCCCCTCTGCTCCAGCGACCGGCCCCTGCCGCTCCGGTGGTCGTCCCTTGCCCCGACCGGCCGCCCCCCTGCTCCGGTGGTCGTCCCCTACATTTTTTGTGTAGTAATGTTGTAGATGAATGCATATATATAGTAGTAGATGATTAGATAGATGGATGTTAGATAGATGAATGAAATGGAAGAGAGTATAAATGTGAATAAAATTAAGTGCACAATGTGAGATAGATAGATGTTAGATGAACGGATATTTGTGTAGTTTTAGGATTTCTTAGATACGTACTCAATATTATAGATATATGTCTTTCTTGTATGCTTGTTTTTTATATCCTTACTAATTGTTTATTCTCTTCTCAATGCAGGTTTGCTAATCATGGGCAAGTCCAGCGGCGCCAGTTTCCTCGGTAAATTCAAACGACTTACTCGGAGTGGACGAGCCCACAAGGTTCCCTCCCCAACTACGCAAGGATGACACCTCAGAGGGAGGTGGAGGGGTCGGTGGAGGAGACCCTAGAGGAGGAGGGGGTGGGGGGAGAGCCCCTAGAGGACGAGGAGGTGGGGGAGAGGCACCGGGGCAAAAAACTCTGAGCCGTGTCCGAAATAGGAGGGTCTTCTTCAACGCCCTCCTATGCTGAGGCAGATTCTGAGTCTGAGGAGGAGGAGTATGTTCCTGATGGTGAGGAGGAGGAGGGTGAGGAGGAGGAGGCCAAGGAGGAGGAGGCCAAGGAGAAGGGTGAGGAAGAGGGCGAGGAGGATGGTGGAGGGGAGGTTGACCCCGAGTTGTGGGGTGACTTGCCACCGGGTGCTCCGCAGGGGTGGCTGCGTGGTACTACAAGAGTACCTACACCACCTTCTATCGAGGCGCACAAGTGGCTCATTGAACCTGTGGGGAAGAGTAAGTGCCTCTCAATGATATTTTCAACACATGACAGCATTTTCAATATTTTCAATCCTTTGATTCTTTTGCAGCAACTGGATCCTTCACAGAGAGGGTCGTAAACCAAACGGCCTTAATACTGTCCTGTTGAAGGAGTTTTGGCTAGGCCTATTCGGTCCGCGGCCAGACAGGGACCCGCAGCAATGGGTTTTGGCCACCAGCTGGGCCCACTACGAGGCTTCCTGCCACGCGGAGTACGGGGCGGCCGCTAAAGCCGTGATCACCAAATTTTGGGTAAGTTCTCTTCTGAATCACTCAGCTCATGCCTTGTTCTCTTCTGAATCACTTGTCTTTAGTTTATCATTGAATCACTCAACTCATGCCTTGTTTGCTTCTGGTTTATGCATGATTGTAGCCACTCTATAGAGTTCTTGACGAGCACAAGGCCAGAGCCGACGTGGTCTTGCTTGTGGCTGCGAAGAAGGAAGCTCGTCAGTTGCAGTATGAGGTGCGTCGGGTTGCCGTCTCGCAATACTACCACACATCTACCTGCACCAAAAGATGAGCAAAACTCAAGCGCAGAGGCAAGGACTTACCTTGAACGGGGAGCAGTTCATGAAGGTAACTATTACTGACTTTTCATTGTTTCAAGCAGTCAACTATATGTTTTGAGCTCACATGTTATGCTTCCAAAATTTGTATAGGTTGTTCCTCTTTGGTGCTATGGAAGGGATGATGGATGGGCGAGTTTGGTGGATAGGTGGATCGGCGATGATGTAGAGTTTGCTGCCAAGAGCAGCAAGGCCCGGGTTAACCGTGGAAGAAACGGGACACACGGCCAAGGAAACAGGAACCACTGGGGCTTCAAGGCCATGAAGGTATATCTATATGCACGATGCATTTTTGTTCTTCTTTATCGTCATGTTCTTATGTATGGTTTGACGTTGCAGGAAGACAAGTTGAAGAGGCCGCTCTCAGACATTGAGTCGTGGAAGCTGGCCCGCGAGCGGAGTGATCGCAAGGACGTCGAGAGCCAGTACTACGGCAACACCGAGGAGCACATGGAGTCCTACACTTAGAACTATCAAAAGTTGCGTCCGGATGTTCCTGTTCCTAAGGTCACCCAGTCTCAGATCGACGACACGGCGGTGGTGTCCATCTAGGGGAAGTAACATGGACGGTATCCGTGTTTCGATGGCTTCATCACTCCTTTGATCTTGTACACACGGCTTCGGGCTACCAACCCGAGCCAGTTAGAGAGTACGGGGCATTCATAGACTCCCTTAGCCCGCCATCATGCTGTAAGTACTTCCTCTTTATCTTATTTCTCTCTAGCATCCTCAGTTTATTTTCAGCATCGCTCACTTAGAAACAACCTAAATTTTGTAGGCATATAAGGCCTTTGTCGAGCATAGGAATCTTGAGGTGTGAGAGTACATGCAACGAGTGAAGGCAAACGATGATTACAACCGTCAAGCGATGACTCTTAAACCCAAGCTAAAATTTGCACTTTCATTCCTTTTGACCTTCTAGTTTGCTTGTTTAACTAACATCCAGGCTATATTGGCGTCTTGGACTAACCGTACGGAGCCACCACAAATTGGACCCCCACCACCACCTGCGAGAGAACCCCCACACATGCCCACGTTCGATGAATGGGTGGCACTAGACAGTGATAGTCCGGTTAGTACATTTTCCTTAACTAGTTCCCGTTCATTCAACACTATCATATCATATTTACCGTTAGAATCTTCTCTCAAACATGTAGGGGACCGGTGGCTCGACTCCTGCTACGTCGACCCCAGTCACTCCGATCTGGCAGAGTGCTGGTGGTCGTGGTGGCGTTTTTGGCGGAGGTGGTTTTGGTGGAGGTGGTCTTGGCGGTGGTGGTTTTGGCGTAGGTGGTCTTGGCGGTAGTGGTTTTGGCAGAGGTGGTCTTGGCGGCGGCGGTCTTACTTTATGTCAATGATGATACCCGTGCATGTGGCCATTGTGCCATACCATTCATGTTCCATGTCTTGCACTATTTATGTTCATGAACTTTCATCGGTGATGATCTTTAGATGATGAACTTGAGTATGTTTAAATGATGACGATGAACTTCAGTATGTTTAGGTGATGAATATTTCTGCATAATCTCATATTATTGTGCTTTGAAGTGCTGTCAAATGAATTAAAAAAGAGAAAACAGGGAAAATAATAAATAAATAAAACTATGCCTACGGCAAAGCCGTCAGCATAGATGATCCCAGGGCGTGACACGTGGCAGGGCTATGCCTACATCAAAGCCGTCGAGACAGATGAAAATCTACGGCATAGCCCTGTCGCCAGGAGAAACCAGGGAACGACACATGGCAGAGATATGCCGACGGCAGCCGTCGGCATATCTCTGCCACGTGTTGTTCCGTGAATCGTCAGTGCTTTTTACGGCGCCGTCCGTTGCCGTCAGGCAAAAACACTGCCGACGGCTAAACTATGCCGACGGCTGGCCCTCCGCCGTCGGCATAGGCACCTATGCCAACGACTATACTATGCCGACGGTCTGACACATCTACGCTGACGTGATCTATGCCGACGGGCTATGCCGACGGCAGCCGTAGGCATAGATCTACGCCAACGGGATATGACCTATGTCGGCCCAGGGCCGTCGGCATAGGCCGCGAGTCCGGTAGTGCGGGCTGCAACGAAGTATCGCGGAGCGTCGCCGGACCGCAATGGAGCGCCGCCGGGGTCGCCGGGGCTGCAATGGAGCGCCGTCAGGGTCGCTGGAGCTGCAATGGAGTGCCTCCCAGGCCGGCACTGCAATGGAGCTTCAATGGGCGTCACGTTGCTGCGTTGAAGCGCCGTCGGGGTCGCCAGGGCTGTAATGTCGCTTCGTGGGCTCGTCAGTGCTGAGTTGAAGCTTTATATCGGTGTTGCCATGGAGCAATACCCGGTGCTGCCATGCAACGGTCGCCCGTGGCTCTTGGCTGCGACGCATCGCTCGCTGGTGGCACCGGAGATGCAAGGTCGCCGACACAAGTGCTACTATGGATGCATCAGATCTTTGCATCGTCGTTGGTTTCTCTATAGAGAGACACGGTGTGGATGGAAGCCCAGAGAAGATTATACAACTGGATGTGATGCTGCGATCGACGGCCACCAGGGTCAGATCGAACGGCTAATTTGGCGGATGATTTCTCTACAAAATCATCCTTCTGATTCCTAGCAGCGGCCAAAGAAAAATTGGGGTAGGCAAAGTTCATTTTTTTAGCAGCTCAACATTCCAGCTGGAGCTTATTCCCAAATGATGTTGTTAGAGTTGTGTCGAATATAGCATACAAGGTAGGTTATAGTTGGACTCTGAGTAGTATTGTGCTTAGACAAGGTATGAGTCTATGTCCTAATAGGACAATTGTATCCTAGGGCTCCCATATATAACGAGGGTAGACACACGATGTAAGCTATGCCAACATAATAGCACAGGAATGCAGGGGAAGCCGGCGACATGTGCCGGCGTCCATAGCGACTGGGTGCGGTATTGTAGTGGTGTCATGGGGAGGAGCGTCCATAGTCAGGCCCCGTGGATATAGCCATATCGGTGAACCTCGTTAACAAACCTCGGTGTCGTGCTCGTGTGATTGCTTGGTCCTTGAATGATCGACGGTATTCCTCGGGTTTATTCTAACAAGTGATATCATGAGCTAGGTTGTTTGAAGGGTGCGGATTGTTGATCTAGAGGATGATGTCTAAAAGTTGCTCGCTCGTGAGAGTTCAGCAGCAGATTGGACAGAGTCGAGACAGCGAGGTGATACCAAGATTACTACTAGTAGTCGACGGAAAATCAATCGAGGTACAGTTCAGAGCAGTACTTTTCCGGTGATATCGAAGCAATCACCAGGCTGTGTGGTGCTTAAAGCAAGCCGGAGATTTGTTTGGAATAAGAAATTAGCACAAGGACCAAGAATCAGGCCGTGATTGCTATGTGAAAAGGAAAGAAAGATAAGTCCAGGAGCTACGTGTGAACGTGTGATGGATTGGAGTTTGACTAGCGTCATTGATCTCCTTTTGGTACGTGCACACAGGAAGGAAGGCTATATGGGACTTTTCTTTTGGTCTCTTTTTTGTTTGGTACACAGTTTGTGTATGGATGACAGCCGCACTTGAGGATTCGACGAGTCTGGACCGTGCTAAGCGGGATTATGCATACACAGAGCGTCGGTTAATGCAAGGATCTGCGGGCCGATATACATGGCTGGGTCGGACTAGACAGTCTGGTGGATTGCCGCGAGTCGGTTGTTACATAAGACGATGGTGGGATCGGTAGGGTTGGACACGAGCCGAGCTGAGCCGAGCTGAGCCGAGTTTGATCCGAGCTAGGCTTTGGCTCGCCCGTGAGCGAGCTGGCTCGGCTCGGCTCGGTTGGCGAACAAGCCTACTTCTAGTGGCTCGGCTCGTCTTGCCTCTTGCTCGGTCCAGCCCGAGCGGTTCGTGTGAGTGAGTGCCGGTGTGTATATCCAGTGTGCATGGGAGCGGCCGCAGTGTGCGTGCGCGCCGCCGGCCGACGTCGGTGAAGTGTGGGCGCGTGTGTGTGTGCGTGCTAAGTCTCGTCCGCGTGTCCGGCTGCTGGGGTCATCGTCAGAAGAGGAGGGCATAGACTGGAGGTCATACCAGAACTTGTCGGGGACAATGGCATACTCGACGAGGAATCACGGGAGCGACGAATGGCGGCGTCCGGCGCAGCGGCGAACAGGAACATACCCCGTCGGTGTCGACGGCGAGCCATCCAGCGTCGTGTGCGGCGAGGAGGACGACGTGGGGTGGTGGCCACTAGCTGGACAGTGGCGGCGCCGCAAAGCGGAAACCCTGAGCAGGGGCGGCTGCATTCGCTCGCTAAGGGAGGCACGTGCGAGTCAGGGTGCTTTGTACTGGGCTTGGGCTGCTCGTGTAGGCTGGTATGTCCAGGCAATGGGCCGAAAATTATCTAAAACAAATTAATAGGGCTACGAACGAGCCACCAACCTGGACCGAGCGAAAACCGGCTCGGCTCGGTCTTCTAACGGGCCGACATTTGCTAGCTCGGCTCGGCCTATTTTCTTGTCGGGCCGAGCTGAGTCGGGCCGAGCTAGAACGAGTTTCGGGCCGAGCCGAAAAGCTCGCACGAGCGTCCAGTCCTAGGGATCAGTGACGGCGACATAGGAGCGTGATGTCGATGGTGACCGACTTCTGGGCGTGGAAACACATGGCGCAGGCCCGAGTACTTGTGTGGCTTTGACAAGACTATGGCGCGGGGTTGATTCAAGGTGGTGTGCATGGGACATGGAGACGAGCCAGGCCTGTGATGGTCATACATGTGGGGAGACATCTGTGAATTTGACTCGGGATGACTACAAGCAACGGTGAAATTCCTTCAAGTTTCAAACATGCGGTCAAGAAAGGAGCGGTGATGTTGAGTTCAGTTAACTCTTATGCGTGACATCCAATATGTGAGTTGTTCATTTTCACGGAGGTCAGTGATCAGTGTGTGATCGCGTTGAATGGATACTCTGGAATTAGGAGCACAAACTAGAGCTACACGGAATTTAATTTTGCCCGAGTGTTGACCGTGGTCAAAAAAAGAAGAGACTACAAGTTGCAGGTGGAGTCATATGGAGTCTTTGGAGTAGCAGCGGCACTCATGGGATAAGCTCAAGTCCAATGTCCATGGAAGTTTGACTCATGGACAAATTCAAGGCGGTGGAGAATATTCGTCAAGGTGGAGTTTGTAAGAGTTGTGTCGAATATGGTGTACAAGGTAGGTTACAGTTGGACTCTGAATAGTATTGTGTTTAGACAGGGTATGAAGTCGTGTCCTAATATGACACTTGTATCCTAGACCTCTCATATATAGCGAGGGTAGGCACATGATGTAACATATGCCAACATAATAGCACAGGAACACAGGGGAAGTCGGCGGCATGTGTCAGCGTCCAGATCGATCGGGTGCGGTATTGTAGCGGTGTCATGGGGAGGAGCGCCCATAGTCATGCTCCGGAGATGTAGCCATATCGGTGAACCTCGTTAACAAATCTCGGTGTTGTACTAGTGTGATTGTTTGATTCTTAAATGATCGACGGTATGCCTCAGATTTATTCTAACAGATGCGAGCATCCACAAATCAGAAACTTATTCCCAAGTGATGCGGGACCTCCAAAATTCGAGCCGGAGAGGATTCGTTCGGTGATTGCAACCCATGATTTGAGCATTTTTAATCGTTTCTTTTGGTTACTATATTTAAATTATATGTTCTCCAGATACTATTTCATCCCGTTCAGTGGCCTGGAGCATTCATGTACTGAATCATGTGTACATGGTATCTCAGTGGCCCTGCAGCCCCAATGTCAGCTTGTCATTTTCGCCTGATGATGTGTTTGCTAAAAGAGACTTTCTTTCGGTCTGTTGATTTCTCCAGGTGGCGGTGACGGTACTATTTACAACAGCTAGCAACAGAAATAACGGCGGTAGCTTGTTGCTTGGCAGTGCTGGCCACGTGATCTCACAGGGCATTTCCAATGAAGGCATTGGAGAAAGTGCCGGTCATCTCTGTTACTGATGCTCTTTGTGCATTCCCTATCTAAATCTTCTATTCCATCTGAAGAACCTTTGATGCCACTATGCCAGCTTACCTGGCTTGGGGGGAACCACAAACACCCGCGACTCTGAATCCTTCTTTTGCATCCAGCTACAGCACCGACACCTACAGGCAGTTGTGCTGGTACCATATCGGCGCCATGACCAACTTGCTTATACAAGTGCTGGGATTGCAATGAGCAAATTAAAGCTTCAGCATCAACACCTACAGGCAGCTGGTGCCAGTGCCAGTGCCACTGCAGTATCGGCGCCTTGACTGACTAGTTTGCCCAAGCGTAGAAACCAGAATGAAGAAATTAAAGTCTTGGCTGCAGCATATCATGTGATGTCCACCCATTGAGCTACTTGTTCTATGTACAAACTCTCATCATAATGTTGGAGTTAAACACGTCTCCGTCTCCTAGCCGAGACGAGCCTTTGGCAATACATTAGATTTGTGTGCGTGCGTGTTGCTTCCGGCCGGCTGGCCGTTGTGTACGTACATATACGGTGGTATTGTTTGCTGCAACTTCACATAGAATCGATCAGTAGCAGGACGGCTAGCTTGGGCTAGCTTTGCACTTTGTTGGTGGATCGATCAGGAGCCGCTAGCAGGAGGCTAGCTTTTGCACTGCGGTGCATCTCGGCGTAAAGTAACTTCGTCGAGTTCGTCAGTGAGCTTCGTTTTTCATCGTCGTTCGTCGTCGGTCGTATCGCCGTCGCCGGAAGTACTCGGCGTCGGGACTGGGCCAATAATTGATATCTAGAGCAAGGTTGATCTTCTAGTAACGGGAGGTTATGTCGGACGGCGACAAGACTAAGCAGCTGGCGGAGTACTCCAGTGTGGCTAAAGTAATTGCTACTCTGGTGAGATCGGAGTATCCACGATTCAACCGTGGGAACTTCGTGGTGTGGGCGACCATGATGGAGTGGGCGCTCGAGGCCAATGAGCTCTGGAAAGCCGTCGACCCCGGCGGTGAGGAGTACCTGAAGGGTGGTGCCTTGTATCGGAAGGATCGCCAGGCTATCACGGCCATCTGCTCGGTGATGCCGGTGGATGTGCAACAACATCTTATCTCGAAGACATCAGCGAAGGAGGCGTGGGACACGCTCAAGACATTGCATCTAGGGCACTCGCGTGTGCGCGAGGCGAACTTGCAAACTTTGCTGAAGAGTTATGAGAATCTAAGGATGGAAGAAGATGAGACGGTGGACGCCTTCACCGCAAGGGTGGCAACGATGGTAAACGGGATTCGCGGTCTCGGAGAAAAGTTGGAGGACATCTCCGTGGTCAGGCGTTTCCTACGTGCCGCTCCACCGCGTTACATGTCGATTGTGTCAGCGATCGAGCAATGTGTTGATCTCAAGACTCTCACTTTGGATGATCTGGTTGGTCGCTTCAAGGCCCATGACGAGCGGATGAAGCTGAGTTACGGTGATGCAAAACAGGATGAGTACCTAATGCTAACGCGTTCTCAGTGGCAGGCAATGGTTTCCAAAAAGAACAATTTCGACAAGGCGTCCGGTAACGGCGGAAAGTACCGTCCCGTAAAGGACACCGACGAACAGTCGGAGCAGTCAAAGAAGAAAAAGTTCGACAAGAGGAAGATCCGCTGCCACAACTGTAATCTGCTCGGACACTTCAAGCCGGGGTGTAAGAATCCCCCGAAGGAGAAGTCGCTCATGGCCCAGTTAGGTGATGAAGGTGACATGATGTTGATGTGTGAACTCGTGGACGAGGAGGATCCAGTTCTTCAAGCGCCGGCTGAAGAAATTGTCACGCTCCGTGAAGAAGAAGTTCGCTCTCAAGATTATGGTTCGGAAACTCGTGTCGATGTTACAGATGCGGGAGGTGATTCGGAAACTTGTGTCAATGCTACAGACAGAAATATCACTTCGTCTAACAAAGGTAAGATGACGTACGTGGCGTCAGAAGTCCACGAAGAAGCAAGGCATACAAGTGACATACTGGCGAACAAACGACGCACAGGTACAGCGACGTGGCCAACGTCTCAGCTAGGAGAGCTGAAACCAGCAGTACGAGGCCCATGCAGAGGCGTTCCTGGATGGAGGCGAGAAGGCCCACGTTGGGAAGTGTCTCATGGTGTGTACGTGATGACACCTGGAGGCTGCAAAGATGCAAGACCAGTCCCGTGCGCAGGGGGTGCACGAGAATCACTTGGTGGCCAGCCAGCAAGTATGTCGAGTACTCTGCCTGTCAAAATAGTAGGCGGGCATAGATCAGGCGTTGGGGCTGGTAGCCTCGCTGGTTTGGACGGATTAAACAGCAGCCCAACAAGCAGCTTGCCTTTGCAGCAAGATGGTGGCCACGCTAGCAGCAAAGGAGGTGTTACAGGTGGAGCCTTGGATGAATATTTTGCTTCGCCAAGAGAAACATGTGAAGCAGAAGGCAAGGCGTCGCTCCTGAATGTACAAGGAGCCGCGCAAGCAACGTCACCTTCGACTGTACTGGAGGAAAGGATACCATCACCTACACCCGTAATGCTACATCCGGTGTTTCACCTATATCCGAAGAAAACTCTTCGGACGATTGACCCGGTAAAAGTGAAAGGTAGTGGGCGACGGTGTCTAAGCGCCGAGGAACCGGGGTGTTTTGAAGACGCAACTACAAATGAGTGTTGGCGTCAGGCTATGGAAGAGGAGTTGAGGTCGATCCATGACAACAATGCATGGGAGCTTGTGGATCTTCCCAACAATGAAAAAGCCATGGATCTCAAGTGGGAATTTAAAATCAAAAAAGACGAGGAAGGGTCCGTGAAGCACAATGCAAGGCTAGTGGCCAAAAGAGTACGTGCAAGAGGAAAGTGTGCACTTCGAAGAAGTGTTCGTTCCCGTTGCAAAGATGAAATCGGTGGAATTACTCATCGCTCTCGCGGTTCAGGAATCATGGAAGATACATCACATGGATGTAAAATCTGCGTTTTTGAATGGTGAGTTAGAAGGAGATGTGTATGTGAATCAGCCACTGGAATTCATCAAAGAGGGAGAGGAACACAAGGTACTGAAGCTACACAAAGTCTTGTACGGGCTACGGCAAGGCTCTCGGGCGTGGGACATCAAGCTTGATCATACATTGATTTCTCTTGGATTTGAGAAAGCCCCACTAAAGCATGCGATGTACAAGAGAGGTGAAGGAAGGGACCGTCTACTAGTTGGCATCTATGTCGACGACCTATTGATTACTGGAGCAGATGAAGAGGTGATTGTAAAGTTCAAGCTACAAATGAAGGAGCTTTTCAAGATATATGATCTTGGTATTTTGAGTTACTACCTCGGGATGGAGGAACATCAAAAGCCGGAGGGGATCATACTATGCCAGGAGGCATATGCAAGGAAGGTACTTGAAAGCCGTGGCATGAAAGATTGCAATCACATTGTCACTTCAATGGAACCTCGTCTTGAGCTAAGCAAGAAGGAGATGGTGAAACTACTCGGCTACAGTGGTAGTGACAAGGAAGGAATTGTTGGCGACCGTAAGTGTACCTCGGGCGTGGCATATTTCCTTGGTGGAAGCATAGTAAGCTGGCTATCATGAAAGCATAAAGTGGTGACATCGACTTCAAGTGAAGCAGAGTATCAAGGTGTGTGTCTAGGGAGGCTACACAGTGATCTCATGGATCGAGATCTGGTACAAGTGGTGCTCAATGTTGACAATGAATTTATAACTTTTCTACACGAGGATCCAGTGCGGCATGACAGGAGCAGGCACATTGATACGATGTATCATTACATAAAGGATTGCGCTGAAGAAGGTAAGATGAAGGTCAACTACATTTGCACCGATGATCAACTGGTGGATATGCTGACCAAGACTTTGGACCGAGAGAAGTTTTTGGAGATGCGAAGAAGAATCGGCGTCGGAGTTGTGACGTGACGACGTCATGTTTAGGGGGGTGATTGTTGGAGTTAAACACGTCTTCGTCTCCTAGCCGGCTCGGACTAGGACTCAATCACCTGATAGGTTTACGTATAGGCTAGCTAAACTAGTATATATATGTAACCACCCCTTGTAATTGTGTCGTAAGTTGAAAGCAATAAAGCGAAGACAAGGCTCGAGACAAGCCTTTGGCAATACATTAGATTTGTGTGCGTGCGTGTTGCTTCCGGCTGGCTGGCCGTTGTGTACGTACATATACTGTGGTATTGTTTGCTGCAACTTCACGTAGAATCGATCAGTAGCAGGACGGCTAGCTTGGGCTAGCTTTGCACTGTGTTGGTGGATCGATCAGGAGCCGCTAGCAGGAGGCTAAGCTTTTGCACTGTGGTGCATCTCGGCGTAAAGTAACTTCGTCAAGTTCGTCAGTGAGCTTCGTTTGTCATCGTCGTTCGTCGTTGGTCGTATCGCCGTTGCCGGAAGTACTCGGCGTCGGCACTGGGTCAACACATACAACATCGTTCTATCCATCTATTTACAAGAGTCAGCTTTGAAAATAAAGCTGTATTTTCATTTGCTCCTCACAACAGAAACAATCATACATCAGATACCATTTATACTGTGTGTTTTGTACTACTGATTTCATCAGCACCTCATTCTCTTACCAGAGCTTGCTGCTGCTGGTTTGTCCATTCACAAGGGCCAATACAAATGCTGGTATGGACTCCTTACTGAAGTATACACACATCCCAAAC
Source organism: Triticum dicoccoides (assembly GCF_002162155.2). Lineage (NCBI taxonomy): Eukaryota > Viridiplantae > Streptophyta > Magnoliopsida > Poales > Poaceae > Triticum > Triticum dicoccoides. The sequence continues at coordinate 9,067,895 of NC_041391.1, read as the reverse complement.
TGACACCATCAATGGTGAACAGCAAAGACTGAATCTATACAATGGCATGTGTAACAAGCAGAGCAAACACAAGATTACAAGGCAGACATCGCTACAGAAGTAATTACTGGTATAAAAGGGGTCTTGCCTATCAACTGTAGCACAGGCCACCAGCCAGGATAATGGTTTCCTGTAGAAATTAAAGCAACTGTAGCACTGGTATTCCTACAATCCATCTTTGCCTAGCCTCTGAAGAAGTGAACCGAACGAATCCTATCCATCTTGGCATACTCTCTGTCTCTGAAGATCGTGCGTGAGTACTAGTTCTCAGCAGATAATGCTGGTTCTCTGACTCTCTGCTACAGAGGAAATGCGGCTCGTCGTTCTTCTTTGATCGCACCCATCATGAACTTTCTCATGTTAATTTTTTTAAATAATACATTTTTTTTAATTTTCATAAATATTACTCCCTCCATTCCCTTATACAAGGCCACAAACTCAAATCACAGGTACCAAGATAAAATTAGATGACTGCTTTGCAAGCCAACTTTTCTTTTGGTTAACCGGGATCATTAATACGCCCATATGCATGCAAGGAAGGAATGAGAAGGAAGTAGCATAGTGCAAGTATTAAACAAGTTGGTAATACGAGGAAACATCATTAATTTTTGCCTCGATTACTGTTAGTGGCCTTGTATAGATGCAAAATGTATTCTTCATAGTGGCCTTGTATAAGGGAATAGAGGGAGTATGCTGGATAGAAATTTTTCAAAAATAATACACCGCCGGCCCTCTACTGACCGATTGGGCCTAGTCAGCCCACAGTAGGCCGACTGGGCCTAATCAGCCAACAATGGGCCGATAGCTGGTCAGTCGGCCATGTGCCGGCCGAGTATTCGCCAGGCCACGTAGCGAGGGGGCACAAGGGGGCTGTTGGCGCGGTCTGTCACAGGGCGCCCATGTTTGTAGACCGATCGGTCAGCTGCAGGCCAACACGGTGCGGGCCACACAGCGACTGGCTCCTTCTCCTTTCTCCTTTCTCCTTCCCTTTCTCCCACTCACCTCGCACAACAGCTTCTCCTCTCTGTTCTTCCTTTCTCCTCTCTCTTGCAAGAAATGCCTCCAATTTCTACACCAAAATGAGCCGGTTTTTTGCGGATTTAGCACCGTGACTGGGTTCTACGTAGTTAGGGGAGCCAAGGGAGACCTCGATCTACTGATGGTGTAGCTTGTGGTGGTCGTGGTGATCATTTTGTTGGAGCTTTTTTTAGCAAATTGGTGGAGGTTGTGGCGGCGGTGGAGGTGGTGGTGGTGAAGCTGGGGCAGTGTGGTGGAGGTGAAGCTTCGGCAGTTCGGTGGAGTTTTCGGCTCCTGTTCCAGTGATTGAAGGCCGCCGTTCGTCGTTCGCTCGCAGACTTCAAGGGTATATTTCAACACTCATTTAATTTTCGTAGTTGCTCCGGTAGTATTCGATAATATGTTTTGATGTGAAATAAATTAGGTGTGTGATTATTGTTATTTGTAGTTGCTCCGGCAAATATTCATAACATATTTGTAGGTATGTGAATATTTGTAGTTGCTCCGTTAATATTTCGTGATATACGTATATACATGTCAAATATTTTTTAGTAGTGCAGAATTTTAAGTTGCTGCTTAATACTTGTCTGTCATTGTTGAAAAAAAACTAGGTGAGCCGAGATGTCTAATGTAGTGAAATTCATATTTTACTGTGGTCCTGGTACTATCCAAACAACTGAGATGGGAGCTGATCTAAGTGAATTTACTCACATAGAGGTGCCTATGAGTACAACTCAAACACGGTCTGACAGTCAGTTGAAAGAATGGATTTCAGCAAGTTTAGGGCTTGATACTGAAACACACACTGTCAGTGTTCATGTATTGTGGACACGGTCAAGTTCTATAATTTACTTCTATTTAAGGCTAACAGAGCGAGACTCTGAGTGGGTGCGGTGGTTACAAGGTTGTGAATGCAGGGGATGCAATCCTGTTTTGCCTTAGTGCTTCCCGTCGTGAAGGAGGTCACTGCACATGAAGGCGAGGGTGGCTACGATCCTGGGAAGAGCAGTGGTCGATGCACAACTCTTGCCCTTCGACGATGAAGAACACTTGCCCTTCGACGATGAACAACTCTTGCCCTTCGACGATGCGAAATTTTGGCCTTTGATGATGCAGAACTCTTGCCCTTCGGCGATGCAGAACCCGGAAGCAGCGACATGAAGATATCGTCTTCATCCTCGCTGTTGTCAGTCCATAAAAAAGTAACATGGGGATATTCAACATATATAGGAACACCTGATCATACACACCTAATATCCTCACCCAGTATGCACTGAAGTTAAGGCTTGAATCGGAAGTCAAAACACAACTAACTGATACTACACGTGATTCCCTAAGACAGTTTCTGCTACCACACATCCAGCAGTTAATGCAGATCACTCTTCTTTGATTCAAGAACTTTTTCACTTGGTGTCTCTATTCCAAGCAAAAAAAAAAAGATCACTACAGAGATAACTAAGCGTTACTTGGTCTCAACAACTGAAAAGAACTAGTTGTGAGGCAAAAATCATATATTATGCGCCACACGAAAGTCAAAATGCTAAAACTGTTCCTGCAATATAGAATGAATGCCAAGATATCCCAACTGAACTTACCTAAATCCTAGACCACTAAAACATACAAACTAGTTATAAATGGGGGTAAAACGAACATTCGCTGTGGTACTATATCTGTCGTTAGGTAGCTAGATTGGATTGTACACCACGGAACAAGCGCCATCCCCTCCCAGATCAGATGACATCCGCAATCGATTAAGTTCAAAACTGAATGGCTCTATGGTTACATGAATAGTATACCAAAGGAACATGAACCTGGAATGGTTCTCACCACACAAAGTATGTGTAGGGTAAAATTACAGAAGATCAGGCATCACATAGCCACCAGGACATGCGAGGGTGCCAGATCCTTCTGGACATACCATACATAGTAAGCAAGCAAAGTAACTACCAGATCATGACACAAGCTGATACCAGGCGGTAAATTAGCTAACAGTAACGTGCATAACAGCGGGAGACTTGTCACGAAACAAAAGATATCAGTCATCAAACAGAATTTGGTACTACAGGATAGGAGGACCTATTCTGGTTACATATCATCCTAATTAATCCCCTACTAGTTATAACAAAAATAGTTAGAGCTGCTACTGATTAAAGAAATACAGCTCTCCGCCCTCCCTGGTCGCCGACCATCCAAAAGCTTGCTGAAATTCTCGTTCATATGGCATTTCTGTTTCAGAGAAACAAGGGGAAGGATCGGTATGAAAATAATTTAACATCACAATAATTTGCCGCCACATTATGCATGAAAAAACTAAATAAACTAACAATACAGGTGGCTAGGACAACAATACTTAAATGTTACATACACTCAGAAATGCGAAACAATGAATGTGCTCCAGCAATATAGTTAGTCCCTTTTTTTAAAATGCTACAGTTTCCCATATGTACATGTTTCCATTTTATAATCTACATTTCTGTACGGCAAATCTGTGATCATACAAGTAAAAATGCCATACAAACAAAAATTATCCACTGTTAGCTTGGACTAGCAACTTGCGAATTGTCATATCAAAGGAATATTTTCAAGGTTATATATCTGTATCAAAAAGCATGCATAAAATCCAGCATAACCACTAGTGTTATGGAAAAGATATACGACCCACCAAACAAGATTTGAAATAAAAAACAAGTTTTGACAATCTCATAGATAACTTGGGGTTCACAGTTCAAAGTAGGCAGTAGGAAAAATTAGGCCATATGATTATATTTACGGAATAGTGAGCTAAATTCCAAGCTTGATGGGTTTGTGATACTGTTTCTGGACAAGAAAAATATTGTGGTCAAGATGACAACGAGGTTATAACTAGGCATCTTCCAACTCTTACTTCATATACATTATGTTGTATACCTTCATAGCTGATAGTTCAGAAAACTATGATACAATGAATGTGAAAGCACCACAACCAAGGGTCCAATATTATGACCACAAATAAAGACTACTCCAGAAAATGATTTCAAATCATTGCACGTAAAGCATTCTCTAATATAACTATACCATAAACCCAACATCTTTGTAACACAGTACCTAAGAGTTCAATGCACACTGCATATAATTAATAAAACTTCGTAACCTCGACAAGAGGACAAAAAGGCAAACCTATGCATGATCATCCTTGAGCGTAGGAAATGTGGGAGGCCAGATCATCATAAAAGGATGGATATCACCCAAACATTGATCTTTTTCTTCCATGTCATACACTTTAACCAGTCTCTTGTACTTGATATCCAAGTGGAATGCACATCGACCTATCTCCAAGAACACAAACTCGGCATAATCTCCCACATGGTTTATCTGGAGTGTAGTAGAAGACTTGTCCTCAGCATCACAATTTGACATCGTCAAATGAGCAACCATCTCATGCAAACAAATGCTGTGCACCAGCAACCAAGAGTCCCCCTTGAGGAGCCAGATGCAAAGTTGAAGCTTTTTGGCATGGATGAGATACATACCAGAAGCATCATCAGCACGTACCAACCTGGTGTCTCTATTGCCATACTCCACCCCTTGTGGGAGCTGAATCCTGGAGATACTTGAGGCCGTCAAATCAAAGACAACAATGTCATCATAGGCAGTTGCTATATAAATCTTATTGTCAGCGAGCTCAACGTTTGGTTCCCATCGCAAATCAAGTAGTTCGTATGTGTCAAAGGTACAATGCACACGCCAGGCAACATCACCATGTCGCAACATATGTACGTGCACTCTAGATTTTGTTGTTTTCTTGTGACCCTCCACCAACACATACAAGTAGGACAAGACGCCGTTTTCTTCTGTAGAGGTGAGGAGATACTTCCAGACACCGTAGTAGCCGTCATTTAGCTGTGGGAGTGGCGGGAGGACGACCGGGACCCTCTCAGGGCAAAGCGGGTTGTGCACTACAACTGAATAGTATGTGCCATCGAACAAGCTGATGAGAACTGTGCCATTCTGGCAGCCTATGATGTCAGATGTTGCGCTCTGATAGGTGTCCAAGCTGAAGCTTGCCCGGCAGACGATGTCGGCAAGCTCCGTGGGTTGGGGCTGCATCGTGAAGAAGCGTGCAGGCACACTATGGTCCATTCTATCCCCGAGGTAAAAGCCAAGGAGGCGGGAAGGGTGAAGGTTGCGGAAGCAGGAGAGGAACTTGCGGTCGGAGACATGACGGTACCAACGCCTGGAAACAACAGCGGCGCGGACGAGGGTGGTGGGGAAGTCGACGCGGAGGATGATCTCCCTAAGGAGGTTGTCATCGTCCAGCACCTCGGAGATGGCATCCACTTGATCCACGGCATCTGTCAATGCTTGGGCATGCTGCAGTGACTCCTCATCCACAGCCGCACATGGTTTCTTCTCGGGATCGACCCTGGAAAATCGACAACGGCAAACAAGTGCAGCGCAGAATCAATGCATTGGGCAAATTTCTTCAATGGGATCGGATCAGCCATCTACAGACTATACAGCAGGACGAAACAGAGAATGGGAAGACTCACCGGTTGGGAATCAGCTTCGGAGCATCCATCGACTATCTTACTTCGCAGCTTCTGCTGCCGCAGCAAACAAATCTAGTTAGGGTTTAGTTTGGTAGAAAAAGCTCATCTAGGGTTCAATCCCGCGACAAGAAGAGTTCACGGGAAGCTGATGCATCGCCTTCCTTCTTCCTGCGCCTAGCATGACAACGAAGGCCTGTCCCAGTCCGGCCCAACTGGACATTAGATCAGTACAAAAATGGACAGGACAAAAAGCCCACCATAACCGTCATTGGACAGCTCCTTCCCTGGCTTTCCTATAAAAAAATACTCCTCTCCTAGTAAAACAACTACTGGCGTGTAAACTAACACGTACACCTACATGTCTTTAACTACAGTGACAACCAAAAGCAGTAAAGCACGATGAAGAACATAAATGAACTTGCCATTCGTTTTTTTAAAGGAATATGAACATATAGATACTCAAGTAGCCGAATGGTTTGCTGACACAATGCAAGTTCTCCTTCCGGTCCTTTTTAGTTAGCATCTAAGATTCGTCTGAAGTCAAATGTCGTAAACTTTGACCAAGTGGATAAAAAAAATACCAACATTTTGAATGTGAAATCAACAACATCCTTCGCTCTCGTGCCGCTCCCTGGCGGCACGGGGCGTCAAACCCTAGCCGCAAGAGGAGCGCGTTATCCGCGCTTGCCCTGGCGCCTCTGCCGCCGGCGTTGGCCGCTGTGACGGCAGGCCCCTGCCTCAAAAGGGGGTGGGCACCCGTGCATAGTTTCGGCGGTAGTGCTAGGTACTCGAGGTGGCGGCCTTGAAGACGTCGCGTGGCGCTCTCGTCAGCACGGCTACGGGTGGCGCTCCACTTCGGCTGCGTGGGCAGCAACGAGGACACCGGTTGATGGGTGTCTTGCTAGCTCGTGTTGGCTTCAGGTGCATCTTGGCGTCTCATTGGGAGTCTAGATGAGATCCAGCAGCCTCGAGGAGTTTCGGCAGGAACGGCCTGATGGAGGGTGTGGCAGAAACGTGCGGTTTGTACGCGCGTGATGGCGGGAGCGCCCTGGCTTTGGCAGCTTGCGCCTGCTGGTCTGATGGCCTCCCTTTGGTGGGCTCAGCCCCGGAGTGGGATTGCGCTGAGCACATGCACCAGCGTCCAATCATATGATGCTCGACGGACATCAACTGTGATGAGGTGCGGTTGTGGTTTATCTTGAGGCTTTGTGCTGGATCGAGTGTTTCTCGACATCTAGATCCAGGGGCTTCGGATGGTGCGGCAGCCTTATCGCTTGCATGCGGTTGTGCAATCCTAATCTGGTGGTAGTTGGGCTCCGCGAGCGCACCTCGGCGAAGATGATCTATTTTTTGGGCTCTAGCTCCTGCAACATCTTGTATGATCGGTCCTCCTTGATCTGGTCATCGACGTGTTCCGGAACTGCTGTCGAAGATCTTGCCCAAGATATCCGGGTCAGGTAGTTTTTGGTTGTGCACGTTCGTTTCATCCTACGAGGTTCCAAGCAGGCGTGATGCGAAGCTTTGTTTTTTCTTGACACTATGGGACATGTTGGGCTCTCGATTTCTATGGTGTAGAAAGCTATGAGAGGATCGTGGTGGCTGAGATTGGAAGATCAGTTAGATGGCGGGGCCTTTCCAGCGATGGAGTCAGCCAGATGTTTGATAACTCTCAGCAGCAGCAGTGTCAATTGGGGGCGGCAACACTGGAGAAATTCGTTTTGGTTGTGCTTCTTAGACGCCGAGCCGGGACATTCACAGTGAAAACCTATGGTCTGGCCTTCATTGGTTGGGCCTGGCAATTGCCTTCTGGACGGTATTGTTTTGATAGTTCGGATTTCTCCAGGCTGAAAAGCAAAGATCTTGGATCGGGCATCGACGGTGCTTGTGCTATATTTCCTTTTTGGAGGCATTATTTTTTTAAACCTTCTATGTTTTCTAGGTGTTGTATTTGGTGGTGGTTTGTGTGTGGCTGCTGAGAGGAATTGATCACTATGGCAGGACCTTTGTTTTTTCGTTTCTTCTTCTTCGTTTTTCCTTTGGCTGTGTGCATCCTGGATGTCCTTGCGACATCTTGTAAGTTCAGAAGCTTTGTCTAATTGGTATCTTCGCGATATTAATATATTTTCCTTTAAAAATAGCAATTTAGAAAGGATCGGAGGGAGAACTTTACGAAGTTTGACTTCAGAATTTTTTTATATGCAAAGTAAAAAGGACCGGAGGGAGAAAGGACTACTTGTTGATCTGTTACATAGAATCCTAGTACAATACAACTTTCCCACAAAAATGTCTACTAAAAAATTGTCCCTAGCCTAAGATTTTTCTTCGACACAGGAAAATGGATGCTACAAATAATTTTGCCTTATGCGGCAACCAGGACTCATGGCGCCATGCTCTGATTGATTGTTCTATGCCCAGATCCGTTTGGCCACTCTCGAAAGATAATGTCGTTGAGCACATGATTGAAACTAGGAATTGTATGCCATACATTGGTTGTTTTTTTGATGAGCTCGACATGTGGATTTCACAATAGTTTGTTTGGCACTTTGTCCAATTCAGACGGCTCGCCATAAGGCTGTCCACGAAAACATTTTTCTGCCACCAATGTCCAATAATTAATATGTTTATCAATAGTTTCATAGATGGCCTCGATCAGATGACTAAGAAGGATTTGAAGCCTACGGTGGTCGTGCGTGAGCGAGGTCACCTACCATGGTCACCCCCGCCTCATGGCTATCTGAGAATCAACATCGACGGTGGAGTCAACAAAGAAGGAGGCTTTGGCGTTGTGGCTATTGTGATCATCGTGGAAGTTTCAAGGGTTCTTCTTCCATTACACTAAATGGAATCACTGATGTAGCAACTAGCAATTCTAGAGACTTGGCTTGCAGGGAGGCTCAAGCACCGGCAACACAATCATAAATATGGGTGTTGAGCCTTTGGTAAATTGATCCGTAAAACAAACAAAACATTTTTATATGCTTAATATCTGTGAAAGATAGCTAGGTTATCTAGGTCACTCCTTTGGATAACAAATGACAAACCCTCCATGCAAGATCAATTGAGCTTCTAGGGCTACGCGACATGAGAGAAGCTGCCGACATGAAAAACAATTATAGAACCCCTGCCATATCTCGGCACCATGTCAGCGTCTACCGATCCATCACCACATATGAGCCATCACTGCACAAGCGCACCCAGCCGACCTTGGGCGCAATCCACTTGGGACCAGCAACATTTGTTATCTGACCTGTAAGCACGATAACTGGTACATCCAGCCGCCTTTGTATATCTTGTGCGGGACGCTCATTCTAGATTTTATTTTCTATTTCTTGTAGGTGTTTACTCGTTTTACATGGGTTTTTTCTGAGTCTTTTGGCTTTTGAGTCTTTGTCCGGGTTTTCCTAGATATGGAAGAAAATACCAAAACAAATTGCGTTGAAAAAAGATTTGGAGGCACGGTTTCTTTTTAGAGAAAGGAACAAAATTTTGTTCCCAAATGAAACATAGATTTGCTTCTCGTGGAGGCACGTATTTGCTTCCGCGTTGTGCTTCTCAGAAAGGCCAAAAAATAGGCTTTCACGAGAAATGCAAATATTTTCCTTTTGTGAACACACATTTGCTTCCGCAAGAAGCAAAGCTGAGCTTCTTAGAAAGTGAAAAAAAACATGCTTCGATGAGCAGCACATATTTGCTTCTCATGAACACACATGGTTGCTTCTTATGGAGCACATATTTGCTACCATGACACAGTTGTGCTTCTCGAAAAGGAAAAATCTATGAACCGACGAGAATCGCAGATTTGCTTCTCATGCAGGCACACACTTGCTTTTGTGAAAAGCACAGTTAGTCTCCGGTTTTTTCTTTATTTTTTTCATCATTCGTTTTCTTTCGGTTGCTGGTTTTTACTCGTTTATTTTCATTTTTATTGTTTTCCGTATTTTTTCCGTCTCTAATAGTTTTTCGTGTTTTCGTGAAAAAAATCATCCGAATATATTAACAGGTGATCTAGTTTTAAACATCTGAACACAAAAGGAAATCCAATGGTGAAAATGGATTAAAATTTGGCACATAGTGCAAGCGGTAAAATGTTTTGAGTAAACGAATCTAGAAAACAAAAACTCTTAGGTTACAATGAGTGACACACGTAGAATGCATCATTTGTCAGCGTTTAAGAAGGTAAGGTGACCTATGTAAAGAGTAATTTGGAGGGGCGAGGGAATAAGCAGCAGCAACAAACGTTAGAATCCCATGTTGACACGTGCGTGTCTGAAGGCTTTGTGGCTTTGGTGCATATTCCAATTGCTTGAAGACCTTTTTTCTGAGTTTTTTCTGCCTTTCTTCGGTATAAATAATCACATGCTTCATCAAGCTATGGCTTAATTTAAATCAGCTCATTTGTCAATTGTTTGTCTTGTTTCTAGCAAGCTTTGCCCAAATTTAAATTTACCTTTCTTGAGTTTTTTGAAGGCTTGCACTGAGTGCTCCAATAAAATGTGTTTTTGCATAAAGGAAAATTTCTTTCTATTCTTTCACAGAGGCTTGCAATGAGTCCTCCAAAAAAAGTTTGCCATCTTTTGCATATCTTAAGTTTGCCATGGCAAAGTTCGCTATGTTTTTGAACATATTAAATTGCCATAGCAAGTTTGCTATGTTTTTAAATAAAAAAGTTCCATAGCAAAATCACATGAATTTTTTCATAGAGAGCATTTACACATGTGAAAAAGGGCACATGGTAAAATTAGGAGGTTTGTTCTTTAAAACACAAAATATAGGATGACAAATTTAGCAACAATGGGCACGTGGAAAATTCAATAATTCCTAAAAAATTACCATGGTATAGCCATGAATTACAAAAAACTGTTATACTAATTTTATCGTGTGAGGAAATAACATGGCAAAAGGGTCATAAGTTTTGCCATGGGTAAGCAAAGATAGAAGATAAAAAATTGCCATGTTGTCAAAACAAAAAATGTAAAAATTGCCATGGGAACATTGTTTGGATAGGTAGGCAAAGAGACACAATAAATGGTGTCGTCATGGCAAAATAACTTTCTAGTTGCTATGGCAATCACACCTGTTAAATTAACCAAAAAAACTAAATACATGGCAAAAAAAGCTTGTAGTTGCAATGGCAACACATCTAAAATTTACATTGCAAACACAACATTCATTTAGTTCCATGGAACACACATCTATAAATTTGCATGGCAAAAACACAAACATTATTTTAGTTCCATCAGCTTCTAGTTGCCATGGCAACACGTCATAAATATGGCAAAACACAACATTCTTTTACTTCCATTGCAACATATCATGGCAAAACTACAAAAAATTGCACTGATATGAGAATCACAAAAAAAATGTTTTACATTCCTGGGGTAATCACATTTAAATTGAAGAGATAAACTAACAAAAATGAAGAAACAAAGGTTGAGCAAAGGTGCTACCTGCAAATGGATGTAGCCATCACAAGGGGATTGTGCAGTGCGCCGCCGTAATGATTGAGATCGAGCTGGGTGCCGGTCCTCGACCTCCTTTGTTGTTGTCTAATTCTACCCCAATGAACCTACAATAGCTGCTGCAGATGTGCTCAGGTCAGACCCCGGCGGGAGACAGATGGGAGATCGCGTTCATGACCAACGCGTCGGGAAGCGGCAGATGCGCGGAGGTCGTCGTCGTCACCTCTGGCATCGTCGATGCAGAGCCTTCCTCCATTCTTCAGTTGCCCAGAGCCTCTTGTCGGATCACGTGACGGCGGCGGGGCACATCGGCGTCCTCCCCGTCTCCGCGCAGCGCCAACCACAACTCGGCCGCCATAGTCTGCTCCACGTCACCCACCAATGCTTGTCCACCACGACCGCCGCCGCGCGTGGCGGCCGCCGAAGGCCACTCTGCCTCGCCCAACACCAATCCACCATAGGCCACTCAGACTCGCCGCCCCTATGTCGCCATCGCACAGTGTTGTGCGGCCGCGTCGCCGGAGTTTTGAGGGCCACATCACAGCTGGGCACGCGACGCCGGCAGGGTGTTGGGGTTGCCGCTTGCCGGTGGGTGTGGATGCGCGCGTCACTGGGGCATGGTGCCGGAGCGCATCGGCGTTGCCGAGAATGCTGCGCTAGGCGGCGGAGGGGAAAGGGGATGAGACGGAGAGAGTGAACTGGCGGTGGGGTAAAAGGAAAGGGATACGAGGAGCGTGCGGTCGAGGGTGTTCGGGGATGACGCCTGTTTTTCCGAACAGGGACAAGATGTGACGTGGAGCCCCTAGTTTCTTGAAGATCTGTGCAAAAAATCAAACGGCGCTGAGCGCGTTCGGGATGAGACGATAGAATACTGGTCGTTGGGAGTTATCATTTCCGTTTATTTTCCATGTCACCTAACTAGAAATATAAGTTCTCAACATTACATGGTAATATACGTACGTCATCTGGCATCTTACATGAGTAAAAATGATTTTACGCAGTGCAGGCACCAACACTATTATGAAATTTACGCTAAAAAAACACTATTATGAAATTAGCTTGAGGTAGAACTAGGATAGAATGCGAGGTAATGCCCATTGAATGGGAGGTAATGGCGGCGGCCGCGGCTTTACTGCTGGATCGCTGGTCCGTGCGGCTGGATGCTCCACGCAGCAATGGTCCCTGGGCCTAGTTGCTTGGGTGGCTGTCCAGAATAAAAAGGAAACATGTCCCTAAAAAGAGAATAGAAAAAAATAATGGGGCTTCAATACCTACCTTATTAGTCCAAGGACCGATGAGCCAAATAACGCCTGCACTCCTACGGTCCTACTTCCTCCTCAACCGCGCTGCCAAAGCAATGGATATGAAATCTCAGGCTATAGGGGATCTTTCGATGCCCGAGTAAGTTGTCGCCTAAAATCACTCACCAATGCCCTAGTTGGCATCTAGGAGCCTGTGATGACCTCAACATCACGATGCAGCTTCTGCAAGGCCTCGACAAACGCCTAGATACCATTGGCATTGTCTTCAGCAACGCCGTCCCTCTCCCTTCCCTCTGATGTCGTGATGTCTCAGCTCAACCTCGCAAAGGAGACAATGGCGCTATCCACTACCTAAGAGAGAGTGTTAGCCATCACAATAATTAATCGTGGTATTTTTGGCTCTGGCTCGTGTAGCCGCTCCTCTGGCCATGTTGCTGTCCGCGCTAGCCATTGGTCCAGTGGCTATAAGAATAATCAAACAGATTGTGGTCCCACAGGCCGCGGCGTCCATGATCCTCAAGGCAGTGAATCTAGCGGCCGCGGACGTGGACAAGGACAAGAAGGAAACACATTGGCGAGCATGGGCCAAATGATCACTCCAAAATCTCAGTGCATCTTTGAATTTTGGTTATTCAACCAAGCACATCTTGCTCGACAAGTTAGGTGGCTCCTTTCATCTCCAAACAACCTGCGTGCTCAGGTTTTGAAAGTGAAAATATCCGCATGGTCAGCTTCAGTACATGGAACATGTCAGTTTCTGACCGGGTGTGTGTGGCCTAGAACGAGATAATACATTTCATGTGTTTTTCTGGTGTCCGAGGGCGGTCACTCTATGGCAAGCCATGGCGCGGGTATGTTTCCGTTCTCTTATCCGTGCATCGTTTCTTGTAGAAAATCACTCAATGTTTTGTGCTAGAGGCATAACGGCAGTTTCGTATGTTGTTGCATAGGAAATGTGCGACTATCCCTCTAGTCGTGGACTGTATAGTTTTCACTCCCTAGAAGTCGATGTGCACCTTCAATTGCCAAAACCCCGTCCATGTCAGTTCAAATATGAGTTGGGCACATCTCTCTCGTTGGGTAGTTCGGACAGGGCGTCAGCGTGAAAATTCCACATCCATGGCAATGGAAGTTTCACATCTCATTGGTAGAGTAGCTGTGGGGTGCAAGAAATGAAAACTACACATTCACGGATAGTATGAAAACTGCACATCCACTACCTGGCAGTTTTAGTAAAAATGAACCTTCTGAAAGCACAGAACTGATCAGACGTCCCACTGACTTCCCCCATTCAAAGTGAAAAAGGACAACACTGGAAAACGGAAAACTAGTAGCCAATCAAACAGGATTGCGTAAAATTTAATTAGCACTTCCAGTTTTTCTAGATAGTCAAACGATACAATGTTGGACAGAATAAGAACACATTAGTTAGCTGAAACACTTTCAGCAGCTGTGGGCTCATGGTTCATAAGCTTCTGTGCTTCATATGCTTTCTTGGCCTGCTCACAATATTTTATCAACAGCTTTTTTTTGGAAGTCCGAACACCATGAGCTTTCACAATTTCTCTAGAAAGTTCCAAGCAAGCATCCTTAACTAGCTTAACTTTATATTTATCTGCATCCTTCGCCAACCTTGATACCTCGTCTACTGAAATGATCTGACATAGAGAAAATTTGAACGTTAAAAAAAGAGACAAATTTCCAAGAAATGCACAGCTGCAGCTAGCAACACACATTCACAAAATAGTACATATAATTTACCTCGCAAGAATTGTCAGCTTCTTCAGGGCACCATATCTTCTTCAGAGCTGTTGCAATTTTCAGTGAGCCCCAACCCTCGGTGTCAATGCCAGAGACCACCTTAATTACAGCAGCTAAAAAGTCCAATTCTTCAGATTTCTCTTCCTCAAGAGAATCACACTCAAACAATGCGCAAGACGTTAAAATAATTGGCTGATCGAGCTGGATGCAAAAAAGGATTGTTTCATCACTAAAGCAAAGATGCAAACGATAATTTTTCTATAGAAGTTGCGTCAAAAATGAAGGATTCTAAATGCACAGCAAACAAGCTCTAATGCAGTGTAACACTAAATGACAGGAAGCTATGAGGCAAGAAAGGCATGGCAACTAATTAACTCACCATCTCAGGGTTAACATAATCACAATCATAACGACTCAACAGCTTTTTCAGTCCTTGACTCATCGGGAGGCGGTCATCTTCAGTCAGACCTGATTTTTCTCTAGGCACCAACCTTGGCATCCAAATCTGTATGCCCCACATTACCTCCATCACACGCAGGTTATTTTCTGAAAAAAGACAGCAAAAATGGTGATCAAATTTGTTCAGAAATATAGGCAAACCAGGAGCTTATACTAACCAGATTTTCTTCAATGATTTTTTTATATTCCGGCTTTCCAACAGCCATTCTCTGCCCAGGGAAGTGGCACTTCATGATCATCTCAGTAAGACTTTCATTAACACCGGTCTTTTGATTAATGGCGCTGGACTTGTCCTCAAAAGTTTGAAAGTTTCTCAGCCGAACAACCTGATAAACAAATAACAAGGATGAGCATGTTCAGGGGCGAGAAGAAAGAATTAATAACTTATCAAGACATGACTCTCAGTTCAAGTCTCTTCTTCATCAAATGCTCCTGTAGTTCTGGTTAATTTGTGTTCTACTAATATAATGCAATATTCTTTTACCACAGATTACAGTCTTACTCTTCAGTACGTAGTACTAGCATATCAAGTATGAATCATGCTAGCTAGCAGTTACATTTCAATTTGGTGCATATTAACTAATACCCCCACGTTAGGTTAAGCTGCTTGCATTAATTCAATAAAAATCTCGTTACACCCACGGTGGCCATTTAGCAAAAAATTGTTTTTGGGTGTCCATTCATTCACGAACAGGCTACATGCTTTACAAACTTGTGTTAGCTCTTATCCAGACGGCAATGAATAGCATGTGTATGTTCTCCTCGGAGCAAGAAAAATAAAATAAACAGATAAACACGAAATAATGATTGGTGCAACATACTAGTACTACTAGAATTTATTTGGCATGGAGCAACATAAGGAAATGGCATCCAGAAGAATGGAACCGAAGGAAAGAAGAGGGGCACTGACACTCTTTGCCGTCCCAATCAGAATGAAGTGAGTCCATATTTCCTGGAGGAGACAAGCGAAAAACAGAAAATAAGGTACTTCACATAGATGGCAAGAGAAAGCAAGAACATCAATAACCAAGGAAGAATATAGTACCTCCAGGGCATTTGGTTTTTCAATGACCCCCGTGCGAAAACTGAAAATTGCGAAGCCTGAGGGCGTCTCGAACAGCAGCAGCATCAAAGCAGGATCTACAAACCAGAAGTAAATAAAGGTTAAACAACCATGATAACCAAGAAAAACGTACTCGTATAGAATTCAGATATCAAGCGTGAAGCCATCCCATGGGGCTGTTATACCGTATAGGTATAGGCGTATAGGTGGGCAACTAGGAATACCAACTAGATTGAGTGCCCGTCTTACATGCCATTTTCCAATTTGGATCTGGCCGCTCGAGACTACCATCTACAAGCCCTCAAACCCTAGGTATTGTACAAACGTTGTAGTTGATGCACTCAGCTGTTGGGGCCATGGGAGGCGCCTGAGAGAGGATGGGAGAAACAACGATTCCCAGCGGGTGGGCCAAAATCACAAAAATCACCAGTATCCACACTGCCTAAACATCATCTAACCACGCCTCCGAACATAGACTAACTTGACGAGGATGAATCTGTGGTCTCGGACCCAAATTGGGTGAAGGCGGAAAACGCGCCCCAAATCTCACCCAGACCCAGAGAGCCTCACCCATCATGAAGGAAGAACGTAGTTTTTTGGCTATGGCCGGCGGAGGAGGAGCATGGAGATCGAAGCCCCGTGGCCGCTTCGTCGCCGGAGAACGGCCGGACCCGATACGCTGGTCCATCGCTGGAGGGAGGCGGTGATATGCCCTAGTTGCGGCTTGAGGTTTGCGGCCACGCTTGCCCACGAAACTGTCGTTTGGGCACTTGAGGAAAAACAAAACAGATCTACGGTTGGATGAGAAGCACATATCTTGAAGCAGAGGAGGAAGGCACGTCAAACACAGGGACTCGTCCAATTTTTATTTTTTTCCAAGAAAACTTCCAATCTATTCATCATCAATCACGATAGTACAACGAATGCAAGAAACAATAAAAATTACTTACAAATCCATTGATATCTAGTGACGACTACGAGCACTGAAGCGAGCCGATCGTCCCTCCCTCCTTGTAGCCGGGCAAAACTTGTTGCAATAGACAATCCGGAAGTCGTCATGCTAAGACCCTATAGGACCAACGCACCAGAACAGCAACCACCGTCATTGAAGAGAAGTTTAGATTGAAAGGATCCAACCTGCAGACACACGAATAGACATGAAAAAAGACCGGATCTACGTCGATCCACCAAAGACAAACACCAACCAAATCCCGCGAGATCCTGAAGACAAATTTCCACATGCCCTTCGATGACGCTAGAAGCACCACCGAAACGGGGGCTAGGCAGGAAGAATTTTATTCTGTCTTTAGAGAGTTGTCGCCGCCGCATCTCTTCGAACATGACAAAAATCCTAAGAAAGCTCAAAAACGCATCTCAAAACGAAGCTCTCCTACCATCAAGGGCCGAGATCCACCACACCTCTATGGTTGTAAGGCCACAGGAGATGAGGTAGACTGGCGCCGGCACTGAAGGGAGGTAGGAGGAACCCTAGCCGCAGCTGGGAACGAGGGTTCTTTCCCTTGCGGCTGGGAACCCTTATGCCCATGGACTCGTCCACTTGTTTGGGGATAAAAATGATAAAACGGCGGTCAAGCAAATCAAAAAAAAAAATTGAAACGGAGGCAAAGATTGCCTCATCTATTAATTATGCAGAAGAGAATTGCCCAGTTAATTACGGAAAACTGGACAAAAACCAAAACAACAAGGGCCAAGCCCACACCCATAGACTGAAACACACAGGGCAAAGCCCACCCTAATCGACGACAAGTCGTCCTGCGGCCAGACAACGCACCTCTGACTCTGACGGAGAACTTAGAAGAACAAAACCAGGCACGGTTGGCTCCACGGAAGATCACCGAACGGGTCAGCTGCAGCCAGTCATGGTACACCACAGGGCCCCGCCACCGCAGCTTCGACTCCACAGCAACAAATGAACCGAGGCAATACCGCGGACACGCCGAAGAAGAGCCGACTACCACAACCATTGCCGTGTCACCAACATCGTTCCCACCATCATCGTTGCCACAGAAGCCTGGACGCCACAACCACCGCAAACCACAGGTCCCGCTTGCCGACGCCGAGCTATGAGACGAAGCCCCCAAGAGGGAAACGACACACCAAAGTGCCGCCATCGTCCGCTCAGAAGATCATGGGTTTCCCCTGGAGGGGCCTAGATGGCCGGATCCGTGCGAGCAGGGTGTGGCAGCAGAGCAGCTACCCCTCCAGGGAGGTCAATGACGGCTACGGCCACCGCCATAGCTGGTCACGACACAAAGCCGAGACAAGGTCTGCACCCAAGCTCCACACCACATCGGTTCACTCTGTGCGTTCGGTTTATTCGGTTTGCATAGTTCGGTTTATACGGTTTTCCGGTTTGTATGGTATTAATACTTCGGTTTATACGGTATGAAATTAAAATACGCTTCGGTTCGGTATATACCAAATTATTTCGGTATGGTTTCGGTATATACCATAATAACCAAAGTTGACGCGAATTTGAAAATGACATACTATATTTTACAAATTTATAATTCAAAACATATACTCTTTTGATACAAATGGTATATAACTTTATATAAGTATATATGCATGCCTCAATTCATGCCTTGAAAGGTTATGGACGTGATTAGCATTTTTGCAAGAGAAAAAATACTACATTACAGGAAGAAAGGGATGTTCTTTGCAGGAAATTTTACTCCTATACAAGAAAAATGACTACTTGTATCGTTGTTTGCCTCAAGAAATACAAATATATTTTCATTTCGGTTTATTTGGTTAACCATTCGGTTTTTCGGTATATACCATAAAAACCGAAATTCAAAACGGTATCAAAAGGTCATACCGTATCGAAACCAGAAACCATAAAAACAATAATTTCAGTTCGATTCGGTTTATTTTGTGTATGGTTTTTCAGTTCGGTTTTAAAATGCACTGAGTGAACCTCGGTCGCACATCATTTCTGCATCGACTTCAGCAAGTCCACCAGCACCACCAACAAACCAGCCCGTGGACGAAGAGACCGCAGCCGCCGCAGGCAACCGCACCTCGCGGAGACCAACAACGGCCAAACATCGGCGCGAGAAGCTAGATCCAACAAAGGCCAACCAAGAACAGAGCCACCATACGCGGCACAACCACCACGCCCTGCCGAGCACCATGCCGGCAAAGAACGAAGGTGCGCCGCCCGAGGCCGCGAACCACCATGATCCCCGGCCGCAGCCCAGCATCAAACACTCATCACGCGCACCACACACGCGCCACAGCATCCGCCCGAGACCAGATCTAATTCGCGTCGCCCATGGGCCTCCAAGCCGCGCCAAAAGCGCTACCCGGGCCCTCTGCACGCCCGCGATGTCCACCCTAGCAGATCGAAGGTGGCTCCATCCCACGCAGCCTCGTGACGCCAGGATGGCGCCAACGCCATCGGAGGCCTCCTTGCCACTTCAGACCTACGCCGACCAGCGCGACAACCAAATCGCCGCCCGCATCTCGCCCCCACCGCCCGGCCACGCCCGAGCCACAGCTCCACGCGCGTTCGCGCCCGCCGAACGCCCGCGCCACCCCAGGCCTTGGCGAGCCCAACGCTGCACCGCCGGATCCGCGCCAGCCGGCGCCGAAGCCGCCCCCGCGCGCCCGTTAGAGCCTGAGGAGCCCGCACGCCAGATCCGCCCTAGCGCCGTCCTGGGATATGCCCCGCCGCCACCCTCCCTGGAGCCTGACCAGGCTTCGTCGGCGGGCTCCTCAAGCGGCGGTGAGGTGAGGGGAGGAGGAGGGGGGAAGGCGGCTACGCCGGTGTGTGTGTGGGGGGGGGGGTCCCCCTGTGATGCCCTGGAGAGGCGACGCGGGGAAAGGGGAAAAATGCACGCGCGCTCGAGCAAATCATCAAAGCAGAGACAAAGCATCCATCCATCCGAGGTCAATGATGAATTCTAAAACTCTACTCTCATTGTTTTGCAGATCCATCTATCCATTCATGGAACCATGGAAGGAAAAGGGAAAAAGAAACGCATGGAGAAATTAGGAAAGAATCAAGACCGTCATGCAAGGGAGGGGCTAGATAAAATCAAATCAAATCAAACCAAAATGTTCAAGGACGGATGCATAAATAGGTGTGGAGATTACAAGGAAGGAAGGACAAGGATGAATTACCGACATGGACTGGATCGAAGGGAGGATGGATGAACTCAACTCCTTGCCCAAGTCCCGCCCCCTCTCCTCACACATGGACCCCGCATGTTGATGGATGACTATTGCTAGTACATATAGAGATGGTATTCGAAGGAATCATGGTGTAGAGGAAAGAAGGATGAGGCCATGGTGCCATGGATCAGTGAGGTGGCACAAGCCAAACCCTTGATGGCTGGTTGGTTTTTTCTTGAGTCAAATGATGACCGGCTGGTGGGCATCCCTAGCAGGGGCGAATCTACAAGGTGGATAGGGTGGGCCCCATGCCCCTTGTTTTCTACCACCAGAATACGCTCGAAATCAGACTATGCCTATTTCACCTTACTCTCCATCTGGGGGATGGCACCCCCATAAAACATGCCTGCAGCACACGAAATACAAAATTGTTGGGAAACGTTGCATGGGAAACAAAAAAATTCTACGCACACGCAAGATCTATCCATGGAGATGCATAGCTACGAGAGGGGCAAAGCATCTGCATACCCTTGTAGATCGCTAAGCGGAAGCGTTTATCAACGCGGTTGATGTAGTCGTATACCTTCACGGTCCATTCCGATCTAGCACCGAATGTACGGCACCTCCATGTTCAGCACACGTTTAGCTTGATGACGTCCTCGCCTTCTGGATCCACCAAGAGGGGCAAAGTAGTAGATGAGTTTCGGCAGCACGACGGCATGGTGACAGTGGTGGTGAAACTATTTCCGCAGGGCTTTGCCAAGCACAACGGATTAGTGTGTAGGATAAACTAGAGGGAGAGGCGGCGACGTCACACGGCTTGGTGAATCGTGGTGCGTTCTAGGGTCTATCTCTGCTCCTCTATTTATATGTTGAGCCCTGGGGTCGTTACTTGGAGAAAGAGCCTCCTCAAAGTCGGTTTCGAACACAAGGAAGAGTCCTTCTCGGATTCCAGCACCAGACGCCACGGTCCTCAGCGTCTGGTCCTGACCTCTGCAAAACTTTCTTTTGTACCGACCTCAAGCCCCGTGGGACTTACCCCTTGGCCCAACCAAAGTGTCCTCGCACCAGAATGTTTCTAGAAACATCTGAAACCCTTCCAGTGAATTTCGGAACCCTTCTGGACCATCATCCTATATATCAAACTTTACCTCCGGACCATTCTGGAGCTCCTCGTCATGTCCGTGACCTCATTCGGGACTCCGAACAACATTCTGTCACCAACATACATAACTCATATAATACTATATTGTCAACGAACGTTAAGCGTGTAGACCCTACGGGTTCGAGAATGATGTAGACATGACCGAGACGCTTCTTTGGCCAATAACCAATAGCAGGACCTGGATGCCCATATTGGTTCATACATATTTTACAAAGATATTTATTGGTCGAACCTTTATGACAACATACGTAGTTCCTTTTGTCCGTTGATATGTTACTTGCCCGAGATTTGATCGTCAGTATCTCCATACATAGTTCAATCTCGTTAACGGTAAGTCTCTTTACTCATTCCATAATACATATCTTGTAACTAACTCTTTAGTCACTTTGCTTGCAAGCTTCTTGTGATGTTGTATTATCGAGAGGGCCCAGAGATACCTCTCCGTCATACGGAGTGACGAATCCCAATCTCTATTCAGGCCAACTCAACAGACACCTTCGAAGATACATGTAGAGCACCTTTATGATCCCCCAGTTACAAAGTGACCTTTAATAGCACACAAGGTATTCCTCCAGTATACAGAAGTTGCATGATCTCATGGTCGAAGGAACATGTATTTGACATTAAGAAACTAGTAGCAATAAACTGAACGGTTATATGTTATGCTAATGATCATATGTTATGCTAATGGATGGGTCTTGTCCATCACATCATATAATGATGTGATCCCGTTTATCAAATGACAACACATGTGTATGGTTAGGAAACTTAACCATATTTGATTAACGAGCTACTCTAGTAGAGGCTTACTAGGGACACACTATTTTGTCTATGTATCCACACATGTATCAAATTTCCGGTTAATACAATTCTAGCATTAATAATAAATATTTATCATGAAATAAGGAAATATAAAATAACAACTTTATTATTGCCTCTAGGGCATATTTCCTTCAGTCGTCGCGTGCGGGAGCGCGGGAGGGCGGGCTGGCCGCCGTTGCGGACTTGCGGTCGCGTGCGGGCCGGCATCCGAGCTCGCTGCTGTAGCTGTCGCGTGGAGAAGTGCAAGCGGGCCGCCGCAGCCGTCCCATGGGTGCTCGCGCAGCCGTCGAGCCGAGCCGCATGCTCGCGCTGGCCGGTCGCCAAGCCGTGCGTGCTCCCGCTGGTTGTGCAGCCGCATGCATGCCTGCTCGGGCTGGCTGGTCGGCAAGCCATCCATACTTGCTCGTTGGTGCTAGCAAGCTAGCGCTGGGTGGCCGCGTGCGGTCGAGCAGCGTGCGTCCGTCGGAGTGCCCGATCGGGGCGTCGCCACCGCGTGCTGCCGCCGGGTGTGCAGACCGCAGCTGCATGCTGGCCTCCTGGCGTGCTCACCGTCTTCTCGTGCGCTTGTTGACTTGCGACGTCAGCCCTGACGGGGGCCCCACTTGTTATAAACGTGTTTAAATCTTCTAAACTGATCATTTTTCGAAAATGGTATTTTTTTGCTACGGGTTAGTAAAAAAAAATGGTAGTTTTTGAGATAAATTTATAAAGTGGTAGTTTCTGGACATGTTTTCATGAAATGGGATAGTTTTTGATTAAATACTCTAAGGCGACGTGGGGCGGGAGAGCTAGCCACATGTTTATCTCCTGCTTGCTTTTTTCCACTTTGTAGTTGCACTATAGTCGTCAAGAGCTTTGTTAATTTAAAGTGAGGGCCGAGGAGTGTAAAGCCTTGTATTGAAAAGTAAAAATCTTTACCCGTTTGAACAATGATCCACGTTGACTAATCCACGTGAATTATTTCCAATAACCTATCTAAAGTTCACTTGATTCTAGTAAAAAGATGAAGAAAATAGCGAACTATGTCCTCCTCCTTTTGTTGCCGAGAGATGATTCCACCTTGATCACCTTGACGCAGCAGCTCATCACACACTCTGCATGATCCGTGAATCACCATGCTCTGTTTCTTCATCCAACGCGAGCTTGGAATGGGACGGAGGAGGCAACTTGGATTTGCTGCTCGCCTCGTTGCTCTTCCCCCAGAGGACCAAGTAGAGCCCCACGACGACGAGCGCCGACCCGACCACGCTCCCGAGGTGGAGCTGCTCGCGGAGCACCGTCACGTTGATCCCGGCGGCAATCATCTGGATGAGCGGCATGAACGCCGTGGTGAACACGGGCCCGCGCCGCTCCACGCACCACGACATGGCCAGGAACCCCAGCCCGGACCCCACCACCCCCACGAACAGCACCGTCACGGCCTTCAGCGCCGTGCCGGGGAGCCACACCTGGAGGGTCATCGCCTCCGTCGCCGCCCCGACGGCCGCCATCTGCGCCGTGCTCAGCAGGAACATCCACGCCGTGCTGGAGTAGAGAGCGGGGTACTTGGTGCCGATCTTGGACTGTAATATAAACCACAGCGACCAGCTCGCCGAGCCGCCCAGCAGCGCCGCCGACCCGATCGCCCACCTCCACGCGCCTCCACCATGGGCACCGGCAGCAGCATGATGGTCCGTCGTCGGCGCCCCCGTCAGGGCCGGGCCTTGGTAGAGCGCCATCAAAATCGCTCCGGCCAGCCCCACCGCCGTGCCGGTGAGCTTGGCGGCACCGGAGCCGGTGGCCACGTCGAGCTTCTCGATCTTGAAGGGCAGCGCCAGCAGGAAGGTGAACATGGGGGTCATGTTGATGAAGGCGCTCGCGAACGTCGCCGTCGTGTACCGCAGGCCAAAGAAGAAGAGCCACTGGGTTAGGGACGCTCTGCCATGCCATTGCCATTGCCATGGATTAATTAGCGCATGAAACTGAAGACTGATTTAGACTGATTAACACTTGCTACTCTTGCTACAATTAAGCTCTGTCAACACTTGCTATGATTAAACAAAATATCTTATTACCCGAGCAAGGCACTCAAGAAGAGGTAGACGAAGATCTCTGTGGTCATCTTAGGCCTAGTCTTCCTACATATATACATGGAAACCACATAGAAATGAGCAAACTCAAGAACAGGAATTGGCGTCTTTTCTGAAAATAAAAGCTTCATTACTCTAGATTAATTAGCGCTGACACAAACCTCTCTTTGAAGTAGGCGATCGGGGCGAGGAAGAGCGTGGCGGTGAGCTGGCGGAGGACGATGAGGACGGTGGTGTGCATCCCTTCGTTAAAAGCCATCTTTGTCAGCGTGTTCATCACCGCGAACACGGTGACCACCGCCAACATCGTCACCATAGGTTTCCAATCCATTCTCCCTTGATCAACGCAATCAAGTTAACTAGCTCGATATATGGTGAGAGAGGCTTCGCCTTTCTTTTCAGAAAAAAGCTATATGATGAGTGTGATACTAATTAACTAACTAAACTAGGCCCTTGATTTATAACAAGAGACATGTTAGTGGAAGGGCTATTTATGGCCTCCACTCATGCCCTGCAGACAATCTTTGGAGATCCATGTGTACAATATTCTACAATTTAACTAGTTAAATCAGCAGTACATCACTATTTGCTTTTGTACTTTGCGTGCAATATGTTCCGCCAGGCATGGCTGGCATAGCGGCATTAGTTAGTTATACAGTTGGGCCATCCAAAAGTAAAGTTCTAATGGAACAAGACATTATCATCTAGCAAAGAAATGGAAGAATTTGTGCATCTAGCTAGCTTTACACGAATTAGCTAGCTAATTTAGTCCCTTAATTGATAGAATCAGACATGTTTGTAGTAAGACTATTAATGGTATCCACTCATGCCCTGCAAATAATCTATCGAGGTGCATATGTACAATATTCTATAATCTGATTGATTAAATCAGCACAACAATATTTGCTTTAATTTTGTGTGCACTGAAGAATGATATATCAATATGTGTTGGGCCATATCCCATATGCATGCACACGAATCTATTGGAGCAACTCTAAGAGGTACACTAGAAACATAGAGGCTATAAACCTATTTTAGATGCAGCTCCTAAAATTTTTCTAGGATTTTTAGGGTGCACTGCTTTGACAAATTTCATAAAAGTGTAGGCCCTATATTTCATTCTTCCCTTTCTCTTCTATCTGTGCATATGAAATCCAATTTCACATTATGCTAATTAAACTATTATGTTTCTATCTCGCGTAATTCAAAAATATTTCAAATCCATACTATTGAAACTTTCAAAAAAAAAAATGTGTGCCAATATGTTTAGACATGCATGATTGGCATACTGGACCGGCCATCCAAAAGTAATGGAAGACATTGTCATCTACCAAAAGAAATGTAAGGATTTGTGAATCTAGCTAGCTTTCTACTACTAGCTAGTTTACTTTGATAAGATCAGACATGCTTTTGGCAAGGCTTTGTGACCTCCATCTTTTAAAATATGAAGAGTCAAGCCCCTCGGCTCTGCATACATTGGTGAACTAGCCATATATTACTAGAAAGTATTAGATCATACAAGGAATAAACATATCTCGAGCTTAGAAGCTACGCCAACCACAGTAGGGATTACATTTCACACTTATGCTGCATCAAACCTATTACTAGACCGCCATCCATGTCGGTTGAATAACCCCATGTGCCATTTCCATGTGGCTACACTTAAATACCAACGAATCCAGGACCCCCACATGCTACAGTGAGGACCAAATACAAATCCAGTGAACAGTCATGAGGATTACCTACAAGAAGTTGGAAACTCCTTTTTTGCTAAAGTAATTTTGTTGTGAGAGTTCCAAATAGCTCGGTATAAACATAAATCACACATGTCCAACAAAAATGAACCAATCTTGATATTTAATGGCAGCCTGAGCTTCCAAATAAAATTTTGCCGAAATCTATAATTAAGGTTCACCAAGTTGGTACATATTGATTTCAGGGAGAACACACATAAGTATGGAGATAACACTGATACTCTTCTAGCTCCTAGGTTAGATTGACGGTCAATAAATGTTGCACTATGTGGATCCAGGTAGTCAACTTATCACTCGTCAGGATTGCGAATTTGTCCAGGTGGAAGTGTGGGAATTAAGATCAATGATGACAATGGTCACTAACTTCGGATGAGGAAGGGTTTGAGACAAGGAGATCGATGTCTCCATTCATCTTTATGTCATCGTTAATTTGCTCGTCGTTCTCATAGTAAGGGATAAGGGGGATGGGTAAATCGGTAGTCTTATTCCGCAATGGTATTTTTTTCTGACCATGTTATTCCGCAACGGTTGGTGTCGGGGTTTCTACCCTCAACACTTTTTATAGAACATGGTAGGGAAAAGGCAGTGAACTGTGAACCCCATGTATGCATGTTTGAGCCGTTATGCGACCTCAAGATTAACTTCCATGGGAGCGAAATATTCAGCTTTGGCCGAGCCAGAAAGCTCGAGGATCAATATAAGCAGATTTGTTGATTGCGAGGCAGGTTCGCTTCCTTTTAGGTACATGTGAATGTCCATACATTTTAGGAAGGTTGTGATATTCCTGAAAATAATTGACTACTGCAGGTCCAGGTTTTTCTGCCGAAGTGGCGAACAAAAATGGAGGTGTAGGTTAACTAGCTAGCTATGGAGTAAAGAATTTGTAAGTTTAAAAGAAATGCATGCTGAGTAAGTGGCTCTTGAAGGTGTTACAAAATGAGGATGGTGTGTGTGGCAAGAATTGCTACTCCCTCAACACATAAACACTGTCACGGGCAGTGGCGGGCCTAAACCAAATTACCCAAGGTCCACTTTACTTGTCAAAGTATGTATAACTGTTTATGGGGGTGTTAAATAACTATAAGTAGTCGTTCTAACAGTGAAGCAATATATTTGTAGGGCGTGCCCCCTATCTAGCTAATGAGATAACATAGGTCTATCTAGCTAATGAGATAACAGTGAAGCAATATATTTGTAGGGCGTGCCCCCTAACATAGATAAATTGTCATAGATAATATAGTCGCAGGTGACTGTGGAAGGGTACTAGTACACACACTCGTGGAAGATATTTGGTTGCTTGTGGGAAGATATTTGGTTGGGAGACAAACCACTTAGCTAGTCAGCAGTACCCAACACTTGTAACATTGCTCAGCATAAAATATGTCTTGAGTGGGTAAAGTGCTATATATGAATAGTGCCTCTGCTGGCTATTGGCTTGATGCCTCCACGCACAATCTCTGGAGACATGTTGACAATATTCTACAACTTAATTAGTTAAATCATCAGTATTAGTACAGCACTGTTTGCTTCAATTTTTGTGCGCCGAAGAATGATGCATGTGTGTTTAGGGTCATGCATGCATGCGCATTGCTGGCATTCGTTCTGCAGACCGACCATGCATCCGAAGTAATGGAAGAAGAACCTCGTTATCGTGTCTTCCAAAAGGATAGAAGAATTTGTAGCTTTATGCGAGAGAGAAAGAGAGGAGGAGACTAAGGCTAGATGCTTTGAAAAAGCTAGATATCCTGCCGCCCACGAGCATACTTAAATCAGGAGTATGCATGTGTCAAAGTAAAACGTTGCGATCTATATACACTATTACTAATTTGGTTTATTCATATTTGCACTCACTAGGATGTATATTTAGTGGGACTCACATTTTAGCCCCTATCTTCAGGGTTTTCAAAAATCATGATAAATAGATGCATGTAGGGAACTCTATGAAATGATTACATGTAAAAGCTCAGCAAAGAAATATGACTGTTTTTTCCCAGATAAAAGGAGTTGGTAAATTCATTTAGCCTTGTTTTAATTTCATAATAATGCTTATGATGTTTAACATATATTGTTGCTTCTTATTTTATAGCATTATGTACACACAGGTTGTTTCTTTTTTTTTTCTGGGCATGTGCGGAGGAACAAAACTACATCATATTTTGACGTTTCAAAAAAATAACTGAAAAGGAATACACATGGATATGGAGCCATGACACTTATTTTGGGACGGAGGGAGTACATCTCTTGCTTCATGTGTACTTTTTCAGAATATTCTGAAACTGCAAAGTATGCTGCATGGAGCCCGATCTCTATTAGGAATTTCCGCTCTTTAAGGTGCTACTAAATAAGAATGGTCTGTGTGGCAAGAATTGCTACAGAACAAATATCTCTTAAACACTTCACTGGGCGAACCGAAATTACCCAATGTCCACTTACTTGCAAAAGTTTGTATAACTACTGTTTATGGAGTGTGAAAGCACTAATTATCTGTTGTATAACAGTGAAAAATATAGGTCCGCCCCTGGTCACAAGTGGCTATGAAACCCACTGACTCCTATTTTTGGGTCATAGAAGAGTTCTTGGGTAGATGTTCTTACATCGTTCGAAATGGTACCAACACACGCTCATGGGAATGGTTTCTGCTCCGGTGCTCCCCCCCTGGGTTGAACGCGAGGGGGAGAAACACAAGGACGGCTGAGATGTGTCAAAAACGCTTCGTGAAGAGGGGCACGATCGTCTTTTTATGCCGGAGGAGAGCGCGCATACAGCCCTGTAGAAGCCCGCACCGGCGCGCGTACAACCCTGTACAAGCCCGCACCGGCCCGATTACTTTTGTACACTGAGGGTATACATGTATTGTACGTGGGCGATTCGTTTTCCCTTGTCACGTGCTGTGGTCGTGGGCGTGGGCGGCGGCGGTCGTGGGCTAGCCACGCGGCCACGCGTCACATGAAAACTTTCAAAAACGTCACATCCTATAAAGAGGGAGGGGAACCACCACCGGCCGCATCGCCCCCACCGTTTACCCCCATATCGGCTCAGTCCCTCTATCCTTGCCGGATCGTCTCCCCCTCGTCTCCATCGCCCCACCACCGCACCTACTTGCTCAACCCCACCGCCTCCCTCTCTCCGGCGGGTTCTCTCAGGCTTCAATGGAGCAAGGTCGTGGGGCTGCCGTCGCTGTGCACGGAGATGTGGTCGAGGGCGCGGAGACCGCCACAGATGCCGTCCAAGAAGTTGCCGCCGTCGGCGGTGCGGGAGATGCTGCACCCGCAGTCGCTGGATCGGTCCCTGCGGCGGCGGATCTGGTGGCGCAGGGGGTGGCGGGCTCGGACTCTGTCGTGGCAGACCTGGTGGTGACGGCGTCTGGCGGCTCACTGGATGTAGGTGCGGAGGCGAGCGGAAGGCAGGTGGTGGATGTGGTAATGCTTCTCGTTCCCCTCTTTTCATACTTGTAGCAGATAAGCAGAAGATTTAGTAGATGGGGTTTTTTATAGTAGATTTGTGATTGATTGTGGCACCCCTTCTGCTTGTTAGGGTTTTTTGATTGAATGGTGAACCCCATTTCAGAGTTAGGGTTTTTTCAAGTTGATTCATGATTGAATGCTAGAGACATCATAATGAGAGTTAGTTAATTTATATTGGAATCTGGATTGCCGCATGTGCCCAGTTTATGTTCTGTGCTGTATATTTTGTTAGATTTGTTGTGCATATTCACTCAGTGGGCCACGACAGGGGCTGAGCAGCTACCCAGTGTATCTATTAAAGTTGATATTGTAGAAATGAGGTTTAAATCCTACTTTCTGTGACAGAAGTGTATCAATTAATTGTTAAAATGAACATAGTATGTTTAACTAGTGCGCAATTTTAAAATAGTTAGGAGCTTCACTTCATTATCTATAAACTCAAATTGTAGGTAGGTTTATTTTTGATCTGTAGGATTGCTGTAGTTATAAAGTAAACCATAAGTAGGTTTGGTAGACATGCAACTATGCCAGATGACCAAGTCATATTAAATTTATGTTGCCTATCTCCATGCATGTATGTCATATGAAATAGTTTCACACCTAGCACCAAAAATTGCACAAATATTTCCTTTCCTGAAGCTCATGGCATTACAATATACCATCCAATATACGGTTGAGAGAATAGGGCAGCTGATGCACCACTATGTACATTAGATGAGCCAGATGAAGTCAATGCAATTACTTGTTGTCAACCACAATGCGTCACTGATATAGTTTAATTTTAGGTCAAAGTATCATTTTAGGTTATTAGAAGCACATTGCAGATTGCTTGACCTTTGCATACTGTGTTATGTAGTTAGTAGTATAAATGAATTAATTACTTATTGGTCAAAGTATCACTTTAGGTCAATGAGGAAGGTGCTAGCAACAAGAGGAAGCTGGACATCGCTGGGTTTGACGACCCGTCTGATTCTGACGACGACTTGGAGGTAACCACAAGTTGTTTTATGTCTGTTTATTAATCTGTGTGAGACGTTGTTTGTTGATGATGCCCTATATGAATGCCTCTGAATTGGAATGTTATGTAGTTTATTCACTTCTATCATAAAGTTGTGTTGTTTGGTCATTAATTAGCTCTAAATGGCATATTTGTAGTCTTTGATCATGAAATCATATCTGAATGCTCATAAATGGAAATATTGTGTTGTTTGTCCATTGAATTATTCTAAAATGGAAAGTTTTGTTAAACTTTCAATTAATTGCTCTGAAAGTTGTGATGTTTGTGCATTACTTAGCTGTAAATGGGATATGCGTGATGTTTTTTCATGAAACCATATATGAATGCATATAAATGAACTATTCAGTTATTTGTCCATTAAATTCTTCTGAATGGAACTATTTAGTTGTTTGTGCATTAAGTAGCTGTAAATGGGATATTATGTTTGTTTGTTCATTACATTCCAGTAAATGGCAATTATCTGATGTTTGTGCATTACTTAGCTGTAAATGGGATATGTGTGATGTTTTTTCATGAAACCATATATGAATGCATATAAATGAACTATTCTGTTATTTGTCCATTAAATTCTTCTAAATGGAACTATTTAGTTGTTTGTGCATGAAGTAGCTGTAAATGGGATATTATGTTTGTTTGTTCATTACATTCCAGTAAATGGCAATTATCTGATGTTTGTGCATTACTTAGCTGTAAATTGGATATGTGTGATGTTTTTTCATGAAACCATATATGAATGCATATAAAGGAACTATTCAGTTATTTGTCCATTAAATTCTTCTAAATGGAACTATTTAGTTGTTTGTGCATTAAGTAGCTGTAAATGGATATTATGTTTGTTTGTTCATTACATTCCAGTAAATGGCAATTATCTGATGTTTGTTAATTACATTACTTGGGAAGTATGTATTTATGCAAATCTTTTGTATGTGCAGTACAACTCTGGAGATGAGGTGGAAGAGTGGAACCACAGGTCCTTCATTGAGCATGAAGCCAACAAGATCAGGGAGAAGGGGAAGGCGGCGTACTACAAGTGGGGCAAGTTCAGGTGCCCATACTGCACCACTAAGCCAATTCCCAAGGATGGGCTGTATGAGCACCTTATGGCACATGCACGCGGTTTAACCAGGAGTGGGAGCGACGTGAAGATCAGGGCAGAGCATGCAGCCCTCCTGAAGGCTATGGGTCCCATCTAGTCACCATCTGTGAAGCCGGTAGTGGAACTTATCATCGTTAGTATAGTTGATGATGTTTAACTTTTGCGCTCGTATGGTTGTGAACTGTGAATCTGGAAGGTGGAAGTGTTTGTGAACTGTTAAGTAGTATGGCAGACTATTAAGTACTATGACAGACTCTTAATTATGGCAGAGACTTAATTATTCTAGTATGTCTCTGAAGTATATCAACTGTCTAGAAGCAGGTCAGCTATGCTTTGTTGCAGTGTCTATATTCTGATGCTACAATGATCACAGTAGGTGCTTCAATGTTGCTTCACTGATGAGACATGCTGCATACAGTGGACATGTGCTTGGTAATGGTGTGTGCAAAGAACCAGCCTTATCTACATAGGATAGATACTAAAAAACATTGACTTGAGGTTTTAATAAGTTAGCATGATCGAATCTTCCATTACAAATATATTATTAAATTTAGAAAATGCTGAAAATCATTTTTTGTCAGTGTTCTTAAGTTAGCATGATTGAATATTCCACTTCAAATATAATATAAAAAATTGGAAAATGTTGACAATCCTTTATTGTCAATGTTCATAAGTTAGCATGATTGAATATTCCATTTCAAATATATTTTTAGAATTAGAAAATGTTGAAAATCCTTTTTTGTCAATGTCCATAAGTGAGCATGATTGAATATTCCATTTCTAATATATTTTTAAAATTAGAAAATTTTGAAATTTGTTTTTGTCAATGTTCATAAGTGAGCATGATTGAATAATCCATTTGAAATATATTATAAGAATTAGAAAATTTTGAAAATATTTTTTTGGCAATTCATAAGTTAGCAAGATTGAATCTTCCATTTCTGATATATTTTAAAAAGTGGAAATTTTGGAGGTGGTCGCTAAAATCACCGCCTTCTGGAGGGACCATTTGGTCTAGCTTACATGGTGATTTTTTGCACCACCTCCTAATCACACAAATTTTCTTTTAAATGGTGACCCATATGTGACAAACATGGCTATGAAAGATAGATTTGGAAAAAATAAATTTTACAATGCCCCCTTGAGGTGTAGACCGATGTATGGACCAGTAAGTCTATAGGGCAGTATAAATTCAAAAAAAAATAGAAAATTAAAATCTTGGAAACCTAGCTTTGTTTGTGGAAGAGGTCATGTTTGCAAGAATATTTTACAAGGCCCCCTTGAGGTGTAGACCGATGTTTTGAGCAGCCAGTCTAGAGGGCAGTATCAATTCAAAAAAAATTAAAAAAAATAAAACCTTGAAAACCTAGCCTAGTTTGTGCAATAGGTCATGTGTGCCAAAATAGAGGTGATTTGGAGGTGGTCGAAAAAATCACCGCATTCCGGAGGGGCCATTTGGTCTAACTTAAGCCAGTTTTTGAACATAGGTGATTTTTTCCACCACCTCCAAATCACCCAAATTTTCTTGTACATGGTGGCCCACATGTGCCAAACATGGCTATCAAATAAAATTTGGAAAAAGAATATTTTACAAGGTCCCCTTGAGGTATAGACCGATGTTTTGAGCAGCCAGTCTAGAGGGC
>NC_041391.1:8935819-9034263 GCF_002162155.2 Triticum dicoccoides | reverse complement strand
ATTTGGTCTAACTTAAGCCAGTTTTTGAACATAGGCGATTTTTTCCACCACCTCCAAATCACCCAAATTTTCTTGTACATGGTGGCCCACATGTGCCAAACATGGCTATATAATAAAATTTGGAAAAAGAATATTTTACAAGGCCCCCTTGAGGTATAGACCGATGTTTTGAGCAGCCAGTCTAGAGGGCAGTATCAATTCAAAAAAAAATCAAAAAAATATAAAACCTTGAAAACCTAGCCTAGTTTGTGCAATAGGTCATGTGTGCCAAAATAGAGGTGATTTGGAGGTGGTCAAAAAAATCACCGCATTCCGGAGGGGCCATTTAGTCTAACTTAAGCCAGTTTTTGGAAAAAGAATATTTGGAAAAACATGGCTTTGTTTGTGCAAGAGGTCATGTGTGCAAAAAAATGTGCATTGAATGCAAGTGAGCATGTGTATAATAAAAATGCTAGGTGTTTTGAAGGTAGAAACATTAATTTGGCATATATGCAAAAGAATGTGCATTGAATGCAGGTGAGCATGTGTATAATTTAGTGTGTGATTTGAACAGGAGAATATGCCAAAAACACGTGGCAATATGCGAAAAAAGTGCCCACCTACCAGAGCAGGTTCATTCATACACCACGGCCTGCATACGACTAGGAACCCAGGCTGTTCATGGGCCAGGATGCAGGCCCGTGGTGCAAACTCTGCTGCTAGAAGGCCCCACGGGGCAGAGGTGACGAGAGTTAGGCAATGTACTGCCTGCATATGATGGAAGCTTGGGAGGGGAGTCGCAATCGGGTATATAAACCGGTGCGGCGCTCTCTCGCTTGGCGAGGTGGGACTAAACTCCCACCACCCCACGGTTGTGCGCTGCTCTGTGCCCTGCGCGGCTCTGCCTTGGGCCCAATTTGGGCGGGCTGGCCCAGGGCACCTTACCCGTGGCACGCTGATCTATGTTTTATAAATTACTTTGTTTTTCACTTCTTAACTTCAAAATTTATTTTCTTGTTTATATTTCTATATTTAAAATCAAATCTCTTTTTTTCTTTATTATTTCTAATAGTGTTTACTAAAATAAAAAAAGTATGCCAAATTTTGTTGCGTTTTATTTCATTTGTTTGTTCTCTTTTTTAAATAAATGTAAGATAATATGTTGGCTTTTATCGCACTTATTCATTTCAATTTTTCTTCTGTTTTCTATATTCTCCTCTTTTCTTTGTTCTGACGGTTATAAATTTAAATAATGTATGATATAATGTTGTCTTTTATTTCACTATTCATGGTTGTCTTTTTCAATTATAAATTTTCTTTCTGTTTCATACTTGAAATAATATTAAATTAAATGTAGTTGGGACAATCGCATGCATGCCTCCACATGCACCATGTACTAGAAACAGGTTTACCTTCCCGGTCCCATCGAATGATCCCAAACTTTATGCATACCCAAGGAGATCATGGCATGCATGCATGACAAGTATCGTTCATTGCCGACACTCGAACCATTTTCTAGGGTTTATCCGGCAACAAAACCCTACAACACTGCCCCCACGTGACGCAATGTGCGTTTTGTGTCTGAATTTGTGCACACCTTGCCGGGGGGACCACATTGGCCATGCCCACATGGTCCCAATAGTTGGGGTCATCTCATGCATGCCTCCACATGCACCATGTACAAGCAGGACCATTCGGGTCTGCCGGAGGGCAGGTCTGGAAGTGGTTTACCTACCTGGTCCCACCGAATGATCCCAAACTTTATGCATACCCAAGGATGATCATGGCATGCATGCATGACAAGTATCGTTCATTTCCGACACTCGAACCATTTTCTAGGGTTTATCCGGCGACAAAACCCTACAACACTGCCCCCACGTGACGCAACGTGCGTTTTGTGTCCGAATTTGTGCACACTGATAGAGATACATTTGAATATATAATATTGCAGAATTGATAGAGATACTATAAATATTGTTGAACATATACAAGTATACAATAACTAATAGGTGTCACAAATATTTTTTATTGAGGGAAGAAACAATGATATTAATTTTGAGGAAAAAACAATGTAGAGGTAGGTGGGCCGGCCCAGACCGCAAATAACTGTCCGATCCATATTGTGGGGGCCCACCACGCTGCGCTTTCCATGCACGTCGATCACGGGAGTAGTTGCCGTTCGGTTACACAATTCCGGGATCGTGCTAATCCTTATGTTCCTAATCCCTACGACTGAGGAGCACATTCAGCCTCGATTCAACGGAGGAAAATATAGATCGCGAGATTGGCCACAGGGAAGTTACGACGACCTCGTATATAATCTCAACCTCCTCGCACATGTCGTCGTCTAGATCGCCTCCTGCCGGCGAGTCGTCGACAACTCCGTCCGCCGCATCCCACATGCCACAAAAACCCCGAGAAGATCAAGGTCGTCCCCACGTGCTGGCCGCCGTCGACGAACTACATCGAGAAACGCATCGCCGACTTCTTTCATCTTCGTCGACCGATCAAGTAAGATGTCCTCCTTACCTCGTGCCTTCATAGCAAGCTAGTTCTATCGTCTTGTTGCTCTCATGGACTTAGGTTTACCACATAGTTTCAAGTAGCTAGTATCAACTCGACTAGATGCGTTCTGACCAGAAGGCGTACATGAAATAAATCTTTCATATCAGGGTAGAATAGAGAAAAGCAAATCTCCCATGCTCGGGAGGTACCGTGCATGGAAGAGCCGTTGATTTTTCTTGAAGATCCAATGCATATATGTGTTTATGACAACGAGAACTTTAATACGAGACCACTTTTGGATATATTTTAACAAGTTTGAAGATTCATGTTTTGAATCATGATGAAACACTGTAAAATTAAGAAGAATCGGCAGCCAATGTAACATTATGATACACAATGTAACACGGCGAGCCATAGTGTTAGTTAGATTTTTTTTATTTACGAAATAGAATGCAACATTATTAAAAAAAATGCATGGAACTAAAACAATTATACAAAACAAGATTGAAGCATGGTTATTTAGTTGTCTAAAAACTAACTTTCAAAAATATATTCAATATTAGTCTTGTTTTAAAGATCTTGTCGAAAAAAACAATTATGCAAACATAATGTTATTTTTTATTGCCTCATATCAGCACACACTTGGGTGCATGTTGCTGTATACATGGTGCTAGTTTTATATTTGCATTAGTGTTATTTTTGCATTTTTGTTTGCTGCTGCCAGAAAGTTTTATATTTTTACATGTCTATTGTTATTTTTGCATTTGTGTTGGCAAATGTAACGAAGTTTTATATTTTCTTTCTATAGGATGGACGAGCTGAATGGAGAAATAGTGTGCGCCGTTGAAAAATGGTGCAAGCTTGTTACCGCTCTATCGAGTGGTCAACGCGCTAGAGTGGCTGATACAACATTACGCAGCATGCTCCAGATACCATCTATTAAGATGCGTACCCTTCTGATTAGGTATATGATTGAGAATTTTGATCCCAGCAAGTCCAGATTCATTATACAAGATCAGGTTGGGGAGGAGACTCTTGGTGCGGTCGATGTCGAGTGCATCTTTAACCTCGAGAACCAAGGACTCTCCGCTTCAGACATTCTGATTGAAGAAGGAGAGGACATGAAGAAGCGGGTGCCACCACAATTTCTCAGTAAGACATCAGAAAACATAGTGATAGATAATCTCATTGAGGACATAATTAAAAGTAAAGCCACCGATGACGATTTTCTTTGGAAATTAGTCCTTGTCCTGTTAGGAACAATTATTGCTCCCAAGTCGAGCAAGATTGTGCCAAAGCAGTACTACGCTTTGGTCCATGATGTGAAACGTATTTCAAAGATTAACTGGAATGCCTTCACCCTGCGTGTTCTACTCGATTGCCTTCGCATAGTGAAGAAAGGCAAACACTTACGCCAATGGCCAAAAGGCAATTTGGCTCTGTTGCAGGTACACAAATGAGGCTTGTTGAATAATGTCAATTATAATATCATTGCAATTTTATGTGCCGTATTGAACTAACTCTAAATCCTTATATTTTTTTGTAGTACTTGTACTGGGAGAAGGTGCAACCTGTCGAAGGCGATTGCGCCTATAATCCCAACTTGTCCATACAACCTCTTATGAGGAACTGGACCGAAGGTGCAGCCACTAGGAGAGATCGGTTCGACTATGACAATGGGCGCGGCCGTGGTAACGTCAAGGTAAGCCATTCTGTTCTGTCTTTCTTAAATGTTTTGTAACTAAATAATATTTATTTTTAATTCATCACATGTACTTGTATATCGCATGCAGATCGAAAATAATATCACCCAAGAGTATAGGGCGCAGGAGCCCAAAATCCCATATAATGTGCCTACCATGAAGCCAAAAACCAAACCTGCAAATGGAAACGCAAAGAAGTCGATGACAGCCCCAATGTCGGAAGATTTGATGGAGCTTCTAATGAAGCGGTGCATGGACTTCATACACACCCAGATGAGGCAAATCCCTGATCAAGTTGCTGAGGTGTCACACCATAACATAATAGTTTACAGTTTGTTCCCTGTTTTAAACCATGCAAGCATTCTTAACTTTATATATCTATTGCAGAGGTTGTTGGAGAAGATGAACAAATCAGGTGTCATGTACAAGCCGGCTGCTGCCGTGCCATCCGTGGACAATGACGTGGATCAAGAAGTGGATTCGTTCGAGAACGGTCCATATGAAAAGAAGGAATTCGTTTACAGGGATGACATAGACTCACACGGAGAGCCTGTCATTGACATGACGCAGCCTGATGAAGTGGTTCCCAACCATAAATCCGTACCTGAGATACTA
The DNA here is from genome assembly GCF_002162155.2 of Triticum dicoccoides. Taxonomy (NCBI): domain Eukaryota; kingdom Viridiplantae; phylum Streptophyta; class Magnoliopsida; order Poales; family Poaceae; genus Triticum; species Triticum dicoccoides. The sequence continues at coordinate 9,029,461 of NC_041391.1, read as the reverse complement.
TGTATATATATTTCTGTCTATAATTTTCTCCTTCCATTTTTATATGGGCTGAAATGTTCACACCATATTGTTTGCCAAACAGAAAATCCCAGCAAAGATGAATGGACACAAGGAAGCTGCACCTATTAAGCGTAATGATGAATGTGGCGCTACACCCGAAAACCCTTGGGTCGTTGGTAATTCTACACAAGCACCTTCATCGGACATAGACATTTGTCCATCTTCTGTCAGCAAGTTAATGGCTAAGGCGAACGGAAAAAAGGGTGCAACAGTTGATAAGGATGAGGAAGTTATGTCCGGTAAGCGGAAGCAGACCGTTCCTAAGAAATTTGAATCCCCCTACGCACTTGAAAAGCCCAGCAGGCGTACCAACCGTGGTCAGAAACCCACCGTTACCCGTTCTGCTAGTAGGGGTATCGTAACTAACTTTCTCGTTTGTTGTATACTATGAATGCATATGATCACCATTGTTGACGTTCATATTATTTCATGCAGCTCTTTTTTCTGAGATTGATGAGCCGGAGGGTGTGGCAGATGAGTTGACGCCGGAAATAATTGATGCAGCTGTTTCATTTGTCGAATTAGCTTCTAGCACCGACAAGAATAAGGGGAAGAAAGTTTACTATAGTGAAGCTCGTGGCATATCTCTGACATCCGAAAGGATTCGACCGCTACTAAGTCATAGATGGCTGTCGGACGATGTAAGTACTACTTGCATGTTCTGTTATTTAAATTGTCAATAATCTATGTCTCAAATTTCAACACGTAATGCCCTGATATTCTATGAAGATTATTGATGCTTATATGGGACATTTGGAGCTGAGCGTTGGTCATGATCGTTACCTCTGTCCAGCGTGGAGGTCCAAATTCCTTGTAGATCGTGCTATCGCGCGAGATGATCCGTTGCCGTCGAGCTGCAATATGGACAGTGCTCTGTCCAAAGCTGGAGCAGTTAATAGAGTCACGCAAGAGTATACTGTGCGTGATAAGGTACGTTATGTTTGTAATTCTTCACTTCAGGACATTTCATCTAGTATTTCATTTGATCCATAATGGTTTTTGGCACTGTAGACGTATATCGCGTTGAATATCGAAAATGCCCACTGGATGACCGTGGTCATGCACATGATCAAGAAAGAATTCCAAGTTCTCGATTCACTCTATCCTCTGGAGCTGACAGAAAAGACTGTCAAAGCACTGGTAATATAACCAACATTTGTACCATTGCTCTTCCATGTTGTTTATGATTCTTCTTTAACACTATCCTGTTTATAGCGAATGGCTATAGCAAATGATTTTCGCCAAGCAAATCTTATTACACCAGGGAAATATCCGGACGTAAGTAAGTGGCCTATCAACGAGTATGACATGCCGCAGCAAGAGGATGGGTGAGTTAGTACGACATCATGCACATTCAAACAACAATACACATGTTTGTATTGCACGCTGCTAATGTTTGCAGATATACCAGGAACTCTTGTGGCCTTTTTGTCACAGAATGTCTACAGCATTGGGACGGGGACCGAATGACCCGCGATTTTTCACAGGTATGTTGTTATTTACGTTTGTAGAGTAGCTACTATGGTCGTGTACAAAATTCGGTTCATGTAACTTGTATGTCATTTTTTGCAGGCCAGCGTTGACGCAAGGAGAAGACGTTTCGTTGCCGAGTTGATTATGTCACCTTCGAACACGATGGAGTGTGTGAAGAACAAAATTCGCGAAATCGCAAGGAAAAGGCACGCATGAAGAGTTCTTGCGGCATGCAAGGGTCAAGTTTTAGTGCTTTGGATTTAGTCCGGTCGATGGTTTCGACGGCATGATTATCTTACTGTTTTTATCATTTTTATGTAATAATCACGGCATCTCGAATATTGTGACACATACATGTGTATGTGTCTGTCAAACAATAGGCTCGTACCTGACAATTCGGTCATACAATTCGCTCCGAGAAGACAATTTCGTCGTACCAATAAAGTTTTGGCTTCAACTATCAATTGTTCTTGCTTAATATTGTTCTCGTTCTTCAATTTTTTTATAATTGTATTTATCACATTCATAGTATTCGCATTCTATTTTTCTCTTCAACTGCTCTCGGAAGTTTCATATTAAAATTTTCACATTCTTTACTTTTTTAAAAACTCTATCAAACTTTTGCCTTCTGCCTTAGCTATCTGCATGTCAATAATCTCCCGGTAATTTCCCCTTATCACATGATTATGAAAAGTAATCATGTTAGCTATGTAAATATATCGAGGCAGAACGTATTACACAGATGAAAATTAGTCATGTCCGCTCGTTCGCTCTATCGCATTATTAATTGACTTGAATTGCTCATGATTTATTTAGGATGATGTCACTTCTGAGTATGTTGAATGGGTTGATGGGGAGTGGGATAGCAAAGCAAATTCAGTCATTAAGTATCTAGCCATGAAGAACAAGAAACTGGAGACTAAGATTACAGAATGTGAAGCTGAAATTAAAAGGAATGAGAAAGAAAAGAGGGCAATGGTTAAGATGCACAAGGAAATATTGCTCTATAGGGATAGGATTTTAGGATTTCGAGGTCTTCTGTATCTTGGCCTGCTTGCCACTGTAATTGTTATCATAGTTACCAAGTAGATTGTTCATAAAGTTATTGACATCATTGTAGTTGACATGATGAGATCCTGATGAATTATTTGCTATTCAGTTTATGGGCAAAGTGTAATAGACATTGCAGCAGAAATAACATGGTGCCATCATGATTGGTAGACAATGCACTTTTGGCATGTTCTACATTTGGCAGACACTGCACATTTGTCATGTTCTATATTTGGTAAGTGATGCACATGGGCACATCACATAGCAACACTACTGATTTGTGCAGCAGCCCACTTCATTGTCTTGTTGCAACATAGGAGCAACATCTAGCAACACCTACACCTTTGATTCAACACCGAAGCAAAACAACAGTACATATTCAATATTATGAAAATTTAACTGAACTTCACACTTAGGCTAGGCAGTAGATATTCAGTTCTTTAGCCACAAAGAACCCGACCAAACCGTACCGATTCCATAACTTATATATTACCTGGAGAAAAGCACACCTAACCAACATCAAGCCCAATTTTTTTTATCAAATAAGGGCTTGCCCCTTTCGATTTTCATTACTGAAAACCATGAAAGTTCAGAATGAAGTTCAGTCTAAAAAGAGAAGGCCAACACAGGCCAGCCAAACCGCGCAATGACCCAAACAAGTTCACAAGCTACGAAACAATCCACCTACATCGATCATTATTACATCAAAAGCAAGCATGGAGCTGAAGGAGCCCAGTAGCAACTAGGAGAACAACAAACTTATATGCTGAAACATATAACAGCATACCTAAGATAACCAGCAGCTTCCTCCTCCTTCAGCAACTGTGCCCATCTTCACTTCTTCAGAAATTTGAGGCGGTGTGAGCGGTGCACAACACACGGAGAAGCCTTCTTCTTGACCGCCGTCCTGTTCGACAGCTGCGCCACCGGATCCTGAGACACCTGATCCTGAGCCACCTCCTCTTCTTCCACCTTCACTATGTTAGGGTGCAGGGGAAGGAGCTCGACGTCGATGGGCATTGTTTTGCCACCCTCGACGGCGACAGGCGCTACCATCTGCACGGCATCCTCCTCGCCCTCCTCAGGGTCATCAGGGATGAGCAGTACCTCGTCCATGTCGTCCTCCACGATGTCAGAGCCCAACGGTAGGACTGGCTTCGGCACGTGGCGGACCTGGTAGTCCGGGCTGACGGGCGCAGGGAGAGCGAGCTCGACGTCGACGTGCTCTGCCCTCGACGCGACGCGTGCTGGATCTGGCTCCAGCGTCATGATGGTGGAGCGGTACATCCACCACCTTGCGCGCTGAACAGGGGAGTCGCTCAGCGTGGCCTCTCGCATTGCCCAGATGAGGAGGAGAGCCGGCGGGACGCCGCAGCCGTAGGGGAAGGCGCGCTTCTTCTCGGCGTCAGTTAGGACTTTGACGAGGCCACGCGCGTGGTTGACCAACATCTCCGTGCTGGGGAACCAGCCGCACACCTCCACCAACTGGGCGCGCCACCCCTCGTCATCGCCGGCGAGCTTCATCATCGCTCTCTGCCAGCCGAGGCTTTTCTCCATGAAGGCAGCTGTAGCGGTCGCCGGCGGTGGTTTTCTCGATCTACTGTAGGTAGGTGGGGATAAGGGGAGTTCGAACCGGCGCGCGAGGTAGGTGGGTGAATGTGTGATGGGGAGTGGTAAGTTAGGTGATTTAATGGTAGTTAGGACGTGGGGAGGGGAAATGTACAATATTCTTTCTAATTTATAACTAATTTATTTAGGTCCGATTTTGTTGTTTATTTAGGTGGGTGAATGTGTGGTGGGGAGTGGCATGTGTACAGTGGAGGAGCTATGTAGGCTCCTGGGGTGGCTGTGGCCCCCCCAACATGGATGCAACTTGTGAAGAAAAAAAATTGTGAGGGCTTAGATGAGAGATTTTTTAGCTTTTGGCCCTCCCAAACACTCATATTTTACCTTTTGCCCCCCCCCCAGTTGATTCTGGCTAGCTCCGCCACTGCATGTGTACACAAATCTAGTACTGGGGGCTAGGTATTTAGGTATAGAAGATATATATAGGATCCAAACACGATGTTAAACGTCAAACTAAAATTGATGACATAATGTGAAAAGGATATACTGCCCTGTTCACTTGATTCATCAGTAAAAAAATTGAAGCAAGTTTCTACACTTCTTCCTTCTCCACTGTTCTGCACATCATAGAAGACAACATAAGTTTATGAACGATAAATTTTTCAATAATCCAGAATGCATACAAACACTTACTTCTGATTTAGTTTGCATTTCTTGCTACGTTTAGTGTGTCCTAGCAATTTGCAAGCGCCGCACCGGGTTTTCAACTCATCAAAAGAGAGTGGCCTACCATTTTTCGAGACAGGGCGGTTCTCATCTACCTTCGTTGCACCTTTGCTTGACACTTTCATAGGATCTTTAACTGCGACCATGTTGCCTTCACCATCATCTACATATTCAACTGCACACTTACTGAAGTCATTTATATTCTTGCTCAAATTTCCCTGTAGCAGATCATACTCATGACTCTTAGCTATCACAGCCTTCAAACTATCCTGTAACTGATCCCACAAAGCTGGGTGTTTGCATGCCGCATGCATAGCTTCTGACGCTAACACACTGACCTGGCTATATTTCATTCTTTCCTCTGCCCCAGTCCAACCATATCCCAACAGATTGCTTGTGCGCCTCGCGGGCAGTCTCAACCTTGCTTGTTTCGTGAATCGAAGAAGAACTAAACACTTTGGTATTTCAGATATGTTCAAGTACTTCAGTACGTGGAATATGTGTTTGCAAGGTAGACCCTTTCGAAACATTCTTCTGCAGCTGCACCGTATAGGTTCTGCGGAATTTACTGATGTATACTCCACCCAAAAACGACTATTCCGGTTATTCTACAGGCCACGATGTACTGCTATGATCCATCTCCCAGCTTAATTTCTACAATCTCCATGTCATCAATTTTTCTAAGATCTTCTTGCAACATATAGAAGTTTGCTGGAGTGAAGACATGAGAAGCAGCTATCTCAAGTTCCCTCGATGTAGTAACTGGCACCGGTAAACTCTGTGAGGCTGTGCAGTCATCTCGCGCCTCGTTTTCACGGATACGTACAACGGCGTTCTCATAATGCAAAATCATATCCACCAGCGTCATTTCACCGTCTAGGTGGAGGTGAAGGCATGAGTTTAGGCTTTCACTCCGCTGGTTGCTTTTCATGCCAAGCCAAAACTCCTCTATCAGATAAGCCGCAGCCCACAGTCTCCTCTTCTTATACATCCGTCTCAACCATGTTACTGTTTTTTCCAACTGCCATCTTTTGGTAAACGCGTGCCATCTCTCCTCAAACATGGCCGTGGACATGATGTAGTACAGAAGAGTTCGGAACTCCTTCAAGGACTTGGGACTGAGGTGAACCTTCATATTTTTTTCTATATGCCACGTACATATACGGTGCCACACGTCTGGCAAGACTTCGCGAATTTCCTTGATCATCGCAGCGTCGGCGTCTGTGATTACACTCTTCGGCATCTTTTGACACATGGACCTCAAAAAAGTCTGCAGCAGCCACACGTATGTCTGTTCGGTCTCGTCCGAAACTATGGCACAACCAAAAACAGTGGTCTTCCGGTGATTGTTAAGACCAACAAAAGGTATGAATGGCATACCATAGCGGTTCATCTTGTACGTGCTGTCAAATACAAGCACGTCGCCAAAGTCCTCATAGTCATAACGAGACTGGGAGTCACACCAGAACATCCTATTCAAGTGTCCTTCCTTATCTAGCATGTACTTGAAAAAGAAGCTAGGATCCCTCTGTTTCCTACTGGCCATGATGCCTATGGCTGTGGCAACATCACCTTTTGAAAGCGGCTTCCTCTTCTCCCTGGCACAAAGGTTGTATATTTCACGCCTGGTAAAACCAACACCGCCATACCATACATGTTTGCTGATGAGGGAATCCATCATGTCGTGAATTCTAATCCCTGCAGCTCCCATGAACATTATCTCATGCTTCTGAAACTCTTTGATTGTTCTGTGGGACCAAAGAAAAGGTACCTCGTCCGGTCCTGCCAACATATGGCTATGCTTGTCCTCAAAACTTGCAACATACCAAACCCCGCGCTTTTGGTCAAGCTTGACAGTCAGGTGTGCTTCGCAAAAGCAGCGTGTCTCGGCTCTGAGCCGACGGCTGTGCCCTTCCTTGGTTAGCAACTTGCTGTCACGTTTCCCTTGTCTAGAACAAACAAACCTCCTATAACGCATAAGATGTGCCTCGGTTTTGGTGTACCTGACCTTATTCTTCCTAATACTGAAACCATTAGCTTTAGCATAGCTGTTGTAGAAATCATACGCAGCATCCTGAGTCATAAAAGTCATGTCCATTATCTGCATGAACATATCCCTCTTATCATCTGCACTGGCAGTATCTTGGACATTCATTACCCCACCATCATCTGTCACCTACACAATCAAAACATAGCCATGAAAACTGTTTTGTATGGTTTAACATTACTTTCATAGAACATTGATTACACAAATACCTCACTCATGGTGACCAACGACTGCGAATCCCCAGAATCAGGTGCATCTGATGATTCGTCGTTAAGGCATGTCTCCGCGTCGGATTCACCGTAATAGTCGTATGCATTATGACATTCGAAAATGAACTGAAAAATACAACACAAATACATAATTACTTATCATATAATATTCCAGAATGAATTCAATTTGCATGCCAATAAATTTTTTCACTTACGTACCTGACTAATGTAATCTTCATTTGAGAGCTCCGAATTGTTTTCCTGACCATCATCATGCTCATCCATCTACAAATTTTCAACACAAAAATATAATGTTGTACGATGGCACCAAAAATTACAACATGGTAATGCCACTCACATTAAAATCTTCCCATTCGTTCCCATTCTCTGACTGATTTCCAAGATCTGAATTGTCATCATCTGACCAATCTTCTATCCAGTCTTTCATCAGTTCTCCAAACTCCATGTCTACCATCATATCAGTTAACTCCTCGTCCGCCATTTCCTACAACAAATGATGAAAACATTATCAATGATGAAATATCAACACATAGCTAACGATCACGGATGTTCTGTAAACAACCCCAACCGAGGCCGTTCAGATCTGCCAAACCAAGCCAGGAAGATGGCCACGGCACCCGTCGTGATCACTTTCTATCGCGAGGAGCAGCACTACAAAACCTAGCTAGATCTGTGATTACCTCTGCGGCCGGATACCTAGGTTAGCCGCCACATCAAATAATGATAGTCCCTGTGGACACAGCTGACGGCAACTGATGCTACGTGAATCCTACACTGAAGAAACCCATATCACGAGGAGCAGCACTACCGGAACAAGATCCACGATTGCATGCACCGCCGGGTAGGTAGGTTACCCTCCCCGCTAGGCTAACCACTATATCTGACGGCGGCAGTTCGTTCGATGTTGCCGCGAGCGAGACTAGAGGGGTGCGGGGGGATGCAGGATGCGGTACCTGTGAGCGTTGGAGATTCACGATGTTGCCACGCCCGCTGTCCGACGAGATCGCCGGCGACGAGATAGCCGCACGACGCTGGAGATCTACCGCGTGAATTATGGAGCTGCGTGAATGCTCGCGAGATTAATGGAGGTGCGTGAATGATTGGATCCGGCAGGTCCTACGTGGCCGTGGGGTCGTGTGATGTTTTTTTCTGGACCAGGTACTGTACGTATACGGTCTGACTATACAGGGCTTGGCAGGGCTAGACAGGGCTTGGATCTGGGCTACGGCGGGCCAGGAAAAAACAAACTCGCGTGGACAAAAATACCCCTCCGAAATTAGGTTAGGGGGGAGCACCGGAGCAGGCCTCCATGAGAATATATTTGGTTGAGAGACAAACAACCACTTAGTGAGCACTACCCAGCACTACGGAGATGGCTCCCACGCATGCCATGCAGACAATCTATGGAGATGCATGTTGACAATATTCTACAACTTAATTAGTTAAATCAGTACTAGTACAACATATTTGCTTTAATTTTTGCGTGCAGAAGAATGATGCTATTGTGTGTAGGGCCATGCATGCATGTCATTAGTTATGCACACCGATCAATCATGCATCCAGAGTAATGGAAGAAGAACCTGACTATCGTGTCTTCCAAAAGGAATGGAACAATTTGTAGCTTTATGCGAGAGAGAAAGAGAGGAGACTAAGGCTAGATGCTTTGAGAAAGATAGACATACTTAAATCAGGAGTATGTGTCAAACGTGAAACGTTGAGATCTATAAACACCAATAATGTTCTAATTACTCCCTCCGTCCCGTAATGTAAGACGTTTTTTGACACTGCACTAGTGTCAAAAAATGTCTTACATTATGGGACAGAGGGAGTAGTTTATTACAAGAAAAATGAGTGTGGTGCATTCACTAAGATATATATATTTAGTGAGACTCGCGGGTTTATCCCCCATCTTCAGGGTTTCAAAAACTATAGAGAATACATGTATGTAGGGAACACTGTGAAATGATAACATGCAAAAGTTCATCAATATATGAGTATTTTTGTACCAGATAAAAGGACATGGTAGTCCATTTATCCCTTGATAAATGCTTATGATGTTTAACATATGTTGCCGCCGCTTTTCCATAGAATTATGTATACCATCTTGTTTCAATTTTTCTGGGTATGTTCGGGACAAACCCCATCGACGAAAATTCTATACCCGGTTATTGCTCTATTTGGTTCGTTGCGGCAGTTTGGTTCCTCGAATTTTAGTGTCTTTTGAAATAATTCATGAACATAGACAAATGACATGGAATGGACTCTGGTGCAGTTAGTTCCCTCTAAAAAGAGAAGAAATAGGGTGTGATATTTTTACCTAAAGAGCCGCATCGGTGATTTTCATTAGAGAAACCGCCGCCCAACTTACAAAAGTTCTCTAAAAGAATCTTGAAAAGCTTTTAACAAAAACTCAGGTGGAAATGTGGATACAGCTTGCGAATACTGTTTCATAAATATTTCTCTACGGAATCAAATTCTTAATTTAGCCTTGGATGGAACATTGTGTCATTAGGCCTACATTTAACACATGGGGCGATGAGCGATAACCCATCAGCTAGATCCGCCAGGCACTAACAAATCCCCACATAAAATGATTTTGTTTGTGGGGCCATAAATATATGTTCTTGCCCTGACTGAATCTTTTTAATTTGCATCGTGATTTTTGTGCTCCTGCAAAAGGAAAAATGGCATCAGTTGCGTCAGTACAGTAATATTTATGCTCCTACAAATCGACCAGGCATCGCATCTGTAGTAATATATTTAACCAACAGAAAATAGCATCTAGACGTGTGTCACTGAGAATCAACAAAGAGAATAGAGAGGATCAAGTACGTGTTTATGCAGCTAGGTACCTAAATAGAACCTCTCCTTTGGCGGCAAGGGAATTAATCCATCTGTGAGGTAAATTAAAGAGTTAATTTCACCTTTTACTCTCTATTTGTGTTGAAGTCTTACCGCATATATTAATTTTCTCTGATTTTTGCGTGCCACATGCATATATACAAGGAATGTATTAATGTTTTGAATTAATAGTATACATAAACAATGAGCATGTATTTACACTTGTGCACTTTAAGCACACATAAAGCACTATAAGGTGCTAAAAATATGCCAAATAAACCACTAGCGTTCATATGTCCCATCTCATAAGCAAAGATAGCATTCACATATTGCTAGTTAATACATAAAACTTCACTCATAAATTGAATATTCATATTATTCTAATAAAAGGAATTCAAAAACGGTTTCAGTCGGAAATTATCCTAACCACTTTCACCCTTACTACAAGGAGGGTTGCAGGTCGGGCGGTTAGGGATATAGGCAGAGTTGCGTGAGTAGGGAGGATACAACCAGATGGTTTGCACTCCTGAGTGTGAACACTGGAATATACAAACAGTTTTGCTAGAACTCATCTAAATGAGATATAATTTGGTCTCATTCACCTTTTATAGCCATTGGATGTGATGCTATAAGATGCGTGTGTGCTGACATGGGTTATATCTGTTCTTGTTTTTAAAGTGAATGAGACCTAATTATATCTCATCTAGATGAGTTCTAAGTACTCCCATATACAAATAGTCATTGCATCGTGATCAAGCGGTAGCATTTTTCTCGAAAAGATTTACCTTCCACACCAAAAATAGTCATAGTCTTGTGAAGAAAATGTCATCCTTTCTGGCGGACGTTCCTCAGCTACAAGAGTCCATTATTATTGAATATTGATACCCAAAAGTTTAATTAATTTAGCTGTTGAAAAACTTCAATTTATTACCCAATCGCCTAATTCATGCATGCAAGACTAATCAATCTTTCTTCTCGTCCCAGCCGACACGTACTACTAATGATGGAACGAACGAATGGCTTGCAAACCAAGCAGAGCAAAGCAGAGGCGCTGGAAGGCGGCATCCATTCGATCCCGCTTGTCTATCAAAAAGTCGATCTATCACTTGATCTGACCGTGTTTATTTGTTCCAGCCTTTGAAGGCTGGAATCGAACGGACGGACGGGAACGTTTCACGTACGCGCGCTCGTGTTCTTCGTGTCTCCTTTTGGAATACGTATCCACGGGAAGGCCGAATCAAAGTACGCCGACGGTACTGCTTTATGCTTTTATATGCAAGAGAGCGAGAGGGTCGCTACCAAAGCTGGATTTCATTCTAATCAACGAGACCCCTCTTGCCTTTCTCTCCAAGGAAAGAAAAGGCAGGCTACTAATGGTCAACGTATGTGCTAGTATATTTCTTGGGGGAACATTCTGAAATATATATTAATGATAAAAATGGGTAGTGATGGTATCTATGCCCTGGCGATAGGGATGTATAATATTGTACCGCAGATATCTTGGCAAAAGAAAAAAAACAGTGCGATAATCGGAGCTTTTTTCGACTTTGGGGTTAGGAATATGACGTCGAATCAAAATATAAACAATGATCTCAAAACAGGCTCCCAAATGACCCACAAGGTGATGGGGAAATCCCAATAAAATCAAGTCAAGAGAATAAAAATGACAATGCGGCGAGAGCGGCATCAACCCAGAGTCGAGAATGAAAACACATGTCGCCGTACCTAACAAGAGAAAACCAAGACTACCGGACATGACCAATCAAGCCGATTTGGAAAATCATGGGAAACCGGTGCATCGAACCCCCCAAGCTATCACCAGAGAGGGTAACCGTTTACCCTCTCGCTCCGACCCGTGGATCTTTGAACCCGCTGACGGATAGCGAGGACCAAGGATGGTGACTACAAGGACGCGTGTAAAAGACTAGGAGACCAATGAATCTACTCGACACTAGAGTCGAAGAAGCTTCATGGCAAGAACACGACACAAGCCCCAAGACATTGGCTCACTACAACCAGATGGGCCTTGGTTTCCTCGATGACGCCCGAAAGGATAACGACGCAATGCACCGCCGCCTCCAAGATGGGCTAGGTTTTCACACGATACCCTGACACAGAGAGAAAACCCACAATGATGTCCCCGAGAGCAAGTGGTACTCAAAGGCATCACCATCGCCGACGCAAAAGGGCAGAGCTTTTGGTACCAGTTGGACCTTGCCATCAATAGGCCTCTAGATCTTAACCAGAAGCCAACATCACATAAGCCACAATGACACAAGGATCACCCAACATCTCTCCCCTTGCTACCCATGTAGCCCAGAGAGGGCGCCACCTCCATTGCAGCATTGCTGGTCACGGAGCGAACTGCGCAACCTCACCATTAAGGGATCTCGCCCCATCTTCGAAGGACGACACACCACCGCTTTCGGGACACGAAGCCACTGAAACTAATGCACCTTGAGATGGACAACAGAAGGGCAGAACCGTTGTGCCGTAGCACTACCATAGTCTGGACCTGCCGACACAAATGCCCAAACAAAGGCAGAGGACTGCAAGCTATATGGGTGCCAGGTCCCACCTGGATCTAGCTAGCCCCCACCACGCCTGGGAACACATATCGTCGGGTCTAGAAAGCATCATGCGGCAGGCAGACCACAGACTGTCGTTGTCAAAACCAGCGGATCTCGGGTAGGGGGTCCCGAACTGTGCGTCTAAGGCTAATGGTAACAGGAGGCGGGGGACACGATGTTTACCCAGGTTCGGGCCCTCTCGATGGAGGTAATACCCTACTTCCTGCTTGATTGATCTTGATGATATGAGTATTACAAGAGTTGATCTACCATGAGATCGTAGAGGCTAAACCCTAGAAGCTAGCCTATGATTATGATTGTTGTCATCCTACGGACTAAACCCTCCGGTTTATATAGACATCGGAGGGGGCTAGGGTTACACAGAGTCGGTTACAGAGAAGGAGATCTACACATCCGAAACGCCAGGCTTGCCTTCCACGCAAAGGAGAGTCCCATCCGGACACGGGACGAAATCTTCAATCTTGTATCTTCATAGTCCAACAATCTGGCCAAAATATATAGTCCGGTTGTCCGAGGACCCCTTAATCCAGGACTCCCTCAGTAGCCCCTGAACCAGGCTTCAATGACGATGAGTCCGCCGCGCAGATTGTCTTCGGCATTGCAAGGCGGGTTCCTTCTCCGAATACTCCATAGAAGATCTTGAATACGAGGATCGTGTCCGGCTCTGCAAGATAATTTCCACATACCACCGTAGAGAGCATAATTTTTCACGAATTGAATCTGCTGACAATTTTTCATGACATCACACCGTGGTCCGGTAAGTATTCGAACCGTTTTCTCCCAGCCTGCTATTGCACGTATCGCGAGGCGGTTTTCTTGGCACGTCTTGTCAAAGCAGAGATCGTGTCCCCTTATCACGGGATACTCATCAATACGGGTACGGGGTAACCCAACCGTGCCATCAATCGTGGCGCTTGGGGAACAAGCGAGTTTTACCAGGCAAGTGGGGAGGCTCACAGTTTCTACCGCCTTTATAAAGAGATAAGGACTCCTCTTTTTCACCCACGCCTTCTTCTCCCTCTGCTCATCCATTCCCTTTCGCTCGAGCTCTAGCGCCCAAGCCCTCTCCTTCTCCGCAAAGTCATTCAAGCATGTCTGGAGCAGGAGGCAAGTGGATGGCCTCCTCCGTCACGGAGGTGGACATAACCGAGCTACGGGAGGCCGGATACCTGGCCGCAAACATTGCGCACAGGCTTTCGGCCGAGGGGCAAATCATCCCCACCCTGAAACCTCGGGAGAGGGTAGTGTTCCTCTCTCATTTCATTCGCGGACTGGGATTTCCCCTCCACCCATTCATCTGCGGGCTCATGTTTTACTATGGGCTCGATTTTCACGATCTGGCCCCCAACATCGTCCTCAACATCTCGGCGTTCATTGTTGTGTGCGAGGCTTTCCTTTGTATCCCGCCCAACTTCGGCCTATGGCTGAAGACCTTCAACGTGAAGCCAAAGGTGGTGGGCGGCCAGCAAGCGGAGTGCGGGGGCGCCATGGTGGGCAAGATGCCCAATGTCGCATGGCCCGAGGGCTCCTTCATGGAGACAGTAAAGGGGTGGCAATCAGGGTGGTTCTACATCACCGAGCCCCACAACGCCAACTGAACGGCGGCCCCCAAATTTCGATCCGGACCCCCCATGCGGCTCACCTCCTGCAAAGAGAAGGGCTTAGCCTGGGGATATGCGGCAGAGCTGCCCAGACTACAGAACTGTGTCCGGAATATGGTAAGCAAGAAGATCAAGCTCGTCAAAATAGTACAAGTTATGCTCCTCCATCGGATCCTTCCGTGCCAATGACGGGTTTGCAATCTGTGGGAGTTCGACCCGGCCGAACACCAGAGACTACGAGAGCTCTTCGGCACTACGCACGAAGACGCCTGGAAATTGCTGTTCAAGACCAACGAGGTACCACCACCCATAACCGAAGATCGCGGACTCAGCGTCAAGCGCCTCGCCAATCCGGTAAGTTCATGTGTTTCTGTCAGGACCCCGACTCAATGGCACATCGATCTAGCATGTAACACCTCATACCACTTTGCGGCCTCACGCACGGTATTCCCACGGGTGTCGCCTTACCTTGCCCGGGACCGTTTGCGTCTTTTGGCACACGTATATGATAGTGTCGCTAGCATCCATATGACAAGGAGCCCGGGCTGACATAGCTAGTCGTGAACCCAAAGTGGCACTAACTTACAGGGACAGGCATACATGACCCATCATCGAACGTGTCGATCATCAGCGAATGAATCCAGGCTGTTGCACTGGGCTAGCAGGACTCCGGTAAACCGGGCTGTAGCGGGCTAACAGGACTCCGGTATTCATCGCGTGACATTTCCCCGTAGGGACAGACACAGGAACGAAGAAGGACACATGCCGGCCAGCCTAAGTGTTCCGGAGCAGTAGCAAGCTACCATGGCTCAGTGGAAGCACTAGGAGACATTTCCCGGTAAGAGAGGCTACTAAGGATAAACAACTAGATAGTCAGATCCCACACATACCAAGCATTACAATAACATACACACAATATGCTCGATATGTGTAAATACAACATGGCATCACAACATGACTCTACAACTCAAGTATTTATTCATTAGGCTGCGAGGAGCGAGATATTACAAACATGGGTCTCACGACCCAACATTCATAGCATACAAGTCAAAGCACAAGCGGAAGCTAACATGTCTGAGTACAGACATCTACAAATGAAAAAGGCTTAGAAGCCTGACTATCTACCAGATCCTGCCGAGGGCACAAGATCGTAGCTGAGGTATCAAGCTAAACGTCGAAGTCCACGTGGAACTACTAACGAGACCGAAGTCTCTCTGCAAAAACGTAAAATAGGCAAATGTGAGTACAAATGTACCCAGCAAGACTTACATCAGAACTAACTTCATATGCATCATTATCAACAAAGGGTATGGTGGGGTTTAACTACAGCAAGCCATCTTTGACTCGGTGGCTATCCTAAACTACGACTGCAAGTAACTCTTTTGAGGTGGCGCACATGAGTCCACATATTCACCATATCAATACACCACTATGGATCCGCTCCCATCTCCCTACGAGAACGCCATCCATAGCACTCACGCTTATCTTGCGCATTTTAGAGTATCCACTATCACTTGTCTACGAACTATTATAGGCAACCCAGAAGTCCTTTTCCGCGGACACGGCTATTCGAATAGATGATGTTAAGCCTGCAGGGGTGTACTTCTTCACACACGCTCTCACCACTTGCCGCCGTTTACACGACATGTACTCGGCAACCTTCAAGCGAAAGCCCAACGTGGGTGTCGGCCACGGCCTACCTAAACACTCAAGTCTCTAGTCCAGGTTTATCGCCTGTTCGGGTTCCATCCGCGAGGAGATCCGGCCGGGGTTTCGCTCACAGACCCAAACGATGTGTGCAGGGTTCCCGAGACACCAAACGGGCGCTCGGTACACCGGGCCATGGTGTATCTACCGCATCACAGCCCACCCCTCGGGTCAGCGCTGCCCACGGCCTCCAACACATATCCTACAAACACCAGAAACTAGTTGCAACTCCTGGACAGAGAACAAGGGTGATTAAGAAGCCGAGAGGGTCCATTGGTTTCGGGCCCAATGCGTGGTAGTAGCTGTTTCATGGGTCACAAACACAGAACTCAGTTCCTGAGGATGGCTGCAATGAGACAACCCACCATGTACTCCTACATGGCCTCTCACCGCTACCTTTACCAAATCGTGTTCACACACTTAGCTCACACACAGTAGGACATGTTCACACAGCTCTGATTCATCCCTGATGAATCAGACCTGACTCAACTCTAAGCAGTAGCAGGCATGACAAACAAGCATGAATGAGTAGGCACAACAGGGCTCAAACAACTCCTACTCATGCTAGTGGTTTCATCTATTTACTATGGCAATGACAGGTCATGCAGAGGATAAAGGGGTTCAACTACCGCGGCAAGTAAGAGATGAATCGTTGTTGTCCTGATGCAATAAAAGAGAGCAGGAGCGAGAGAATAGGATTATATCGGAATGAACAAGGGGGTTTTGCTTGCCTGGCACTTCTGAAGATAGCATTGAGTCTTCATCAGTGTCAACGATCACAACGTCGATACAACATCTACCGAGGGGGAACAACACCGACAAACAGAGAAGAAACATGATCAATGCAATGCACAATATGATGCATGCTATGACATGGCAATAAGAATGTGTTTTGGCTAATGCAAGCTAGAACAGATTGAGATGAGTCCATTTGAACCAAAGATTCAAATGCAAACCCATTTTAAGAGGTTATAATAGTGCATTAACTTGTTTCACCTAAACATCAAGGTTAATGTGTCCGAACATGCATGAAACCAGTGCAGATGGATAGATTGGATTTTTCTGATCATTTTTCATATATAAATTATTTGATTTGGACCTATGGTTGATTTTATATGATTTTTAGAAGTTTAGGACATTTTCTGGAATTTCCTGAATAAGAATAATTCCAATAATTGAATTAATGCGTCAGCATTACGTCAGGGTGACGTCAGTGGTCAACGGGGCTGGTCCAGGTCAAACTGACCTGTGGGCCCTGCGTGTCAGTAGTTAGTTTAACTAACTAAATTTAGTTAGCGATAATCCTAGGTTAGTTAGCAGGGCGGGCCCCACCTATCATGGACCCAAGGGTCAAACTGGGCCCACCGGTCAACGGTCAGCGGGGGTCAAACCCACCGGCGACATGACGCCGGCTAGGCCAGACGCGGTGGATGGGCTCGGGTTTGCGTCTCCGGCGACCAAACGGGCGGCCAAGACCATCTACGGAGAGTTGGAAGCGAGCCGCGTCTTTTGGGGGTGGAAGTGGAGCTCGGGGAGGCCGGGAATGACGCCGGCGACGACCTTAGCGGTCACCGGAGCTCGGGTGAGCTCGGGCTCGTTGCTGAAGTGGCCTAGGCAGGGCGGCGCTAGCATCTACGGCTCCTACGCGTTGCGGGGAGTGCGTTGGACACAATCCCGGGACCATATGGTCACCGAAGCATGACCGGCGACGACGCGGGCGGCGGCGCGTGCGGTTGAGCTTCGTGCAGTCGATGCAGAGGATGATAGCAAGAACGGAGAGGATGGGAATGTAGCTGAGCTCACAGCGGTTGTGATGAGCTAGACGACGGGGTCGGGGACGAGCTGAAGCAGTGGTGACGGCGAAAGGGATCTCCGGCGGCGCTCAGCAAAGACGAGGACGAGGCGATAACTCCAGGGCGAGCGAGCGCTCGGGGCTCGGTCCGCTCAACGGAGAGGAGGGCGTCGGAGCTCCTGGACATGGTGGCGCGGCGCGGGGACGACGGAGAGCGCGACTACGGCGACGGTGCGGCTACGATGGCGTTGGCCATGGTGCGGGAGAGCGAGGGAGAGGAGCTGGGGGCGAATGGGTGTGTCCACGGGGTTCGGGGTGCGACGTGGAGTTCGTCCAGGCCAGCAGGGCGGCGAGAGGAGGAAGAAGGGCGACGGGCAGCTGCGTGGCGCGCGCTGGTGCCGCCGTCGAGCACCTGCCTGCCTGCCTGGCGAAGGCAAGCAGCTCGCTGGAGCGGCTGCTGGGCTGGGCCGGCAGGTGGGCTTGCCAGGTGGGCGCCAGGTAAGTCTCTCTCTCTCTCTCTCTTTTGTTTCCTGATTTCTATTTTTCTGCAACTTTGTGGCTTTATTAAAAATACAAAAACATTTCCAAAAATCCTGAAAATAGTTGTGGGCTCTGTTAGGATTATTCCTAGCAGCCCACACTTAAGTTCAGAATTAGTTGAGCACTTAAAATAATATATAGCATTTAAATGCCCAATTGCAAATACTATATGATTTAATTTAGTGACCAAATATGTCATGGAAAAATGTGCAACACCTCTGGTTATGGTTCTAGCATTTTCCAGAAATGATGAACATTTTTTAAAGCCATTTGGAATTCACTGAAAATATTTTAGTTGAACCTAGTTGAATTCATTTGGTGCTAGGGTT
Organism: Triticum dicoccoides; assembly: GCF_002162155.2. NCBI lineage: Eukaryota > Viridiplantae > Streptophyta > Magnoliopsida > Poales > Poaceae > Triticum > Triticum dicoccoides. The sequence goes on along the minus strand of NC_041391.1, from coordinate 9,010,908 downwards.
TAGGCAATCCCCATTTCAAGTTTTCTGTAAAAGTAAACATGATGCATCACCAAAGACTAGCACTAGTGCATTGCCAGAAGCTAGGGATGTGACAACTCACCCCCACTAAACAAGAATCTCGTCCCGAGATTCAAGACGTGAGGTAAGAAGGCAAAGGGGACACTAAGCATCGCAAACTTCATGATCCAACTGTCTTCTTGAGGTTGTTGATTTGTCGACTCAAATTGATCTTGACGTCCTTACTTTCGAGATCTTCAACCAGCACGAGGACAAAAGAGCGAAACATGTCCACATGGATGGATCATCTTAATGATCACAAGGTCAACTCCCTAAATGAGACATAGAAACATCTCTCGAGCTGAGACGCGAAGCACACATCTAGAGGAATGGAGTGAAGCAAATGATGAAGGTTCACTAGGTAGACAACAATTTCACGCTTAAGAGGGTGGTGAACGGTTGTCAACGTAGCGAGGATTTGGGTTGCCATGATACCATAACGAGACATCTTGGAGGAGGGTGACTCGTAGAAATATCCCCTTAAGTGACAAAAAGAATTACCTTTGATTCCGAGATCATTGAAATTCTTTATACCAGCTTAAGGCAAATCAAAATCGATCATTTGGAGGAGTTCGATGGAATGACATACCCGGACCAGTATGGATGATGTGGATTACCTTGTTGAAGACAACACAAGGGTTGATTTTGCTTATCACCGCAAAATGGATGGGACCCAAGGTAGGATGGCACAATGACGGTGCAAGCTGGGAACAAAACACAAATGATGGGAATGATTCTAGTAACTGGGAAGAAACTCAACAGCAGAGAGTGGATCAACTGTTTGAAAAGTTATAGCATAACCGAGGAAACTAGGAGCAATCCTAGTTAGTGCCGGTGATAACACCTAGTGATTGTGTGTGCTCTCAAGAACTTGAGCATTTCCATATTCATCAAGGTTTTACCAATATCCGTGTCAAGGATCCTGGCAACACAACATACTACCATGATGAATAGTGATGGGCGATGCAGATGCAAAGGAAAATAACACCTTCTCAGATTTCACCTTAGCGAGGCCAAGGAACAAAATCTGGATGATCGACCGAGAGACATTTAGCACTCTGCTTCTAATGTTCTCCTTGATGTGTTAGCGTAATCCATTCATAGACATGGTTTGATATCGGGAACATCAAGTAAAAGGTCGGACTTCGGGAACACAAAAATCATAAGGCACAACTAGGGAGTAAATCCTACGAAGTCTTTATGGGGAGGTGGCCAACTTCTTTAGTCAAGTTACTACAATAATAGGTCTTCCGGCTGGGTGTGTTGACCATGACATCCACTTTACCGGGTTACACCGAGACCAATATTATAGTTCTTGGGAAACGTTCCAACCATCATATCTGCCCGAGATTCAGATCTGGTTGGTGTCAGAATAATCGAGACTCATCGAGTCTAGAAGATAAATGAAAGTTTGCAACACAAACCGACGAGATGGCATCACGAGATTCTCGGGAAATGGATTACGGTAGTAAGCTCCAAAATATGAGCCGGTTCTGCTACAAACTTGTGAACACGTTGTCCGAGACAAACGGGACCACATGGTAGTCTTATAATAAAATACTACCAAGTTCAGGTTGGGAACCATCATCGAGGATAACGAAGTCCTAACATAAGTCATGACTAGTTGTTATGAAGGAACTCCTTCTCCTTGAACAAATCAATCAGTGGCTTGGTGTGCTAGGAAACACATATGGAGTGGAGGCGGCCAACCTATCAAACCATAGGGCACTTCACACGTGCATGACTAACTTGGGACGATTCCAGAGGAAGTAACATTGTCTTTCTCGAATCCACGGCGGCAACTTGCATCAAATGCACATGAACTGGAGGAAGTCACTTCTTACATCCGAACATATGCTTCATGAACTAGCATGAAGAAATGCTTTCAAAAGTTTCCAACACTATCTTAATGTTCAACAAAATCATGGAGAAGATAACAATGTTGCTGATGGGCTCAACAACAACTCATCCAGGCTTCCATATAACTGGGATTCCATAATTATGAGAACAAGTGATAGCATTGGTCAGACCCAAGAGATATAATGTTGTATGCTCGAGGGATCGACCACGATTAAGACAACATTAAGAATATCGTTGGTTCTGATTTGATTTGATGATAGCCCATAGTCAAACCAAAGTTTGATGAGACAATAGGCCCAACAACTGATCACGAGGATCAATCAATGAAGATATTATCTTTCTTCAACACACACACACAAGGATATCCCTTGGAGATGAACTAAGTCAGGTGAGCTTTTATCCTCCAACTCTCCAAGTTGTTGCTTAGCTCAACCAACTAGCTCAGGGTATCCAACACAGATTCCTGGAGAAGGGATGGTTTACAGGAATAAACCGACTTGATCACGAACTCAACATAGCTGTCAGATGACAACCTGGTGATACTTCCAAGAAGATATTCGGAAAATCCCGAACCACCAATATGTTACTAAGCTCTAGAACAATCTTGCTTTTCAGGGCAAGAAGATGTGATCAAACAAGCAAGGATTGACACTATCCTAACTCATTGATTGAAAAGTGCACCAGGAATAAGGACTAGGTAGCACGATCAACCTTAGGATGATGATTCAATAACCAACATGCTAAGGATGAAATTATTGTCCTTTAACTACCAAGCAACAAGGTTGCTAGGAGTATTGATTTCACACACCACGATTCACTTGTCGGCATTCCGGTTACAATAACACGGAAACCGAGGGATGAACAATGATGGCAAGAAGTATCACTGTACCAAGAGTTCATAGGATGGTGTGCAATTCCTATAATAATCCCGATATAAAAGATGGTAATACTCCAAGGTAGAACAGAACAAAAGCTGGGTTGGCATTTTGATCTGCGAGATACAACTACTTTGACCCAATCCTGGATGTGGATGAGGTACTGGAGTTTGTTTCTCCTAGTCATTCCGGGATAGAATGGCTTGACGGACCACAAGAGTAATAGGTATCGATGAACGAATGCACGCACACTCTTGACTATCAAATGATAGACGAGGGTCAGAAGAGAACTAAGAGGGACAACTCAAAGAACATATAATTTTCTGAGTTGTGGATGCATAGATTAGTATGTCGAACCAAGTTCAACATGTTTCTTCCGGATAACCCATGCAGAGAGGTAGGACTGGCAGAGTCGCAATTTATGAATGGAGAACTCCTCAAGGGTACTCTTATTGTGATCTTTTGGTTCAAATATCTTCTGCCTGAATGGTTCATGGTATTTGGAAGAAGGAAATACCACGGACCTCGAGGACTATCGCAACGTTACTAATAACCTAGAGGAACTAGCAAACACTATCAACAGGAGGTAAGTAGGGTGAATCTCGGGTTCAAGAACCCAGGAATAGAATACCTACTCCTAAGTAGCATCACAAGATGCTTTCGAGAATGATGGCCAGAATCTTCACACTGGGAACACTAAACATTGCTAGATTACTAGGTGACTCCCTAAAACACCTAGGGTCATAACAATAGCTCCAACATATATGTCAAGGCAATAAATTACCTCAATGCACCGGTTAGTGTGCTTATTCTGACCATAAAGGACATCGGGAACGGAAAGAAAGGATTTGCAAATGCATCAGACTATTTAGAAACCTGAGATGACTCGGACAGCATAACGGTTGTAAATGCTCAGAAAAGATTTGAGACATTCACAAGGATTTGCATATTCACTTAACAACATCATATCAAGGTTCTGGTTCAACTGAGAACATATTAAAAGTAGTAGAAACTGAATTGAGGCTTGAAACTATCAATCCTATAAGTCTATGGATTAGTAACATGTCATCCTGATAGATAGATGAGAAGGCCTAGTTCTTAATCCCCGTAGAAGAGAAGAGGATGACTCAGATCAGAAGGCCATGAGGTATAAGGAGTAAAAAGAGCCTTACGTTCCATCCCACAATCAATTCCCTTACATATCTAAAGCATTTCTAGACACAACTTCGACCAGTTTGGCTTGGTAATCCTACAGGTAGTCAAGCTCTGATACCAACGCTGTCAGGACCCCGACTCAATGGCACATCGATCTAGCATGTAACACCTCATACCACTTTGCGGCCTCACGCACGGTATTCCCACGGGTGTTGCCTTACCTTGCCCGGGACCGTTTGCGCCTTTTGGCACACGTATATGATAGTGTCGCTAGCATCCATATGACAAGGAGCTCGGGCTGACATGGCTAGTCGTGAACCCAAAGTGTCACTAACTTACAGGGACAGGCATACATGACCCAGCATCGAACGTGTCGATCATCAGCAAGTGAATCCAGGCTGTTGCACTGGGCTAGCAGGACTCCGGTAAACCGGGCTGTAGCGGGCTAACATGACTCCGGTATTCATCGCGTGACATTTCCCCGTAGGGACAGACACAGGAACGAAGAAGGACACATGCCGGCCAGCCTAAGTGTTCCGGAGCAGTAGCAAGCTACCATGGCTCAGTGGAAGCACTAGGAGACATTTCCCGATAAGAGAGGCTACTAAGGATAAACAACTAGATAGTCAGATCCCACACATACCAAGCATTTCAATAACATACACATAATATGCTCGATATGTGCAAATACAACATGCCATCACAACATGACTCTACAACTCAAGTATTTATTCATTAGGCTCCGAGGAGCGAGATATTACAAACGTGGGTCTCACGACCCAACATTCAGAGCATACAAGTCAAAGCACAAGCGGAAGCTAACATGTCTGAGTACAGACATCTACAAATGAAAAAGGCTTAGAAGCCTGACTATCTACCAGATCCTGCCGAGGGCACAAGATCGTAGCTGAGGTATCAAGCTAAACGTCGAAGTCCACGCGAAACTACTAACGAGACCGAAGTCTGTCTGCAAAAACATAAAATAGGCAAACGTGAGTACAAATGTACCTAACAAGACTTACATCAGAACTAACTACATATGCATCATTATCAACAAAGGGTATGGTGGGGTTTAACTACAGCAAGCCAGCTTTGACTCGGTGGCTATCCTAAACTACGACTGCAAGTAACTCTTTTGAGGTGGCGCACACGAGTCCACATATTCACCATATCAATACACCACTATGGATCCGCTCCCGTCTCCCTACGAGAACGCCATCCATAGCACTCACACTTATCTTGTGCATTTTAGAGTATCCACTTTCACTTGTCTATGAACTGTTATAGGCAACCCAGAAGTCCTTTTCCGCGGACACGGCTATTCGAATAGATGATGTTAACCGTGCAGGCGTGTACTTCTTCACACACGCTCTCACCACTTACCGCCGTTTACATGACATGTACTCGGCAACCTTCAAGCGGAAGCCCAATGTGAGTGTCGGCCATGGCCTACCTAAACACTCAAGTCTCCAGTCCAGGTTTATCGCCTATTCGGGTTCCATCCGCGAGGAGATCCGGCCAGGGTTTCGCTCACAGCCCCAAACGATGTGTGCAGGGTTCCCAAGACACCAAACGGGCGCTCGGTACACCGGGCCACGGTGTATCTACTGCATCACAGCCCACCCCTCGGGTCAGCACTGCCCACGGCCTCCAACACATATCCTACAAACACCATAAACTAGTTGCAACTCCTGGACAGAGAACAAGGGTGATTAAGAAGCCGAGAGGGTCCATTGGTTTCGGGCCCAATGCGTGGTAGTAGCTGTTTCATGGATCACAAACACAGAACTCAGTTCCTGAGGATGGCTGCAATGAGACAACCCACCATGTACTCCTACATGGCCTCTCACCGCTACCTTTACCAAATCGTGTTCACACACTTAGCTCACACACAGTAGGACATGTTCACACACCTCTGATTCATCCCTGATGAATCAGACCTGACTCAACTCTAAGCAGTAGCAGGCATGACAAACAAGCATGAATGAGTAGGCACAACAGGGCTCAAACAACTCCTACTCATGCTAGTGGGTTTCATCTATTTACTGTGGCAATGACAGGTCATGCAGAGGATAAAGGGGTTCAACTACCGCGGCAAGTAAGAGATGAATCGTTGTTGTCCTGATGCAATAAAAGAGAGCAGGAGCGAGAGAGTAGGATTATATCGGAATGAACAAGGGGGTTTTGCTTGCCTGGCACTTCTGAAGATAGCATTGAGTCTTCATCAATGTCAACGATCACAACGTCGATACAACGTCTACCGAGGGGGAACAACACCGACAAACAGAGAAGAAACACGATCAATGCAATGCACAATATGATGCATGCTATGACATGGCAATAAGAATGTCTTTTGGCTAATGCAAGCTAGAACAGATTGAGATGAGTCCATTTGAACCAAAGATTCAAATGCAAACCCATTTTAAGAGGTTATAATAGTGCATTAACTTGTTTCACCTAAACAGCAAGGTTAAAGTGTCCTAACATGCATGAAACCAGTGCAGATGGATAATTGGATTTTTCTGATCATTTTTCATATATAAATTATTTGATTTGGAGCTACGGTTGATTTTATATGATTTTTAGAAGTTTAGGACATTTTCTGGAATTTCCTAAATAAGAATAATTCCAATAATTGAATTAATGCGTCAGCATTGCGTCAGGGTGACGTCAGTGGTCAACGGGGCTGGTCCAGGTCAAACTGACCTGTGGGCCCTGCGTATCAGTAGTTAGTTTAACTAACTAAATTTAGTTAGCGCTAATCCTGGGTTAGTTAGCAGGGCGGGCCCCACCTGTCATGGACCCAAGGGTCAAACTGGGCCCACCGGTCAACGGTCAGCGGGTTCAAACCCACTGGCGACATGACGCCGGCGAGGCCAGACGCGGTGGAGGGGCTCGGGTTTGCGTCTCCAGCGACCAAACGGGCGGCCGAGACCATCTACGGAGAGTTGGAAGCGAGCCGCGTCGTTTGATGGTGGAAGTGGAGCTCGGGGAGGCCGGGAATGATGCCGGCGACGACCTTGGCGGTCGCCGGAGCTCGGGTGAGCTCGGCCTCGTTGCTGAAGTGGCCTAGGCAGGGCGGCGCTAGCATCTACGGCTCCTACGCGTTGCGGGGAGTGCGTTGGACACAATCCCGGGACCATATGGTCACCGGAGCATGACCGGCGACGACGCGGGCGGCGGCGCGTGCGGTTGAGTTTCGTGCAGTCGATGCAGAGGACGATAGCAAGAACGGAGAGGATGAGAATGTAGTTGAGCTCACAGCGGTTGCGACGAGCTAGACGATGAGGTCGGGGACGAGCTGAAGCAGTGGTGACGGTGAAAGGGATCTCCGGCGGCGCTCAGCGAAGATAAGGACGAGGCGGTAACTCCAGGGCGAGCGAGCGCTAGGGGCTCGGTTCGCTCAATGGAGAGGAGGGCGGCGGAGCTCCTGGAAACGGTGGCGCGGCGCGGGGACGACGGAGAGCGCGACTACGGCGACGGTGCGGCTGCGGTGGCGTCGACCATGGTGCGGGAGAGCGAGGGAGAGGAGCTGGGGGCGAATGGGTGTGTCCACGGGGTTCGGGGTGCGACGTAGAGTTCGTCCAGGCCAGCAGGGCGGCGAGAGGAGGAAGCAGGGCGACGGGCAGCTGCGTGGCGCGCGCTGGTGCCGCCGTCGAGCACCTGCCTGCCTGCCTGGCGAAGGCAAGCAGCTCGCTGGAGCGGCTGCTGGGCTGGGCCGGCAGGTGGGCTTGCCAGGTGGGCGCCAGGTAAGTCTCTCTCTCTCTCTCTTGTTTCCTGTTTTCTATTTTTCTGCAACTTTGTGGCTTTATTAAAAATACAAAAACGTTTCCAAAAATCCTGAAAATAATTGTGGGCTCTGTTACGATTATTCCTAGCAGCCCACACTTAAGTTCAAAATTAGTTGAGCACTTAAAATAATATATAGCATTTAAATGCCCAATTGCAAATACTATATGATTTAATTCAGTGACCAAATATGTCATGGAAAAATGTGCAACACCTCTGGTTATGGTTCTAGCATTTTCCAGAAATGATGAACATTTTTGAAAGCCATTTGGAATTCATTGAAAATATTTTAGTTGAACCTAGTTGAATTCATTTGGTGCTAGGGTTTAGGCAATCCCCATTTCAAGTTTTCTGTAAAAGTAAACATGATGCATCACAAAAGACTAGCACTAGTGCATTGCCAGAAGCTAGGGATGTGACAGTTTCGCAGGGCGCGCCTTTCATCAGCACATCTAGAGGAGGATCCTAAGCTTTTAACACTGTTTTCGCAGGATTGGGTAGCAGTGGTAGAGCGGATCGACTGCCCGGCTCCGTTACTGGAAGATCCGGAATCGAAGCTTCTGACGAAGATGTTGTTTCCGGCACCCTACGAGGTGCCGGAGAAGACGGCCAAGAAGGCGACCACGGGGACTGCTACGTCTTGAGCTTGCGTTGGTTTTCCTTGAAGAGGAAAGGGTGATGCAGAACAGTAGCGTAAGTATTTCCCTCAGTTTTTGAGAACCAAGGTATCAATCCAGTAGGAGCCTCCTCACAAGTTCCACGAACCTACACAAACAAACAAAGAACTCGCAACCAACACGATAAAGGGGTTGTCAATCCCTTCACGGCCACTTGCGAAAGTGAGATCTGATAGCAATAATATGATAAGATAAAATATATTTTTGGTATTTTATAATATAGATGCAGAAAATAAAGATGCAAATAAAAGTAGATTGGAAACTTATATGATAAAAGATAGACCCGGGGGCCATAGGTTTCACTAGAGGCTTCTCTCAAGATAGCATAAGTATTACGGCAGGTGAACAAATTACTGTCGAGCAATTGATAGAAAAGCGAATAATTATGAGATTATCTAGGCATGATCATGTATATAGGTATCACGTCCGCAACAAGTAGACCGACTCCTGCCTGCATCTACTACTATTACTCCACACATCGACCGCTATCCAGCATGCATCTAGAGTATTAAGTTCATAAGAACAGAGTAACGCATTAAGAAAGATGACATGATGTAGAAGGATAAACTCAAGCAATATGATATAAACCCCATCTTTTTATCCTCGATGGCAACAATACAATATGTGTCTTGCAACCCTTTCTGTCACTGGGTAAGAACACCGCAAGATTGAACCCAAAGCTAAGCACTTCTCCCATGGCAAGAAAGATCAATCTACTAGGGCAAACCAAACCGATAATTCAAAGAGACTTGCAAAGATAAATCAATCATACATAAAAGAATTCAGAGAAGATTCAAATATTGTTCATAGATAAACTTGATCATAAACCCACAATTCATCGGATCTCGACAAACACACCGCAAAAAGAGATTACATCGAATAGAACTCCACAAGAGAGGGGGAGAACATTGTATTGAGATCCAAAAAGAGAGAAGAAGCCATCTAGCTAATAACTATGGACCCGAAGGTATGTGGTAAACTACTCACAACTCATCGGAAGGGCTATGATGTTGATGTAGAAGCCCTCCGTGGTGGATTCCCCCTCCGACAAAATGCCGGCGACAGCTCCAAGATGTGATCTCGAGGATACAGAAGGTTACGGTGGTGGAAATACTTCTTCGGTGGGTCCTTGGATGTTTTCGGGATATGTAGGCTTATATAGGAGGAAGAAGTACGTCGGTGGCCGCCCGAGGGGCCCACGAGACAAGGGGCGCGCCCCCCACCCTCGTGGCTGTCTCGGCTGCTTCTTGACGTGCACTCCAAGTCCTCTGGATCACGTTCGTTCCAAAAATCACGCTCCTGAAGGTTTCATTCCGTTTGGACTCCGTTTGATATTCCTTTTCTTTGAAATACTGAAATAGGCAAAAAACAGCAATACGGGTTGGGCCTCAGGTTAGTAGGTTAGTCCCAAAAATGATATAAATGTGTAAAATAAAGCCCATAGACATCCAAAACAGGTAATATAATAGCATGGAACAATCAAAAATTATAGATACGTTGGAGACGTATCAGGGACCAAGAAAGGTCTCCGGCGCAATGTCGTATTAGACTCGTCGTCCGAGGATGTTGAGGCGCATTCCTCCCACGAAGACAAGGAGGAATAAGAAGTCCCCCCTCCCCCAACCGGGGGGGAGAAGAAGAGGAAGGCTGCCCCTCAAGGGGAGGCCAGAATGCCTAAGAAGGGAAAGACATCCCTTCCGGACCACTCCACCAGGGCCGCCTACAGCGACGAAGAGTGATTGCCCAGGGACAAGCCCCTGGCGAAGTCGTAGTATCCATACTTCATCGTACTTCCAGTGTGTTTAGCTTCATTGCTTCTCACGATGCCAAACACGCATATGCAGTCCGGCCAAGTCCCACCTCGAGGTATCTTCTTCGGGTGGGTCTTTGAGTCAATCGGAGATGAATAGCTATTCACTCCCGACGGCCACCTCCCCCTGGCCTGCGGATGACACCGAGGTGTTGTCCCAGAGGATACCGTAACAAGGGGAGATGGTTTTGGAGACGCCCAAGGCGAAATCCCAGACGCCGGGTACATGGGGGGAAAGACCCCATGGATTCTGTTGACGGGGGCCGCAGCAAGTACGGTCCCCATCCGGATACTGCGCCGGAACCTCCAGTGGTTCCAAATTCAGGTAGGCAGCCCCTCGCTAAGGAGGGCGAGCCGCCTGTGCCAATGGCCTTTGTCCACCCAGAGGCATCGGACAATTTGCTGGAAGCACTTCGCGGTGCTTCCATTGACGACGAACACCGTACTCTAAGAGTGCGGTGATTTAGAAGGTCCATTCCGCCAACAACGTATTGATCGAAGCCTGCACCAGCCTCCTAACAGGCTTTGAGGTAAGTAACAAAAGTGTAAGAAAATATCACCCTATAGATTGTAGCCCCTGATACTCTGTTTGGTGTCCGGAAGGAAAAGCCAAACAGAGGGTCAACTGGTATCTGCAGGAGTCTAACAAAAAATATCTATGTGAATAAGGAGGCTTTGCTGCTGGCTGCTGCCGCTCGCACTGCGGAGGTCTCCGAACTGAGGCGGGACCTGGAGCGAGCCAAAGGAGAGCTCAGCCTCGCGAAGAGGCAGCTCGAGGAGAACAAAGGTAAGTAATACCCCGTCCGTGTGTCATACAAAGGAAAATTGTGGATGCTAACAGAAGCATCATGAATTGTAATAAGGGCACGACCGAAGTTGCGGCCCTTAAAAAAGCGCTATCCGAGGCCGAAGACACGGCGTCCAAGGAGCGCACCGAGCATGACAAACAGGAGGCTCGGGTTAATGAGGTACAACAAGAGCTCCAGGACTTCGGCAAAAAATTCGAGTCCTTGGAGCGTGACTCCAAGACGCAAGAGTCCGAGATTGCGAAGGCACTCCAGAGCGTGCAAGACGCCAAGGCCGAAGCCCAAAAGGCCCTCCAGGAGATTTAGGCGGCCAAGAAGATAGCGGCAGGTAAGGCATTCATTATGCAAAGCAAGCATGTGAAGGAGACTTTCCTTTTACTTACCCGAATTCGAAGCTCTCCAGGAGCGTTCGCAGATCTGCCACGCAGCATATCGGATGCCGTGGAGTTCTATCGTGCGGAAGAAGGGAGCTCGACGGAGAAGTTGTTCTGGTCTGAATACACTAGGACCGAACATCCGATACCCTTGAGTGACCAGCTGAAGCAATTGGTCAAACTGCACAAGGCGGCCGAATTGGCCATGAAGGACTTCATCGTCCGGCTGTGGCCTGGCGAGCGCCTGCCCAGCAGCTACTTCGGCCTTGTAAAGCGGAAGGTAAATGCCTGTCTGCGGCTTGAAGTCGTCAAGCGGTCCGTCTGCGTTGAAGGTGCCCGCCGAGCCTTCGCCCACGCGAAAGTGCACTGGGCGAAGATGGATGCTGAGAAGCTGGTGACGGAGGGGCCACCAGAGGGCAAGGCGCACCGCTATCCCGAAAAGTACTATGATGGAGTTCTGAAAGCCGCCCGCCATGTGGCGGAGTAATATGCCAAGGATGTAATATTTGAATGAATGTACTCATGTCATCCTGTAGTATGAAAACAAGTTCGTGTGCGCTATATAACGCTTGTTCATTTAAAATATTTCCTTCTGTGCGGCCGTTTATAAAAATCTGAAAGTTGGCGAGTCGTCGGCTTCTGCCCCCATGTAACTAGTACTGGGGTGTTCGGGATAAATCTAAACACTCTTTATCCAAATTTTTGGTCCTTTAAGGAGGTGTTTAGCGCAGCGAACAAGGCAATCGGACTATATAGCTTTATTACTCTCACTTAGCCATAGAAGTCTACAATTTTAAATTTTGGCGAAGCCCCTAGTATTCGGAAGGCCGAACTTGGGGCGTTGTACACGCCTAAATCGGACAAGGCCGATTCCTCGCCCGAAGCGGAAAAAATCTTTAAGGATTTGAGACCTCTCGGACAGCGACCAGCTCTCACCGCATCATGACAGTCAATTTTCAGCTTTCTCTACTGAGGAGCTCGTCCGGAAGAACCGGGACACAATCGCAGTAGTTCTCTCTGTGCTACCTTAGCCGATATAGCGGAACGTAAGGCACAAAAATAAGGGAGCCGGGCAAACCGAACTATTGACCCAAGACATGACTCGGAGCTGATGCATATAATGCTATAAGTTCGGGGTGCCGCACTATGGAAAGTGTTCGGACTTTTCTTGCCGTGTTATGGGGTACTTTGAAGCCCCTGGCGAACAAAATGTACCAAAGTGTACGAGTGCAATTTATATTAAATAAGCAGTCAAGGGAAAATAAAAAGAAAATATAATAATAAGCCGATGTTGTATATTTTTTCCCATTGTTATTTAAATATTACGTCAAAGTGTATGTATACAAGTAAGGCGATAAGCAAAAATAGGACTATTTGACATGTCCTAACCAAGGGCATGCTGCGTGTGGGTATGTAAAACAAGTATAATGATCGCTAACAGAAACCACCTATGTATTCCCTTGTACGTAAAAGTCTCTTGCCTCCTTGGTGTTTCCTTCTCGTGATGAGTCCGATAATTAGGCCATCTGAAAGGGCTTCCCGAAAGTAGGGTCCTGAAAAGAAAGAAAATTGTGAAGGTGTACAGGTCCTGGAGTGGTCGAGCCGCACTTTGGACCACGTTGTAGCCGTGCCTTGATACGTCTCCAACGTATCTATAATTTATGAAGCATTCATGCTATTTTATTATCTGTTTCGAATGATTACGGGCTTTATTATACACTTTTATATTACTTTTGGGACTAACCTACTAACCTGAGGCCCAGCCCATATTGCTATTTTATTGCATGTTTTAGTATTTCGAAGAAAAGGAATATCAAATGGAGTCCAAACGGAATGAAACCTTCAGGAGCCTGATTTTTGGGAAGAATATGATCCGGAAGACTTGGACTTCACGTCAGAAGAGCCACGAGGAGGCCAGAAGATAGGAGGATGCACCCACCTTTCCTGTGCGTGCCCTCCTGTCTCGTGGGCCCCTCGAGCACCCCCGACCGACTTCTTTCACCTATATAATCCCATATACCCTAAAAACATCCACGGAGAAGATAGATCGGGAGTTCCGCCGCCACAAGCCTCTGTAGCCACCAAAAGTCAATCGGGACCCTGTTCCGGCACCCTGCCGGAGGGGGGATCCCTCACCGGTGGCCATCTTCATCATCATCCTGGTGATCTCCATGACAAGGAGGGAGTAGTTCACCCTCGGGGCTGAGGGTATGTACCAGTAGCTATGTGTTTGATCTCTCTCTCTCTCTCTCTCTCTCGTGCTCTCTCTCGTGTTCTCTCTATGGCACGATCTTGACGTATCACGAGTTTTGCTATTATAGTTGGATCTTATGATGTTTCTCCCCCTCTGCTCTCTTGTAATGAATTGAGTTTTCCCTTTGAAGTTATCTTATCGGATTGAGTCTTTAATGATTTGAGAACACTTGATGTATGTGTTGCGTGGGATACCTTTGGTGACAATGGGGTATTCTATTGATCCACTTGATGTATGTTTTGGTGATCAACTTGCAGGTTCCGCCCATGAACCTATGCATAGGGGTTGGCACACGTTCTTGTCTTGACTCTCCGGTTGAATCTTTGGGGCACTCTTTCAAGTACTTTGTGTTGGTTGGATAGATGAATCTGAGATTGTGTGATGCATATCGTATAATCATGCCCACGGATACTTGAGGTGACAATGGAGTATCTAGGTGACATTAGGGTTTTGGTTGATTTGTGTCTTAAGGTGTTATTCTAGTGTGAACTCTATGATAGATTGAGGGGAAAGAATAGTTTCATGTTATTTTACTACGAACTCTTGAATAGATCGAGCAAAAGGATAACTTTGAAGTGGTTTCGTACCCTACCATAATCTCTTCGTTTGTTCTCCGCTATTAGTGGCTTTGGAGTGACTCTTTGTTGCATGTTGAGGGATTGTTATATGATCTATCTATGTTATTATTGTTGAGAGAAATTGCACTAGTGAAAGTATGAACCTTAGGCCTTGTTTCCTACCATTGCAATACCTTTTACGCTCACTTTTATCATTAGTTACCTTGCTTTTTTTATAATTTCAGATTACAAATACCTTTATCTACCATCCATATTGCACTTGTATCACCATCTCTTCGCTGAACTAGTGCACCTATACAATTTACCACTGTATTGGGTGTGTTGGGGACACAAGAGACTCTTTGTTATTTGGTTGCAGGGTTGTTTGAGAGACACCATTTTCATCCTACACCTCCCATGGATTGATAAACCTTAGGTCATCCACTTGAGGGAAATTTGCTACTGTCCTACAAACCTGTGCACTTGCAGGCCCAACAACGTCTACAAGAAGAAGGTTGTGTAATAGACAACAAGCTCTTTTCTGGCGCCGTTGCCGGGGAGGTGAGTACTTGAAGGTATATCTTTAGATCTTGAAATTGAATCTTTTTGTTTCTCGTTTTATCACTAGTTTAGTCTATAAAAGGAAACTACAACAAAAAATGGAATTGAGTTTGTCTCATACGCTTCATCTTTTTAATATCTTTCGTGAAAATGATGGAAAGGAAAATTGTGCTCAAGTTCTAGAAGAAGAAATCTATAAAATGTTTTGCACTAAATCTTTGAATGATGAGCATGATTGCAATGTTATTAGTATGAATTCTTTGAATACCCATGATGCTAATGATATGCAAAGCCACAAGCTTGGGGATGCTATGTTTGATGAAGATGATATTTTCCCCCCCAAGCTTTGATGAGCAAATTTATTATGATGAAAGCATGCCTCCTATTTATGATGATTATATTGATGAAAGTGGGTTTGGAAGAGTGTCAACTTTAGGTAGTATTGATCCCACTATTTTAGAGGATGTTAAATCTTATTGTGATGAATATGAAAGTGGATTTGGAAGAGTGTCAACTTTATTTAGTGATGATTCCACTATTTCAGAAGAGGTTCCAATTGATTATGAGAACAAAGTTGCTATCTATGATGATTATTGTGATGACTTGTATGCTATTAATAATAATGATAACCATGAAACTTCTCATCATGATTTTAGTTTTCAATTGGATTATGCCTCACATCATAATTATTTTGTTGAGTTTGCTCCCACTATTATTCATGAGAAGAATGCTTTAGGTGCTGGTTATATTGTTGAATTCATTCATGATGCTCCTGAAAATTATTATGAGTGAGGAATATATGCTTGTAGGAATTGCAATAATATCAAGTTTCCTCTCTATGTGTTGAAAATTATGAAGCTATGCTAATTGATTATTGTTCCCATAAGTTGTTTGCTCACAAAATCCCTATGCATAGGAAGTGGGTTAGGCTTAAATGTGCTAGTCATATTCTTCATAATGCTCCCGTTGTGTTTCAATTCTTATCTTCTATGTGAGCATCATTGTCATCATCATGCCTAGCTAGAAAGGCATTAAAGAAAAGCGCTTGTTGGGAGACAACCCAATATTTACCCTTACTGTTATTGTGTGTCCACATGGTTATGCTACTGTAGTAATCATATTTTATAGCTTTTGTTTCAATAAAGTGCCAAGTAGAGCCTTTGGGAAGACTTGGGTGAAGTCTATATGATCTTGCTGTAAAAACAGAAACTTTAGCGCTCACGAGATTAGCTGCCATTGTTTACTAGAGAGTGATTTTAGGTTGATTCTTTTTGAAGATGATTAATAGAAAAATTCCTCAGGTCCACCAATTTATTTCAGAATTTTTGGAGTTCCATAAGTATACGTTTGATACAGATTACTACAGACTGTTCTGTTTTTGACAGATTCTGTTTTCTAGGTGTTGTTTGCTTATTTTGATGCATCTATGGCTAGTATGTAAGGGTATGAACCATAGAGAACTTGTAATACAGTAGGTTTAACGCCAATATTAATTTATAATGAGTTCACAACAGTACCTAAGTGGTGATTTATTTTCTTATACTAACAGAGCTTACGAGTTTTGTTTTGAGTTTTGTGTGGTTGAAGTTTTCAAGTTTTGAGTAAAGATTCGATGGACTATGGAATAAGGAGTGGTAAGAGCCTAAGATTGGGGATTCCCAAGGCACCCCAAGGTAATATTAAAGGACAACCAAGATCCTAAGCTTGGGGATGCCCCGGATGGCATCCCCTCTTTCGTCTTCGTTCATCGGTAACTTTACTTGGAGCTATATTTTTATTTACCACATTATATGTGTTTTGCTTGGAGCGTCATTTTATTTTGTTAGTATTTGCTTGCTGTTATTTAGAATAATGTTTTGCATCTTTATTTTCAATAAAAATGTCAAGGATAGCCTTTACCATGCTTATTTTGCTAGTATACATGTTGCTGTTTGAAAACAGAAAGTTTACCGCTGTTGCAAAAATTCCCTAGAAAAGTCAGAGAGTGATATAATGTTTAATATTTTTGCATAATGAGATCTCATAAATCTTTTACATCTTAGTATTTTTCTTATAATTTTTGGAGTTAGGGACGTATGATGAATTTTGCATTCTTATAGACTATACTGTTTTGGCAGATTGCTGTTATGTTTGCATTGTTTGCATATGCTTGCTCGTTTAATGATTCTATTTGAGGATAGGAGTATTAAATATGCAGAGACATTTAGTATTCAATGCTGAATAATAATGTTAGTAATTTGTTACAGTAGAAAATGATAAGGTTTTTGCATTGTTTTATACTAACTTATCTCACGAGTTCTTGTTGAGTTTTGTGTGGATGAAGTTTTTGAGATTTAGGAAGCCGTGATATGAAAGGAATTAAGGAGACACAAAAGCTCAAGCTTGGGGATGCCCAAGGCATCCCAAGATAATATTCCAAGAAGTCTCGAGCATCTAAGCTTGGGGATGCCCCGGTAGGCATCCCACCTTTCTTCTTCAACAATTAACGGTTAGTATCGGTTGAACCTAAGTTTTTGCTTCTTCACATGAGTTGTGCTATCCTTGCAATGTCATTTTGTTTTGTTTTGCTTGCTGTTTGAATAAAATACCAAGATCTGAAATTCTTAAATGAGAGAGAGTCTTCACATAGCTACATAATTTAACTACTCATTAATCTTCACTTATATCTTTTTGGAGTAGTTTGTCATTTACTCGTGTGCTTCACTTATATCCTATGAGTAGATGGTTGAATGAGTTGAATGTAATAAATCTAAAATTATATATGATTCATATGCTTATGCCATGGGGAGTAATGACTTCACATATAAGAAGTAGAGGTTGTAAATTTATTGAAGGTTAGCAAGCATTGTATTGGTCATTTGAACAATTCATGAAAGAATATTTAAGGAAGAGAGATTTCACATATAAATATATTATCATGGACATCTTTTATAATTGTGAGCACTCATTAAGTATGACATGCTAAACAGTTGATGTTGGACAAGGAAGACAACGTAATGTGTTATGTTTTCTCACATCTCAGTTAAAGTATATTGTCATGGATCATTCAAACATGTTGAGCTTGCCTTTCTCCCTTTGCTAGCCTAAATATCTGTACTAAGCGGGAATACTGCTTGTGCATCCAAATCCCTTGAACCAAGTTTCTTCCATGAGTGTCCACCATACCTACCTATATGCGGTATTTACCTGTCGTTCCAAGTAAATTTGCATGTGCCAAACTCTAAACCTTCAAATAATAATCTGTTTTGTATGCCTGAATCACTCATGTAGCGACTAGGGGCCGTCAGTATCTTCCATGCTAGGTGGGTTATTCTCAAGATGAGTGGACTCCGCTCATCATTCACGAGAAAAATGGCTGGTAACCGGGATGCCCAGTCTCATGATCAAAAAGATCAAAATCAAATCAAAAATAATTACAAACAAAACTCCCCCAGGACTGTTGTTGGTATGGACGGTACCTCGTTGTTTCGGATGGCCGTGGAGTGTGATTGTTGGTGGAGGGGGAGTAAAATCTTTACCATTTTGTTTGGGAACCGCCTATAATGTATGTAGTATGGAAGATACTGGGAACTCTTGGTTGTTATATTCACAATGAGATCATACCTCTCAAAATTATTTATCTCTATTTCAAAATCGAGCTCTGGCACCTCTGTAAATCTCTGCTTCCCTCTGCAAAGGGCCTATCTTTTACTTTATGTCTTTTACTTTATGCAAGAGTCAAGGTGATCTTCACCTTTCCTTTTTCCATTTTATCCTTTGGCAAGCACTTTGTGTTGGGGTGATCCTGATATATATATATATATATATATATATCCAATTGAATGTAAGTTAGCATGAACTATTATTGTTGACATCACCCAAAGGTGAATACGTTGGGAGGCAACACTATAAGCCCCTATCTTTCTCAGTGTTCGATTAAAACTTCATAACCACAAGTATTGCGTGAGTGTTAGCAATTGTAGAAGACTATATGATAGTTGAGTATGTGAAGTTTGCTAAATCAAAGCTCTGACATAGACCCTTCCTGAAAATAAGATGAATTGCAATTGTTTGATGACTAAGAATGAAGTTTGCTAGTTTTCAAGAAAGTTTATTGTCTATGCTTTAACATGTGAATAGCTTGTTACTTCATCATGAAAAGTTTTATGAGATGAACTATTGTTATGACATATAAACATGATAGAAAAGGTGATTGAAATTATCATTCATCAAACTTGTGCACTTTCTAGCATTCACACTTCATAAATTCTTTCTTTATCATTTACCTACTCGAGGACGAGCAGGAATTAAGCTTGGGGATGCTGATACGTCTCCAATGTATCTATAATTTATGAAACATTCATGCTATTTTATTATCTGTTTCGAATGATTGCGGGCTTTATTATACACTTTTATATTACTTTTGGGACTAACCTACTAACCGGAAGCCCAGCCCATATTGCTGTTTTATTGCATGTTTTAGTATTTCGAAGAAAAGGAATATCAAACGGAGTCCAAACGGAATGAAACCTTCGGGAGCGTGATTTTTCGGAAGAATATGATCCGGAAGACTTGGACTTCATGTCAGAAGAGCCTCGAGGAGGCCAGGAGATAGGAGGGCACGCCCACCTTTCCTGTGCGCGCCCTCCTATCTCGTGGTCCCCTCGAGCACCCCCGACCGACTTCTTTCACCTATATAATCCCATATACCCTAAAAACATCCATGGAGAAGATAGATCAGGAGTTTCGCCGCCGCAAGCCTCTGTAGCCACCAAAAGTCAATCGGGACCCTGTTCCGGCACCCTGCCGGAGGGGGATCCCTCACTGGTGGCCATCTTCGTCATCATCCCGGCGATCTCCATGACAAGGAGGGAGTAGTTCACCCTCGGGGCTGAGGGTATGTACCAGTAGCTATGTGTTTGATCTCTCTCTCTCTCTCTCTCGTGCTCTCTCTCGTGTTCTCTCTATGGCACGATCTTGATGTGTCGCGAGCTTTGATATTATAGTTGGATCTTATGATGTTTCTCCCCCTCTACTCTCTTGTCATGAATTGAGTTTTCCCTTTGAAGTTATCTTAGCGGATTGAGTCTTTAATGATTTGAGAACACTTGATGTATGTCTTGCGTGGGATACCTGTGGTGACAATGGGGTATTCTATTGATCCACTTGATGTATGTTTTGGTGATCAACTTGCGGGTTCCGCCCATGAACCTATGCATAGGTGTTGGCACACGTTCTTGTCTTGACTCTCCGGTAGAATCTTTGGGGCACTCTTTGAAGTACTTTGTGTTGGTTGGATAGATGAATCTAAGATTGTGTGATGCATATCGTATAATCATGCCCACGGATACTTGAGGTGACAATGGAGTATCTAGGTGACATTAGGGTTTTGGTTGATTTTTTCTCTTAAGGTGTTATTCTACTATGAACTCTATGATAGATATAGTGGAAAGAATAGCTTCATGTTATTTTACTACGAACTCTTGAATAGATCGAGCAGAAAGGATAACTTTGAGGTGGTTTCGTACCCTACCATAATCTCTTAGCTTGTTCTCTGCTATTAGTGGCTTTGGAGTGACTCTTTGTTGCATGTTGAGGGATTGTTATATGATCTATCTATGTTATTATTGTTGAGAGAACTTCCACTAGTGAAATTATGAACCTTAGGTCTTGTTTCCTACCATTGCAATACCTTTTACGCTCACTTTTATCATTAGTTACCTTGCTGTTTTTATAATTTCAGATTACAAATACCTTTATCTACCATCCATATTGCACTTGTATCACCATCTCTTCGCCGAACTAGTGCACCTATACAATTTACCATTGTATTGGGTGTGTTGGGGACACAAGAGACTCTTTGTTATTTGGTTGCAGGGTTGTTTGAGAGAGACCATCTTCATCCTACGCCTCCCACGGATTGATAAACCTTAGGTCATCCACTTGAGGGAAATTTTCTACTGTCCTACAAACCTGTGCACTTGCAGGACCAACAACGTCTACAAGAAGAAGGTTGAGTAGTAGACATCATGCCTCCGCCAATGCCCATGATATTTTGAGTGCATAATTATGGACGCGTGGCACAAATGCCACCGCTTGACTGGGTCTAGGACGGAGGCCGAATTGCTAGTCGAGCTCTGGACGTGTCGGACGATCCTGTTGCAGAGTACTCCAGACACGCTTGACGGTGTCCGGGGGCTTGATCATCGAGTTGGCAGCTTGCCTAAGAATGCTACTTTGTACTTCTACTGCGAGGGCCGCAGTGTGCTCCTCCGTACGGAGCGAGCGGTCTGTTTTTTCATTGACTGTTATAACCCCGTGAGGCCCTGGCATCTTGAGCTTGAGGTATGCGTAATGTGGTGACGCATTGAATCGAGCAAATGCGGTTCGTCCTAGTAGTGCATGATAGCCACTACAGAAGGGGACGGTGTCGAAGATTAGCTCCTCGCTTCGGAAGTTGTCCGGAGATCCGAAGACCACTTCCAGTGTTATTGAGCTCGTACAACAGGCCTCTACACCTGGGATTACACCTTTAAAGGTGGTTTTGGTGGGTTTGATACTTGAGGGATCGATGCCCATTTTGCGCACTGTATCCTGATAAAGCAGGTTCAGGTTGCTGCCACCGTCCATGAGGACTCGCGTGAGATGGAATCCGTCAATGATGGGGTCAAGGACCAATGCGGCTGAACCGCCATGACAGATACTGGTAGGATGGTCCCTGCGATCGAAAGTGATCAGACAAGACGACCATGGGTTGAATTTTGGGGCAACTGGCTCCATCGCATAGACGTCCCTTAGAGCATGCTTCTGTTCCTGCTTGGGAATGTGGGTGGCGTAGATCATGTTTACCGTTTTCACTTGGGGAGGAAATTTCTTCTGTCCCCCTGTGTTCGGTGGCCGGGGCTCCTCGTCGTCATCGCTATGCAGCCCCTTTTTCCTTGTTTTCGGCATTCAACTTGCCGGCCTGTTGAAACACCCAGAATTCTCTATTGGTGTGGTTGGCTAGTTTATCGGGGGTGCCGTGAATTTGACACAAGCAATCGAGTATGCGGTCCAGACTAGACGGGCCCGGATTGTATCTTTTAAATGGCTTTTTTCGCTGACCAGACTTAGAGCCCCTGAATCCTGCATTGACTGTCGTGTCTTCGGCTTTGTCGCTATTGTTGTGTCGCTTATGTCCGTTGCGTCGTGGCTTGTCGTTGCTATCTCGGGCATCTGAAGTGCCAGGATTTCTTGGTATGATGTTACCGCGAGCCAGCCAGCTGTCCTCGCCCGCACAAAAGCGGGTCATGAGTGTCATGAGAACTGCCATGGACTTCAGCTTCTCTTGGCCGAGGTGTCAGGCGAGCCACTCGTCGCGGATATTATGCTTAAAGGCCGCTAGGGCTTCGGCATCCAGACGGCCGACGATTTGGTTCTTTTCAATTAGGAACCGAGTCCAGAATTTCCTAGCTGACTCTCGGGCTGTTGGGTTATATGACTTAAGTCATCAGCATCCGGTGGTCACATGTAAGTGCCCTAGAAGTTGTCAAGGAACGTGTCCTCCAGGTTGTCCCAACTGCCAATGGAGTTTGCCGGCAGGCTATTCAGCCAATGCCGAGCCGGTCCTTTGAGCTTAAGTGGGAGGTATTTGTGTTGGGTAACGTAGTAATTTTAAAAAAATTCCTACGCACGCGCAAGATCATGGTGATGCATAGCAAAGAGAGGGGAGAGTGTTGTCCACGTACCCTCGTAGACCGTAAGCGGAAGCGTTATGACAACGCGGTTGATGTAGTCGTACGTCTTCACGATCCGACCGATCCAAGCACCGAACATACGGCACCTCCGAGTTCAGCACACGTTCAGCTCGATGACGATCCCCGGACTCCGATCCAGCAGGGTGTCGGGGATGAGTTCCTTCAGCACGACGGCGTGGTGACGATGATGATGTTCTACCGACGTAGGGCTTCGCCTAAGCACCGCAACAATATGACCGAGGTGGAATATGGTGGAGGGGGGCACCGCACGTGGCTAAGAAACGATCACGAAGATCAACTTGTGTGTCTAGAGGTGCCCCCGTATATAAAGGAGGGAGGGGGGAGGTGCGGCCGGCCCCCTAGGGGTGCGCCTGGAGGAGTCCTACTCCCACCGGGAGTAGGACTCCCGCCTCTTGCCTTGGTGGAGAAGGAAAGTGGGGAGGGGAAAGAGGAAAGGGGGGCGCCGCCCCCCCTTTCCTTGTCCTATTCGGACTAGGGGGAGGGAGCGCGCGGCCTGCCCTGGCCGGCCCTCCTCTTCTCCCTCATGGCTCATGTAGGCCCAATAACCCCCGGGGGGGTTCCGGTAAACCCCCGGTACTCCGGAAAAATTCCGGTTTCTCCCGGAACGATTCCGATATCCAAATATAGGCTTCCAATATATCAATCTTTATGTCTCGACCATTTCGAGACTCCTCGTCATGTCCGGGATCACATCCGGGACTCCGAACAACCTTCGGTACATCAAAACATATAAACTCATAATAAAACTGTCATCGTAACGTTAAGCGTGTGGACCCTACGGGTTCGAGAACTATGTAGACATGACCTAGAACTATTCTCGGTCAATAACCAATAGCGGAACCTGGATGCTCATATTGGCTCCTACATATTCTACGAAGATCTTTATCGGTCAAACCGCATAACAACATACGTTGTTCCCTTTGTCATCGGCATGTTACTTGCCCGAGATTCGATCGTCGGTATCTAATACCTAGTTCAATCTCGTTACCGGCAAGTCTCTTTACTCGTTACATAATGCATGATTCCGTAACTAACTCATTAGCTACATTGCTTGCAAGGCTTATAGTGATGTGCATTACCGAGAGGGCCCAGAGATACCTCTCCGACAATCGGAGTGACAAAACCTAATCTCGAAATACGCCAACCCAACATGTACCTTTGGAGACACCTGTAGAGCTCCTTTATAATCACCCAGTTACTTGTGACGTTGGTAGCACACAAAGTGTTCCTCCGGTAAACGGGAGTTGCATAATCTCATAGTTACAGGAACATGTATAAGTCATGAAGAAAGCAATAGCAACATACTAAACGATCAAGTGCTAGGCTAATGAAATGGGTCATGTCAATCACATCATTCTCCTAATGATGTGATCTCTTTAATCAAATGACAACACATGTCTATGGTTGGGAAACATAACCATCTTTGATTAATGAGCTAGTCAAGTAGAGTCATACTAGTGACGTTATGTTTGTCTATGTATTCACACATGTATCATGTTTCCGGTTAATACAATTCTAGCATGAATAATAAACATTTATCATGATATGAGGAAATAAATAATAACTTTATTATTGCCTCTAGGGCATATTTCCTTCAGTCTCCCACTTGCACTAGAGTTAATAATCTAGATTACACAGTAATGATTCTAACACCCATGGAGTCTTGGTGCTGATCATGTTTTGCTCGTGGAAGAGGCTTAGTCAACGGGTCTGCAACATTCAGATCCGTATGTATCTTGCAAATCTCTATGTCTCCCACCTGGACTTGGTCCCGGATGGAATTGAAGCGTCTCTTGATGTGCTTGGTCCTTTTGTGAAATCTGGATTCCTTTGCCAAGGTAATTGCACCAGTATTGTCACAGAAGATCTTCATTGGTCCCGATGCACTAGGTATGACACCTAGATCGGAAATGAACTCTTTCATCCAGACTCCTTCATTTGCTGCTTCCGAAGCAGCTATGTACTCCGCTTCACATGTAGATCCCGCCATGACGCTTTGTTTAGAACTGCACCAACTTACAGCTCCAACGTTTAATAAAAACACATATCCGGTTTGTAATTTAGAATCGTCCGGATCAGTGTCAAAGCTTGCATCGACGTAACCATTTACGACTAGCTCTTTGTCACCTCCATATACGAGAAACATATCCTTAGTCCTTTTCAGGTATTTCAGGATGTTCTTGACCGTTGTCCAGTGATCCACTCCTGGATTACTTTGGTACCTTCCTGCCAAGCTTATTGCTAAGCATACGTCAGGTCTGGTACACAGCATTGCATACATGATAGAGCCTATGGCTGAAGCATAGGGAATATTTTTCATTTTCTCTCTATCTTCTGTTGTGGTCGGGCATTGAGTCTGACTCAACTTCACACCTTGTAATACAGGCAAGAACCATTTCTTTGTCTGATCCATTTTGAACTTTTTCAAAAGTTTATCAAGGTATGTGCTTTGTGAAAGTCCAATTAAGCGTCTTGATCTATCTCTATAAATCTTGATGCCCAATATGTAAGCAGCTTCACCGAGGTCTTTCATAGAAAAACTTTTATTCAAGTATCCCTTTATGCTATCCAGAAATTTTATATCATTTCCAATTAATAATATGTCATCTACATATAATATCAGAAATGCTACAGAACTCCCACTCACTTTCTTGTAAATACAGGCTTCTCCAAAAGTCTGTATAAAACCATATGCTTTGATCACACTATCAAAGCGTTTATTCCAACTCCGAGATGCTTGCACCAGTCCATAAATGGATCGCTGGAGCTTGCACACTTTGTTAGCACCTTTTGGATCGACAAAACCTTCTGGTTGCATCATATACAACTCTTCTTCCAGAAATCCATTCAAGAATGCAGTTTTGACATCCATTTGCCAAATTTCATAATCATAAAATGCAGCAATTGCTAACATGATTCGGACAGACTTAAGCATCGCTACGGGTGAGAAAGTCTCATCGTAGTCAACCCCTTGAACTTGTCGAAAACCTTTCGCAACAAGTCGAGCTTTATAGATAGTTACATTACCATCTGCGTCAGTCTTCTTCTTAAAGATCCATTTATTCTCAATGGCTTGCCGATCATCGGGCAAGTCAACCAAAGTCCATACTTTGTTCTCATGCATGGATCCCATCTCAGATTTCATGGCTTCTAGCCATTGTGCGGAATCTGGGCTCATCATCGCTTCCTCATAGTTCGTAGGTTCGCCATGGTCAAGTAACATGACTTCCAGAATAGGATTACCGTACCACTCTGGTGCGGATCTTACTATGGTAGACCTACGAGGTTCAGTAGAAACTTGATCTGAAGTTTCATGATCAATATCATTAGCTTCCTCACTAATTGGTGTATTTGTCACAGGAACCAGTTCTTGTGATGGACTACTTTCTAATAAGGGAGCAGGTACAGTTACCTCATCAAGTTCTACTTTCCTCCCACTCACTTCTTTCGAGAGAAACTCCTTCTCTAGAAAGGATCCGAATTTAGCAACGAAAATCTTGCCCTCAGATCTGTGGTAGAAGGTGTACCCAACAGTCTCTTTTGGGTATCCTATGAAGACATATTTCCCCGATTTGGGTTCAAGCTTATCTGGTTGAAGTTTCTTCACATAAGCATCGCAGCCCCAAACTTTAAGAAATGACAACTTTGGTTTCTTGCCAAACCACAGTTCATGAGGCGTCGTCTTAACGGATTTTGATGGTGCCCTATTTAATGTGAATGCAGCCGTCTCTAAAGCATAACCCCAAAACGATAGCGGTAAATCAGTAAGAGATATCATAGATCGTACGATATCTAGTAAAGTACGATTACGACGTTCGGACACACCATTTCTTTGTGGTGTTCCAGGTGGCGTGAGTTGCGAAACTATTCCGCGTTGTTTCAAATGTAAACCAAACTCGTAACTCAAATATTCTCCTCCACGATCAGATCGTAGAAACTTTATTTTCTTGTTACGATGATTTTCCACTTCACTCTGAAATTCTTTGAACTTTTCAAATGTTTCAAACTTGTGCTTCATTAAGTAGATATACCCATATCTGCTCAAATCATCTGTGAAGGTGAGAAAATAACGATATCCGCCAAGAGCTTCAACATTCATCGGACCACATACATCTGTATGTATGATTTCCAACAAATCTGTTGCTCTCTCCATAGTACCGGAGAACGGTGTTTTAGTCATCTTTCCCATGAGGCACGGTTCGCAAGTACCAAGTGATTCATAATCAAGTGATTCCAAAAGTCCATCAGTATGGAGTTTCTTCATGCGCTTTACACCGATATGACCTAAACGGCAGTGCCACAAATAAGTTGCACTATCATTATCAACTTTGCATCTTTTGGCTTCAACATTATGAATATGTGTATCACTAATATCAAGATTCAATAAAAATAGACCACTCTTCAAGGGTGCATGGCCATAAAAGATATTACTCATATAAATAGAACAACCATTATTCTCTGATTTAAATGAATAACCGTCTCGCATCAAACAAGATCCAGATATAATGTTCATGCCCAACGCTGGCACCAAATAACAATTATTCAGGTCTAAAACTAATCCTGAAGGTAGATGTAGAGGTAGCGTGCCGACTGCGATCACATCGACTTTGGAACCGTTTCCCACGCGCATCGTCACCTCGTCCTTGGCCAGTGCTCGCTTATTCCATAGTCCCTGTTTCGAGTTGCAAATATTAGCAACAGAATCAGTATCAAATACCCAGGTGCTACTACGAGCTCTAGTTAGGTACACATCAATAACATGTATATCACATATACCTTTGTTCACTTTGCCATCCTTCTTATCCGCCAGATACTTGGGGCAGTTCCGCTTCCAGTGACCAGTCTGCTTGCAGTAGAAGCACTCAGTTTCAGGCTTAGGTCCAGACTTGGGTTTCTTCTCTTGAGCAGCAACTTGCTTGCTGTTCTTCTTGAAGTTCCCTTTCTTCTTCCCTTTGCCCTTTTTCTTGAAACTAGTGGTCTTGTTGACCATCAACACTTGATGCTCCTTCTTGATTTCTACCTCCGCAGCCTTTAGCATTGCAAAGAGCTCGGGAATTGTCTTGTTCATCCCTTGCATATTATAGTTCATCACAAAGCTTTTGTAGCTTGGTGGCAGTGATTGGAGAATTCTGTCAATGACGCTATCATCCGGAAGATTAACTCCCAGTTGAATCAAGTGATTATTATACCCAGACATTTTGAGTATATGCTCACTAACAGAACTATTCTCCTCCATCTTGCAGCTGTAGAACTTATTGGAGACTTCATATCTCTCAATCCGGGCATTTGCTTGAAATATTAACTTCAACTCCTGGAACATCTCATATGCTCATGACGTTCAAAACGTCGTTGAAGACCCGGTTCTAAGCCGTAAAGCATGGCACACTGAACTATAGAGTAGTCATCAGCTTTGCTCTGCCAGACGTTCACAACATCTGGTGTTGCTCCTGAAGCAGGCCTGGCACCCAGCGGTGCTTCCAGGACGTAATTCTTCTGTGCAGCAATGAGGATAATCCTCAAGTTACGGACCCAGTCCGTGTAATTGCTACCATCATCTTTCAACTTTGCTTTCTCAAGGAACGCATTAAAATTCAACGGAACAACAGCACGAGCCATCTATCTACAACAAACATAGACAAGCAAAATACTATCAGGTACTAAGTTCATGATAAATTTAAGTTCAATTAATCATATTATTTAAGAACTCCCACTTAGACAGACATCTCTCTAGTCATCTAAGTGATCACGTGATCCAAATCAACTAAACCATAACCGATCATCACGTGAGATGGAGTAGTTTTCAATGGTGAACATCTCTATGTTGATCATATCTACTATATGATTCACGCTCGACCTTTCGGTCTCCGTGTTCCGAGGCCATATCTGCATATGCTAGGCTCGTCATGTTTAACCTGAGTATTCTGCGTGTGCAAAACTGGCTTGCACCTGTTGTAGATGGACTTAGAGATTATCACACCCGATCATCACGTGGTGTCTGGGCACGACGAACTTTGGCAACGGTGCATACTCAGGGAGAACACTTCTTGATAATTTTTAGTGAGAGATCATCTTAAAATGCTACCGTCAATCAAAGCAAGATAAGATGCATAAAGGATAAACATCACATGCAATCAATATAAGTGATATGATATGGCCATCATCATCTTGTGCTTGTGATCTCCATCTCTGAAGCACCGTCGTGATCACCATCGTCACCGGCGCGACACCTTGATCTCCATCGTAGCATCGTTGTCGTTACGCCATCTATTGCTTCTACGACTATCGCTACCGCTTAGTGATAAAGTAAAGCAATTGCAGGGCGTTTGCATTTCATACAATAAAGCGACAACCATATGGCTCCTGCCAGTTGCCGATAACTTCGGTTACAAAACATGATCATTTCATACAATAAAATATAGCATCACGTCTTGGCCATATCACATCACAACATGCCCTGCAAAAACAAGTTAGACGTCCTCTACTTTGTTGTTGCAAGTTTTACGTGGCTGCTACGGGCTGAGCAAGAACCGTTCTTACCTACGCATCAAAACCACAGCGATAGTTCGTCAAGTTAGTGATGTTTTAACCTTCGCAAGGACCGGGCGTAGCCACACTCGGTTCAACTAAAGTTGGAAAAACAGACACCCGCTAGTCACCTGTATGCGAAGCACGGCGGTAAAACCAGTCTCCCGTAAGCGTACGTGTAATGTCAGTCCGGGCCGCTTCATCCAACAATACCGCTGAACCAAAGTATGACATGCTGGTAAGCAGTATGACTTGTATCGCCCACAACTCACTTGTGTTCTACTCGTGCAAATAACATCAACGCATAAAACCTAGGCTCGGATGCCACTGTTGGGTAACGTAGTAATTTTAAAAAAATCCTACGCACACGCAAGATCATGGTGATGCATAGCAACGAGAGGGGAGAGTGTTGTCCATGTACCCTCGTAGACCGTAAGCGGAAGCGTTATGACAACGCGGTTGATGTAGTCGTACGTCTTCACGATCCGATCGATCCAAGCACCGAACGTACGGCACCTCCGAGTTCAGCACACGTTCAGCTCGATGAAGATCCCGGACTCCGATCCAGCAGGGTGTCGGGGATGAGTTCCGTCAGCACGACGGCGTGGTGACGATGATGATGTTCTACCGACGCAGGGCTTCGTCTAAGCACCGCAACGATATGACCGAGGTGGAATATGGTGGAGGGGGGCACCGCACACGGCTAAGGAACGATCACGAAGATCAACTTGTGTGTCTAGAGGTGCCCCCCTATATAAAGGAGGGAGGGGGGAGGTGCGGCCGGCCCCCTAGGGGTGCGCCTGGAGGAGTCCTACTCCCACCGGGAGTAGGACTCACCCCTCTTGCCTTGGTGGAGAAGGAAAGGGGGGAAGGGAAAGAGGAAAGGGGGGCGCCGCCCCCCATTTCCTTGTCCTATTCGGACTAGGGGGGGAGGGGGGCGCGGCCTGCCCTGGCCGGCCCTCCCCTTCTCCCTCATGGGCCATGTAGGCCCAATAACCCCCGGGGGGTTCCGGTAACCCCCCGGTACTCCGAAAAAATTACGGTTTCTCCCGGAACGATTCCGGTATACAAATATAGGCTTCCAATATATCAATCTTTATGTCTCGACCATTTCGAGACTCCTCGTCATGTCCGGGATCACATCCGGGACTCCGAACAACCTTCGGTACATCAAAACATATAAACTCATAATAAAACTGTCATCGTAACGTTAAGCGTGCGGACCCTACGGGTTCGAGAACTATGTAGACATGACCTAGAACTATTCTCGGTCAATAACCAATAGCGGAACCTGGATGCTCATATTGGCTCCTACATATTCTACGAAGATCTTTATCGGTCAAACCGCATAACAACATACGTTGTTCCCTTTGTCATTGGCATGTTACTTGCCCGAGATTCGATCGTCGGTATCTAATACCTAGTTCAATCTTGTTACCGGCAAGTCTCTTTACTCGTTAGGTAATGCATCATTCCGTAACTAACTCATTAGCTACATTGCTTGCAAGGCTTATAGTGATGTGCATTACCGAGAGGGCCCAGAGATACCTCTCCGACAATCGGAGTGACAAAACCTAATCTCGAAATACGCCAACCCAACATGTACCTTTGGAGACACTTGTAGAGCTCCTTTATAATCACCCAGTTACGTTGTGACGTTTGGTAGCACACAAAGTGTTCCTCCGGTAAACGGGAGTTGCATAATCTCATAGTTACAGGAACATGTATAAGTCATGAAGAAAGCAATAGCAACATACTAAACGATCAAGTGCTAGGCTAACGAAATGGGTCATGTCAATCACATCATTCTCCTAATGATGTGATCTCTTTAATCAAATGACAACACATGTCTATGGTTAGGAAACATAACCATCTTTGATTAATGAGCTAGTCAAGTAGAGGCATACTAGTGACGTTATGTTTGTCTATGTATTCACACATGTATCATGTTTCCGGTTAATACAATTCTAGCATGAATAATAAACATTTATCATGATATGAGGAAATAAATAATAACTTTATTATTGCCTCTAGGGCATATTTCCTTCAATTTGATGGCATGTAGATCATTGCTGCGGGCCATGTGAATGTGGAGAAGGAAATCTTGAATCCATACCGTGGGGTCTGTTGTACCATCATATGATTCAATGTTTACGGGTTTAAACCCTTCTGGGAATTCATGATCCATTACTTCATCAGTGAAGCATAGGGGGTGTGCGGCGCCTCTGTGCCGGGCTACATCACGACACAGTTCGAATGAGTCTGGTCTGTTGTATTCGGCCCGGCCGGATTTGTTTTTAGTGTATCCGTAGCGACGATCGTCCTCACGCGTTGTGGCACGCCCTCGTGATCCGTAGATCTATCTTGACTGTCCTGATTTGTTTTCCAGTACGTCTCGCAGGTCTTGTGTGTAGCCCCGGGCCATAGTGTATTGGCGGCGGGGTGCGGGCTGGTGTTCGGGCTGATACGCCGCTTTGTCTCGGCCACGAGGTGGCCGGTCAACCTCGTCGTGCGCTGGTAGTGTAGGCTCTAGCGCCTCCTCCTCGAGTTGAGGTAGCAACCTGCGCTTTGGGTAACTTTTGGTTGGGCGCTCGAGTCTATATTCCTCAGCTGCCAGGACCTCAGTCCATCTATTAGTTAGCAGATCTTGATCAGCTTGAAGTTGCTGCTGCTTTTTCTTCAGGCTTTTTGCAGTGGCTATAAGCCGGCGCCTGAAGCGCTCCTACTCGACGGGATCCTCAGGCACGACAAATTCTTCGTCGCCGAGGCTCACCTCGTCTTCGGAGAGAGGCATGTAATCGTCGTCATCTGATTCTCCATCTGTTGCCTGCTCCTTAGGGCTATCTTGCCCATCCTTCTGCTCGGCCTGCTCGAAGTCAGGCTGGGCGGGATTGTTTTTGTCTTGGGAACCATCCGGATTGCTATCATCTCCTGTGTCGGTGCTGCTATTTCTATTATGGCGGGGCTTAGAGTTGCGCCGGTGACACCGGTGCTTTGATTGTTTCCCCAAGGGATTATCCTCCGTTGCCTCATTGCAATTGTTTTCTTTGGGGGTGTCCACCATGTATATATCATATGATGAGGTGGTTGTCCAGCGCCCTGTGGGCGGCGGTTCCTGTTCTTCTCCTGCATCGTCATCCATACCGTCGATGTCTTCAGAGTCGAAGTCGAGCACGTCGGTTAAGTCATCGACAGTGGCTATTAAGTGGGTGGTGGGTGGGTAACGAATTTCTTCATCGTCCGCTTTCCCACTCGAGCCGGACATAGTTCGGCCAAGAGTCTCCTGATAAAGAGAGAGACTTCAATGAATTTAGCACGTCACCAAAGGGTGAGTGTTGAAAGATATCCGTGGAGGTAAACTCCATGATCGGTGCCCAATCAGATTCGATAGGCACGGACGCGCGCGGTTCGGAACCTAAGACCAGAGATGAGTCTGAGGGTCTGGTGACACATATCTCTTTGGAGGTGGAGTCTGTGTTCGGCTCCAACGCCGATGAGTGTGCGGCCTCCATGGCGGGGTCCATCCACCCGTCCTCGGACATCGCGAGCTGCTCCAGATTAGGGGCCGGGGCAGCCGCAGGTGCGATATCCTGAACATCGTCCGATGGCAGATCTAAGTCATGCACATCGTGACTGTTCGGCGCTCCTGACGTAGGCTCGAACCCGTCGAAGATCAAGTCTCCGCGGATGTCGGCGATGTAGTTTAAAGTTCCAAACCTAACCTGATGGCCAGGGGCGTATCTGTCGACCTGCTCCAGACGGCCAAGCGAGTTGGCTCGCAGTACAAAGCCGCCGAATACGAAGATCTATCCGGGGAGGAAAACCTCACCCTGGACCGCATCGTTACTGATGATTGAAGGAGCCATCAAGCCTTATCGCGACGACACAGTGGACCTCTCAATGAAAGCACCAATGTCGGTGTCAAAACCGGCAGATCTCGAGTAGGGGGTCCCGAACTGTGCGTCTAAGGCTAATGGTAACAGGAGACCGGGGACACGATGTTTACCCAGGTTCGGGCCTCTCGATGGAGGTAATACCGTACTTCCTTCTTGATTGATCTTGATGATATGAGTATTACAAGAGTTGATCTACCACGAGATCGTACAGGCTAAACCCTAGAAGCTAGCCTATGATTATGATTGTTGTCGTCCTACGGACTAAACCCTCTGGTTTATATATACACCGGAGGGGGCTAGGGTTACACAGAGTCGGTTACAGAGAAGGAGATCTACACATCCGAATCGCCAGGCTTGCCTTCCACGCAAAGGAGAGTCCCATCCGGACACCGGACGAAGTCTTCAATCTTGTATCTTCATAGTCCAACAGTCCGGCCAAAGTATATATTCCGGCTGTCCGAGGACCCCTTAATCCAGGACTCCCTCACCGACCTACTCATCATTGATGTAGCACCCGTCATCCGGGTAGCCTGAGCAGCATGCCTTCACAGGCCAGATATGACCGTCTGGATCTGGCCAAGGAAAAATCACCATGGCCCGCTTGACACCCAAACTCTAGATCCCACCATGCATCGGTATCCAAAGCCAAGCGCACCACCACCTCACGGTGCCAGCCACCTAAGCAGCCCTGAAGCTACCACTAACCAGTGCCCATGGGGAGTTTTTCATGCCCTCACTTAAAAAATCATCATTTAAGAAGATAATTACAATTCCTTAATTCCAGTATCCAATTATCTTTTTTTAATGATTTGAATATTATGTTTAGAATGATTTCAATATTGATATCCATATTAGCATCATGATTCCAGTTATCTCCTATAGAGGATTGCTACACACCGCTTAAAGTGTGCAATAGCGCATAGATCGTCCACTGGGTCGGCCCACTAACCGTTGATGGGTGTGGCACCAACACCTGTCTGATAGTCGAGAGCACACATCTACGTGGGTTTGTAAAAAAATCAGTTTCTCTTACTTTTGTTTCGGTTTAATTTTCAATAAATGTTTAGGTAATTACAATATGTGTTCACATATTTTTATATGTCTTATATCAATTTAGAAAATTTAAAATATTTCGAAAAAATATCATGCATTTTGAAAAGCGCTCGTGAAACTAAAGAATTGTTGAATTATTTTTTCTAAGTATCACATGTTTAAAAAATCATTTATTTTCTTATGGTATTCATGCACTTTTTAAATGCATATGTATTCAGAAATATTCACATAATTTTAAAACATTCATGTAAGTTCAAATTGTGTTCACACATTTTTAAGTTGTTCATAAAGTTTAAAATGTGTTTATGAGTTTTAAGAATTTTCATGTAATTTAGAAAGATGTTCCTTTTTAAAGAAATGTTGAAGTTTATTTGCAATAATTTTCTTTCAAAATGTGCATCTTGGCCCATCGGTACTCATGTGGATGACCCATTTATCTACTATAGCTAAATAGCTAGCCCCCACTATTAAGAATTCTCTCGCTTCTCCTTGAGCCACATCATCCAAATCAATTTAGCCCTTGGATATAGTAGATCAATCAACAATATCGGTCCGATCTACACAACGAGAGCCGCTGCACATACCATATGTAGTAAATGACACATGCATGCAGTAACTGCCGCCTATGTGTGTTTTAGTCAACAAAAAAAACGGACGCATGCATGCAGCTCATAACATGGTACCTGAGTGCTCTATATATGAAAGAAAAGTGAGTCTTGCATGCATTTTTATTCCGTCCAACTTTAAACTTATAGATGGAGATATGTATTTCTTTATTTATTTATTTGTAAAATATTGATAAACAACTTATCTCACTACAAGAGAAACTATAGACAGCAGCTAGATGATTAGTTCAGCGCAATGTTTATTTCATACAAAATCCCGCCGCAACGTGCGGGGCATCGCCTAGTATATACTACGTATTGTCCCAATTTGGGCGCCACTATCCAAGGGTTACCCCTTGCGAGGATCCCGCAAGGGTCACTTCCTTGGCATGCGAGCGATCCAAGTGGTGCGCTCAGTCGTCGCCATAGGTCACGTGGTAGGCGCTCCCTCGAGATTTCAGGTTTTTTTTCTGTTCATGTATTTGGTTTTTAGAAGTTTTTTTTCTTTTCGTTTTTTGCCTGCTTTTTCATAAGTTTTGCAGCAAGGTTGTGCTTCTCGAATGTTTCCATGAGAAGCACAATTTTGCTTCACGTGAAATCATAGATTTGCTTCGCGAGAAGCACAAAAGGGAAAAAATAAAAACTGCAACCATGCTTATGGGCACGATTTTTTGTTCCTTTTTTTGTTATTCTTTTTTTTCGATTGCTGGTTTTTTGGATTTTTTACCAGATTCTTTTTTTTTAGTTTTTTGTTTCCTTTTTTTGGTATCTAGTTTTTGATGAAACAAATTCGTTGAAACCTATTAAGACGGGATGTAGTTTCAAATATCTCGGCGCGATAAATCTAACAGTTTTGAATAAACGAATCCAAGGAAAAAGGCAAATGAATTAGGTTGTCACAAGTGGAAGAAATGCAGTGCGCTGCTTGTCAGTGCCCGGGAAAGTGATTTTGCATTTTTTTTAATGATTCTACATTATGCTTAATTTCCTGAATTCCTGACACATCCTATTTGACGCATGTTGACGTCAAAATGCCCAAACCTTATTTGCCGCTTCAGGCACCTGTTACATTGTTACAACTAACTGTCGCACACCATTGATCCCTTCTGTTGGCGAACTAGAGCGGCCCATAGAAGAGTTTTCGCATTTGATTTTTCAGATGCCCCTACCGGTTATTCTGAGTTATTTGTCTTATGGTTTCACTTGGTTTTTGTCCGGTTCTTCCTTTTTGTCTCTTCTATTATTATTTTTCTTTTTTTCACTTACTTGTTTTCAAATGCATGAACTTTTTGGCATATACGGAAGTTTGTGAACCTCTTCCAATATCGTTGAAATATTTTCAAAAATAAGATTTTTACATTCTCGGAAACTTTTTATATTTTATGAACTTTTTCTCGAATTTGAGAACATTTTTGACAAATTTATTTTTTAGAAAAACAAACTTCGTGATATATATTACAAAAAACGATGCGAATGGGTCGGCCTAATTCCAATGCCTCATTTTTTTTGTTTTTTCACTATTTGCGTTTCTAGTTTTTTATTTACACTATGAATATATTACAGACATGTGTTGATTTTTTTAATATATATTACGAAAAAAATTAAAATATGTATTTTACAAAGATATCCTTTACATACTATGTTGAAAAATGTTAGTCATGCATTTAAAAAATTTAAAATGTGTTTATAAATATAGACAATGTTTATGAAAAAATTATAAAGAAAATATACAATGTGTGTGAAAACAGTTGATCACGCATTTGAAAAAAAATGTTAAACATGTATTTCAAAAATCTTATCAAGCATTTGAAAATTGTTAAATGTGTATAGAAAAAATATGGACCAAGTATGCAGAAAATAATAATCTTGTATTTTATTAAAAACGATAAACAAGTTTTCCGAAACAAATTCATCATACATTTCAAAAATGTTACACGTGTATAAACAATTATTGACTACGTATGCAATACAAATTAATCTTGTATTTGAAAAATATTAATCAAGCATTCAATTTTTTTTAAATGTCTACATAAAAAATGCTGTCCATGTATTCATAAAAAGTTTATCTTGTATTTGAAAAATGTTAATCAAGAATTTGAAAAATATTAAAAGTTCAAATAAACAATAATGCCAATGTATTCTAAAACCATCGATCTTGTATTTAAAAAATGTTAGTCAAGAATTTTAGATATATTGAATGTGTATGTAAATAATGTCGACTAGGTATTCAAAATATTTTGATCTTTTATTTGAAAAATCTTAATCAGATATCAAAAAATATATTACATATATACCAAATATGTGTATAGAAACAGAGTGCAGACCGAGATAAAACAAAAAAGATGAAAAATGAGAAGGAGACAACCAAAGAAAGCCGAAGAAGAAAGAAAGGAAATCAAAAGGCCTATGAAAACCGTGAAAGAAACAAAGATAACAGAAGAAAAACAATAAAGTGATAAAATTAAATAAACCAGTGAAAAAAACAAAGAAGACAGGCGTAGAAGAAACAAGCAAAAACCCAACAAGAAACAAGAAAAAAAGATCAAAATAAAATCATTGAAAACCATTAAACAAACCGCTGAAAAACAAACAAGAACAGAAATCCGAAAAAACGAAGAACAAAAAAAAAATGCTGAGAAGAACCGCATCATATGCACAATTAGCGAGCGAACAAACGCACAACGAGATAAACAAACACACGTGATGCCAGGCACAAATAGGCCGACACACTATGGCCTGCTCACTTGAGCGTTTTTGTTTTCTATTTCGTTTTCAAGTCGGTGATTTCAAAAACTATCAGTTTGATTTATTTTCCATTTGTTATAATCAGTTTTACATTTGTAAAATGTTTATCTCATATTTCGAAAAAGTTCAGTTTGTATTACAAAAATTACCATTGTACATTAAAAAGAATCGACATACAATGACAATTCATTATGTACTAAAAAATGTTCGGACTTTATGTGAAAAGAAATCACCTTATTTTGGAAATACAAATTAGAACCAAAGTCGATAAAAAAAACTTGTACAATGATACACACCAAAATAAAAATCAAGAGAAAACCAAACGCTGCAAAATAAAGAAAAACACCTAAACCATGAAACGAAAATCAACAAAAAGAAAACACATGAATGAATAGCCCGATCAAAACACAAAAATAAAAAACGAGAGAAAACAAAAAGCACCGCAGCAATGCAGTGACAGAAATTTTTCATTTTTCTGAAATTTTTCATAATTGATTAACTTTTTTTAAAATCGTTTCACTTTTTTCTTAAAAATTGATAACATTTGTTTCAAGTTTTGATGATTTTATCAAAATTCGGTAAAAAAAACAAATGCAAAATCCAAACAGTTCTTTATCCCAAATCGATGTACGTTTTCCAAATTTTAATATACATTTTTCAGAAGTTGATGAAGTTTTTTCATTATTTTTCTTAAATCGACACTTTCTTCGATTTAGCGGAACTTTTGGATTTTTTTTCGTAAACTTTTCTGAATTCCTGAATTTTGTAAATTATATTCTTTTAATGAAAAAGTGAACCGGTCAACAGTCAACTAGTTAGTGGTGGACCGGTCAACCACTTTACCAAAGCTACATGCGCGGAAGAGGAGGTATTGTTCCTAGTGGCTAATCCTATTCGACACCCACAAGCGTCAAATGGTCGCAATGAGACCCATGTGTGACGTGATATAGGCCGGCCTAGTTCGGGTCTTTGTCGTTCACTACGTTTGCTGCAATGTGTTTTCTGTTGTATTTTTTGTTTAGATATTTATTCTATTTTTTGTTTCCTATTTTAATTTCGTTTTCCTTTCTGTTTTCTATTACTTTTGTCCTATTACTTTTTTCATATTTTTATTTTTTCTAAATACATGGCGAACAAATTCTTAAACATGGTGAATATTTTCTTAATACACCTTGAACATTTTTATTAAACATGACAACCAATATTTTTAACAAACAGGGAATATTTTTAATACAAGTGAACATTTATTAATACACGTTGAATTTTACATATATAATCAGGAAACACGGGTAACACTTATGAAAGACTACAAACGGTTTGTAGCGTCTACAGTTAACTGAGTATTGTTTGTTAGGCAAGGTAAGTGAAAGACTACATACGGCTTGTAGTGTGTGTTGTCGCCTTTGATTTTTCCATCTCGCATGGGTTGCGAGCGTGGATTCGAAGACTGCAAACCGTCTGAAGTTTACGTGTACACAAGGATTGATGTCTTTTTGAAGGGGCCATATTTGGGAATAAATTTTTCAAAGGGCCATAGATGTAGTATAAAAGATACCAAATCCATTCCAGTTCTTGGGCCTGTGTACCGCTCTATGTCCAAAAGCGGAAGGCCAGCGGTGTATAACATAGTTCCAACGGGCAGGAAGCCAGGAACATTGAGAACGGCAAATCTGTCGGCCGAAAATGCTGATGACGCCAGGGGGGCGAAGAGTGTTGTGACGACCGGTTTTCCGGGTATTAATTTCATAGAAAATGGCCTTTGTGCTCACCAGCTCCAGGATTACTGTTAGCTGATGAGGCACCAACTTGTTATAGAAACTCTAAGCAAAAATACATAATATGTAGTACAAGACCATTCTGGCCTATGAGTACGACATAAGGTTGCTAGTGGTTGATGGCGGAAGCGGTTTGTGGATCATCAGCGTTTATGGGACTCCATTTCCCACAGGAACAGCTGACCAGGTTAACTCCTATCTTCGCGGGGCTACAATTACCATTGCGTAGGTTCCGGGGCTGTCATCACGGGCGCTCCTCTCCGCGCAAGAAATCTGGCC
Organism: Triticum dicoccoides; assembly: GCF_002162155.2. Classification (NCBI taxonomy): domain Eukaryota; kingdom Viridiplantae; phylum Streptophyta; class Magnoliopsida; order Poales; family Poaceae; genus Triticum; species Triticum dicoccoides. The sequence continues at coordinate 8,971,519 of NC_041391.1, read as the reverse complement.
AAGACAATAGCCAGGGACAAGCCAGTGAGTACTTTGAATGTACTCGCAAACATTATGAACACGGGTATAATATATCAAATCATACTCTAAAATATTCTATGAATCACAACGTCAGACATAAACATAAAATCCTGGATGCATGCAAGCAGGTTATTTATAAGCAACATGAATATGTAATAGCAGAGTAGTAATAAAATGCACCGGTCGGGTGTCTGAAGCGATGCCTCGAAAGGATAGTAAATAACGAGCGTGCCTCAGTCGGGCATCTGAGCGACACCACATAAAGGGCTTATAAAGTAAATAAATAACAGCATGCCACAGTCAGGCGTCTGAGCGACACCACATAAAGGGCTTATAAAGTAAATAAATAACAGCATGCCACAGTCGGGCGTCTGAGCGACACCACATAAAGGGCTTATAAAGTAAACAATCGTAGTGAATATCCAGGAGGTAAAACCGTCCCAGGGATACTCAATACTTCAAATAATATAAAGGGGTTAGTCCATAATAATAATAATAATAATCATAAGTCACAAGTCATGATCCATGTTCTGGTTTAGCAGTTTTCTCCTCCGAAGACCGACACTAAGACCAACCCTTGACCCATCCCAGACTGTAATCCTTAACTAAGGACACGGCTATTCGAATAGGTTTAATCTCTGCAGAGGGTGTACTCTTTACCCACGAGTAACGGATTCCTTTAGTCCATCGGGACTAATTCCGTCTACGGACTTTTAGTTGAAAACACACCTAACTTGCACACACCAGCTTAACTTACCGGTGTCTGGAATCACCCACGACGCCTGTCAAGCAAAACTCTAAGTGGGGAGGCTACAACCTCACGTAGCATGGGATCAAATTTATATCGCATGCTCTAAGGGGTGGCCTCCCCTCTCGGTCTCAACCGGAAACACCCATGCCCCGGGACCAGGTGGCCTGCCTACCAGCTACAACCGGTATCTTCCACCATGGCCTCTCTGTACGGTGTGTGCTAGAAAGGGGTTGACGACTTACTGAACCGTACCCTACTTGTTGTAGAGACAAGTGGTAGTACGAAACAAGTATGGGGGTTACTGGAACAAGACTCGATCTATGGTCGACTCAAGAGGTTTTAAGTATTCCCTGCATGATTAGCATAACGAATGTATTTCATCCAACAGACAGAATCACCACTCATCATACCCCTCATGCCATGCCGGACACACTCGTCTCGACGAGGAACTAGGGACAAGCTCGGGTCTACCCAAGACAGAGACTTTCCCGTTTTCTTTTCGGTAGGCACGAAAGGCATACAAGGATGATCATTATCACAAGCATGTCCATTTCCAATAGCAAGGAAATCTCCAATAAGCATTCATGCAAGTGATCATATCACCACATAAAATAACGAGTTCTTCGTATTGAGGTGGTTTCATAATCGTGTCAAACAATGCATGCAAAATATTATGCCAGGGTTCAGAATGCTTGCCTTCAAGGTGTGGAAAGGCAGGGTGCACTCCAAAACTTTTCGAAAGTTTGCTTCTCTCTCTCCAAGGTCTCCAGCGTGGACGGCGCGTGAGTCACTGATAGTGGGCCCGCCTGGCCCACTGGTCAGGTTTGACTGGTCTTTCCTCCCTCCTCTTCCTCTGCCCGAACGGAGGCGGGACTCCGGCGATGCTCGCCGGCGAACGGCGGCACCGTTCGGGAAACTGAGGCCATCCCCGGGCTCAGGGGGTCGAGGCTGTCACTCCGGTAGTCGCTTTGGTCTCTGAGGTGGACGGAGCTGCCGGCGGCGAGCTCCGCAGCGAACGGTGGCCGTCGGGCAGAGTGGGATTTCTCCCGCGGCGAGTCCCGATCAAAATTGAGCAGGGGGATGGACTCACGAGGGGGAGAGGGAGCTCTTGGTGAAGAGAGTGGAGAGGGGGAGGCTCTGGTGGCGCCGGAATGGCCGGGACAGTGGCGGCGGCTGCTGTTGCCGGAGATGGGGAAGAAGACCTCCCCGGGTCGATGGGCTACCACGGGGGAACTAGGGGAGCGTTTTAAGGCTGCCTGGGAAACGGGACGTGCTCGGGGGCCTCTTCTTATAGTGCAACGAGGTCGGTTTGCGGCGGTCGTGGATAGGTTCGCCGGTGAACCGCCTCCCTATTGTTGCGGAGTACGTGGCGGCGACGAGCGCTAGAGGACGCGCTTGTGGATGAGGCTGAGCTGCCCCAGGGGCAGGTGGCGAGCGGGAGAGGCTTGGGCGGCGCCGACCTGACAGAGACGCACTGCGGACACCGGCGTGCCGCCAAGGGGCTCTGACGGTGGTGCTGCAGGGCACCAGGGCTGCTTGGCGTGATGCGGTGAGCAGCCGAGTGAGTGGTGCGGCTCTGCAGATTGGGCATAACCAGGGGCGTTACGTGGCGGCTCGGGCGCGGCACGTGCAAAACGCGTGCTCTGCTCGTTCCCAGAGCACGCACGGGACGTGCTCGACAAAATGCCAGGGCGTGCTAGAGGTCTCGGGTGAGGTTGGGGTTTAACAGACCTAGATTAGGAGTAACTGGGAGTTTATTGGACAAGGTGGTTAGGCAAGGGAAGCAAGTTCATAGTGCAAACTAAAACTCATGCCAAAACTGGTCATGCCCATAAAGTGTTTGACAGAATGCCACATGCACCTAGGCATTTCTTGGAGTGGTCAAATCTTCCAGAGTGTGGTCTCTTTAGATGAATGAGAGGGTGGTGAGGTTAGTTTGCCAAAAGAAGAAACTTGCTAGTGCAAGTTTTGCAAATCTTCAGATTTGGACAGAAAGAACAGGGCATGATAGCAAGAACTAGAATTGCTCCAATGAGTCAAACCTCTTGGACTTAAGGTTTTAGCAGGGAGGGCTACAAGTAGGAAAAGAAATCACAGCAACAGGAGCAAGTCAAAATATAGCTGTAGTACAATCCATCAAGTTGGACCAGAATGAAGATGAGGATGGTTCACTCAAATCTTTCACAGGACATCACTGGGTTTTTGCAAAAAGTTAATTAATATACTCCTGTTGACATCCCAAAATTTCGGTAGAAGTTTTAAAGAAATTTTTAAATAGGTTGTAGTGCAAAACTGCCCACTGGACCAAATTTGAAAACTTGGTGTAGAACTCCAAATATCCAAGGAATGAAATATATTTTTGCATAAAAGTGTTTTAAAAACATCACATGACATCTCCAAATTTTGGTGGAATTTTTGAATGAATTTATCAAAGGGTTGCAGTGCAAATGGAACCCTAAACTTATGAAAAACCAAATTAAAGAAATAAAGCTCAGGGGAAAAATGATTATATAGATAATCCCACTGATAAAAGAATTGTTTTATTTGAGAGGGCAAATGAGTCCAATAAAATTGGGAAGTTTTTCACTTGAGGTAAAAACTCCATAAAATTAAAGGGAAGAAAGGTTCTGAAATCAAAAGAAAATCCAGAAAACCAAAGTTTAAGTTTCCTGGCAAAATTTTAATTAATTAAAACAAGGTTAAAATTTTGGGGTGTCACAACACTACCCCCCTTAAGAAAAAATCTCGTCCTCGAGATTTGCTAAGAGCTGTTTTGAAAAACAAACTACTCCACGGTTACGAGTTTTTGCAAGCAGGATATGTGTTCAAACGGTTGTGAGTCTGCTGTCGTGGTGCTGTGTGAAATAAAATAATCCACGTTGTGAGAAGATATACGATGCAGCAACTCAGGGAAAAGAAATCTGACTCCAGGATTTTTCGCGAGAGAACAATAGTAATATATTAGAGTCAAACCGCAACAGAACTACTCATATTAATAGGAACTAAAAGATTTACTCGCCGCGCAAACTCGGGGTACCACGCATAAGTTACAACTCATAAATAAATGTTGCAATAATAAACACAGCAGCGACATCTATAATGCAAACGGTAACTGGACGGGGTCCCGAGAAAACGTCTCTGGTATTGGAATGCACTCCTCCTCTATCGGGCAAAGCGGATTGATCAGCCGATGAATGTGTCTCTCCTGGTCGGGCCTCAATGGTCTTCCGATGGCGATCTGAGGATTTAAATCCGCGAGACTCTGGAGATATCCCATTACTCGCTGGGTCAAACGTTCTTGAGCGATGACGTACTGGACCAGGTTGGCCAGTACTGGGTCTCTCTCAATCCGTCCACCGGGAAAAGATGTTACTTCTCCGGGTGCTGCACGGCTCGGGAAGTAATAATATCCTCTCTCACTGGCATAGGGTACTGCGAATCGAAGGCGGGCAAGCGCTTCGTGTGCAGCCGCTTCTATGACCATATGTGGGGTCGGCATAGATTTCCCCACGAAGGAGACCTCCGTTGGGTCTTGGTTGGAGTCTACGGGAGGGATGTGTACTACTGCCCAATATTTCAAGGTGGAAGGTGTGATTCTCGATTTGAATAGCTCGTACTGGGGTGGCTAGGTAGAACGCATGGTACTGCAGGTAAAGTCCCACAATATTTTGACAAAACTACCCGGGGTTGCATCTGGGGTTCTCAGATAAATACTAGGGCTCGGCATGGCAGGAAATGGTTGTGAGGGTGGTGCGCGAGGTGAGGGGTGCTTGGTAAGGTCACGAGGTGGCCTTCTTATATAGCATCCGGGCTGGTTATTTACCGTGGTGAAAGGTAATTAATTTGCCAGCTCAGCTCCAAGGGTCGGGGTCAAATCCACAGATACATATCTCACCAAAGTGGCGTATCACTGTGGGGGTTGTCGGGTGGGTTTTGGTAGCTATGCCCGGAAAAATATGCAACTGCGTGCTGACATAACTATGCAAGGTTACTATTAAAACAGAGGCACAACAACAGGCTGCGTTAATTTACAAGGTCACACGATTACAATGCGAGGATACACTGAGACTCGGTACTATTCGAGTGATTCAGTCTACCTCGTTAATATCCAAGCGGGCTTGCCTTGTGGATGTCGAGGCTTCTCCACGGGTCTCACCGTCGGGATTAGCTGGAGGTGGTTGAGGGGCTGCAGGGTCGGGGTAGCGATGATGACTATCGCGGGGATTGTTGGCCACAATCCCGTTGGAGTATGCTCCCAAAAGGCGATGAAGTACTTCTGGGGTCATCAAAGTATCTTGGTTGATGGCTGGGGCTGATCTCAAGGTCTCGATTGGTTGTCCGAACAGCACGACTGGGCTGTCGGCGTCGGGCTCATCTTCTCTTCTCGCCGAGGCTCGACGAACCAGCTCTCCATGAGCTGCGATCAGATCAATGGTGATTTGATCGAGCAGTTCCTCCAGTGCACCTACATAGCGCACTAGGTGCAATAGTGCAGGATCCGTCTTGTGATCTCTGTTGGCAATCTGGGGTGGTCTACCATACCCTTCGCGTCTGGGGTAGTAGTAGAACGAGCGATAGTTAACTCTGGGCGACAACTGCCGGAGTTGAACTATAGCCTCTCGAGCAGCTAGCTGGATGGCTTGTGGCTCGAAGGAAGTTGTCCTTCCAGTGAACCTGTAGGGACGTTCTGGCGACAGACCCCTTCCATAGATGTGCACAGTGGCCCAGAATTGACGGCTCTCACCTCTCATGGATCCTTGGTACACAACATATTCTAGGGGCTCTTCTAACGCATAGGCACGATGGGTGAGGTTTGCGAGTATGGTCACAAAACCTCCAAGGTTGGTTGCTGTGGTTTCATTGTGCACGAAGGGGCCAGGCATTATGGCTCGGTTTGGGGAAGAGGCTGTGCTGTGCTGGGTTGAGGCTAGCGTGCCCTTTTTATAGAAAAGGGAACGAAGTCTTCCTTCGCACGCTTACGGATGGGACATAATAGGCATCGGTCACTGATGCGTGATCGACAGGCTAGGTTGATAGGTTGGGCACCGACTGCAAAAAGTGTCGGGGTCACTGTGTGGCTATCTTGCACGAGAAGCTTGGCTGGGTTTTGGTTAAGGTCTGGTGGTTTGGCCTACCTAGGTTTTTTGACCTGGCTAAGATAGGATTAGCCAATGGTCAGTGTGACTCTGATACCAAGTTTGTGATGACCGGTTTTCCGGGTATTAATTTCCCAGAAAATGGCCTTTGTGCTCACCAGCCCCAGGATTACTGTTAGCTGATGAGGCACCAACTTGTTACAGAAACTCCAAGCAAAAATACATAATATGTAGTACAAGACCATTCTGGCCTATGAGTACGACATAAGGTTGCTAGTGGTTGATGGCGGAAGCGGTTTGTGGATCATCAGCGTCTATGGGACTCCATTTCCCACAGGAACACCTGACCAGGTTAACTCCTATCTTCACGGGGCTACTATCACCGTTGCGTAGGTTCCGAGGCTGTCATCACGGGCGCTCCTCTCCGCGCAAGAAATCTGGCCAAGACAATAGCCAGGGACAAGCCAGTGAGTACTTTGAATGTACTCGCAAACATTATGAACACGGGTATAATATATGAAATCATACTCTAAAATATTCTATGAATCACAACGTCAGACATAAACATAAAATCCTGGATGCATGCAAGCAGGTTATTTATATGCAACATGAATATGTAATAGCAGAGTAGTAATAAAATGCACCGGTCGGGTGTCTGAAGCGACGCCTCGAAAGGATACTAAATAATGAGCATGCCTCAGTCGGGCGTCTGAGCGACACAACATAAAGGGCTTATAAAGAAAATAAATAACATCATGCCACAGTTGGGTGTCTGAGCGACACCACATAAAGGGCTTATAAAGTAAATAAATAACAACATGCCACAGTAGGGCGTCTGAGCGACACCACATAAAGGGCTTATAAAGTAAATAAATAACAGCATGCCACAGTCGGGCGTCTGAGCGACACCACATAAAGGGCTTATAAAATAAATAAATAACAGCATGCCACAGTCGGGCGTCTGAGCGACACCACATAAAGGGCTTATAAAGTAAATAAATAACAGCATGCCACAGTCGGGTGTCTGAGCGACACCACATAAAGGGCTTATAAAGTAAACAATCATAGTGAATATCCAGGAGGTAAAACTGTCCCAGGGATACTCAATACTTCAAATAATATAAAGGGGTTAGACCATAATAATAATAATCATAATCATCATAAGTCACTAGTCACGATCCATGTTCTGGTTTAGCAGTTTTCTCCTCCGAAGACCGACACTAAGACCAACCCTTGACCCATCCCAGACTATAATCCTTAACCAAGGACACGGCTATTCGAATAGGTTTAATCTCTGCAGAGGGTGTACTCCTTACCCACAAGTAACGGATTCCTTTAGTCCATCGGGACTAATTCTGTCTACGGTCTTTTAGTTGAAAACACACCTAACTTGCACACACCAGCTTAACTTACCGGTGTCTGGAATCACCCACGACGCCTGTCAAGGAAAACTCTAAGTGGGAAGGCTACAACCTCGCGTAGCATGGGATCAAATTTATATCGCGCGCTCTAAGGGGTGGCCTCCCCTCTCGGTCTCAACCGGAAACACCCATGCCCCCGGACCAGGTGGACTCCCTACCAGCTACAACCGGTATCTTCCACCATGGCCTCTCTGTACGGTGTGTGCTAGAAAGGGGTTGACGACTTATTGAACCATACCCTACTTGTTGTAGAGACGAGTGGTAGTACGAAACAAGTATGAGGGTTACTGGAACAAGACTCGATCTATGGTCGACTCAAGAGGTTTTAAGTATTCCCTGCATGATTAGCATAACGAATATATTTCATCCAACAGACAGAATCACCACTCATCATACCCCTCATGCCATGCCGGACACACTCGTCTCGACGAGGAACTAGGGACAAGCTCGGGTCTACCCAAGACAGAGACTTTCCCGTTTTCTTTCCGGTAGGCACGAAAGGCATACGAGGATGATCATTATCACAAGCATGTCCATTTCCAACAGCAAGGAAGTCTCCAATAAGCATTCATGCAAATAATCATATCACCACATAAAATAACGAGTTCTTCGTATTGAGGTGGTGTCATAATCGTGTCAAACAATGCATGCAAAATATTATGCCAGGGTTCAGAATGCTTGCCTTCAAGGTGTGGAAAGGCAGGGTGCACTCCAAAACTTTTTGAAAGTTTGCTTCTCTCTCTCCAAGGTCTCCAGCCTGGACGGCACGTGAGTTACTGACAGTGGGCCCACCTGGCCCACTGGTCAGGTTTGACTGGTCTTTCCTCCCTCCTCTTCCTCTGCCCGAACGGAGGCGGGACCCCGGCGATGCTCGCTAGTGAACGGCGGCACCATTCGGGAAACCGAGGCCATCCACGGGCTCAGGGGGGCGAGGCGGTCACTCCGGTAGTCGCTTTGGTCTCTGAGGTGGACGGAGCTGCCGGCGACGAGCTCCGCAGCAGATGGTGGTCGTCGGGCAGAGTGGGATTTCTCCCGCGGCGAGTCCCAATCAAAATTGAGCAGGGGGATGGACTCACGAGGGGAGAGGGAGCTCCTGGTGAAGAGAGTGGATAGGGGGAGGCTCTGGTGGCGCCGGAATGGCCGGGACAGTGGCGGCGGCTACGGTTGCCGGAGATGGGGAAGAAGACCTCCCCGGGTCGATGGGCTGCCACGGGGGAACTAGGGGAGTGTTTTGAGGCTGCCTGGGAAACGGGACGTGCCCGGGGGCCTCTTCTAATAATGCAACGAGGTCGGTTTGCGGCGGTCGTGGATAGGTTCGCCGGCGAACCGCCTCCCTGTTGCTGTGGAGTACGTGGCGGCGACGAGCGCTAGAGGACGTGCTTGTGGATGAGGCTGAGCTGCCCCAGGGGCAGGTGGCGAGCAGGAGAGGCTCAGGCGGCGCCGACCTGGCAGAGACGCGCTGCGGACGCCGAAGTGCCGCCAAGGGGCTCTGACGGCGGTGCTGCAGGGCACCAGGGCTGCTTGGCGTGATGCGGTGAGCAGCCGAGTGAGTGGCGCGGCTCTGCAGAGTGGGCAAAACCAGGGGCGCGACGTGGCGGCTCGGGTGCGGCACGTGCAAAACGCGTGCTCTGCTCGTGCCGAGAGCACGCACGGGACGTGCTCGACAAAATGCCAGGGCGTGCTAGAGGTCTCGGGTGAGGTTGGGGTTCAACAGACCTAGGTTAGGAGTAACTGGGAGTTTATTGGACAAGGTGGTTAGGCAAGGGAAGCAAGTTCATAGTGCAAACTAAAACTCATGCCAAAACTGGTCATGCCCATAAAGTTTTTGACAGAATGCCACATGCACCTAGGCATTTCTTGGAGTGGTCAAATCTTCCAGAGTGTGGTCTCTTTAGATGAATGAGAGGGTGGTGAGGTTAGTTTGCCAAAAGATGAAACTTGCTAGTGCAAGTTTTGCAAATCTTCGGATTTGGACAGAAAGAACAGGGCATGATTGCAAGAACTAGAATTGCTCCAATGAGTCCAACCTCTTGGACTTAAGGTTTTAGCAGGGAGGGCTACAAGTAGGAAAAGAAATCACAGCAACAGGAGCAAGTCAAAATATAGCTGTAGTACAATCCATCAAGTTGGACCAGAATGAAGATGAGGATGTTTCACTCAAATCTTTCAAAGGACATCACTGGGTTTTTGCAAAAAGTTAATTAATATACTCCTGTTGACATCCCAAAATTTTGGTAGAAGTTTTAAAGAAATTTTTAAATAGGTTGTAGTGCAAAATTGCCCACAGGACCAGATTTGAAAACTTGGTGTAGAACTCCAAATATCCAAGGAATGAAATATATTTTTGCATAAAAGTGTTTTAAAAACATCACATGACATCTCCAAATTTTGGTGGAATTTTTGAATGAATTTATCAAAGGGTTGCAGTGCAAATGGAACCCTAAACTTATGAAAAACCAAATTAGAGAAATAAAGCTCAGGGGAAAAATGATTATATAGATAATCCCACTAATAAAAGAATTGTTTTATTTGAGAGGGCAAATGAGTCCAATAAAATTGGGAAGTTTTTCACTTGAGGTAAAGACTCCATAAAAATAAAGGGAAGAAAGGTTCTGAAATCAAAAGAAAATCCAGAAAACTAAAGTTTAAGTTTCCTGGCAAAATTTTAATTAATTAAAACAAGGTTAAAATTTTGGGGTGTCATAAGTGTGGAAAAGTGTATATCTATTTCTATACCTACTAATAAATATATATAAATATATAAATAATAATAAAGTATGGAGTATTTCTACCCATCCGTCGTCATATGTTTTACAAAAGGAAACCTTTTTTTTTCTAAGTAACCCGCAGTCCAATATTACATTTTCTTTTCCTGTTGGGCTTCGGCCCAATTGCGGCTGCCACTATCTCACTTGCCTGAGCGTCAGTTAGTATTCTGCGTTCAGTCTCAGTCGGCCTAGTTGGTTCCGTTTTCTGCCCGTTAGGACCCTGGTTTTAATTATTCACTTCTGCTTTGGTACACCCCCTAAAATCATCAACGGAGGAGATCTCTTCATACCCTTCATAATAAAGGGTAGGATGGTCTTTGGTCAAAATACATCAACCAGATCTTTTTGTTAGTCACAGATACAAGAGATATCCACAGTAATGGGCCGGCCCATCAGCTAACAACCAATACAAAACTAAATATAGGAGAAAACGGGTGAAGACAGGAATCGTACCAAGTCCTGCTAGTTGCAGCATTAGACCTCCAACCACTAGCTCTCTGTTGCATTGGTGATATGGTCGAAGGGCGCCACCAACTTAAGGCAAAAGAGCCGGTTATCAGCTGGTTTTCCATACTTTTTCAGTTTTCCTTTTTTCTTTTTTCCTGCACTTGTTTTTTTCTATTTTCTCTGGTGTTTTTTTATTTCTCTTTTCTTTGTTTTCTACGGTTTTCTACGGTTTCCACCAGATTTGTGTTCGTTTCTTTTTCGGCTTTGTTTGGTTCTTTCTCGTTTTTCATAGTCAACATTTTTCTATACACATTTACCTTATTTCAAATACTTGATTAATATTTTCTAAATACATGGTCAATATATTTTTATAAACATTTAACATTTTTCACATGCTTGATTAATATTTTTAAAATATTTTCTAACATATTTTTCAAATGCTTGTGGGCTTTTTTAAATACATGTTCAGCTTTACACACACAGTATATGTTTTTTGTATACATTTTTTATATACATGAGAAACATTTTCCTTATACTTTTTTTTTTAGAAAAGGAGGATGACCCCCGGCCTCTGCATCTGGGAGATGCATACGGCCACTTTATTGATTATTCACGATGACCTTACAAAGTATTACAACAATATACCTGAGTATCCACGATAGGGTATGTATCTGAGTTGGTAAGTGTGTTGAGAAAAAACCTGGAGGTATTCGGTTCGAATCTCAGTTGGCGCGATATATTTCTTAACCTAAAAAATGAAAAAGAAATGTAAACGGGCCGAGCCCAGGACAAAACCTATAATAACCAACTCCTATACGGAGTATACATACAAAATGGATACGATGTGTGAAATGTCTATATTATCCTTTATACGTTTTGTTGGACCGTTCTGACGGATATTTCAGTGGACACGTCAATTATCTCTCGCATTGCAATGCACGAGTATATGTGCTACTAGTTAAAATATCTCTAAATTTACTGAGCACTCATATCTTTTTTACAAAGAAAGTCATTGATGCGCTAAGAAACGCACTACAATATGTTGGAGAATATCAACTCACCATGGGTTCTCACCGTGAAAGCAGAGGATACGATTCCCTTGTTGCCCGACAGACAATGTTGGGAGGCAAAATCTAGTGGATGCTGCGTCCGTCCGTGATATAGATTCAGACCATTCCATTCCCTCCAAGAAATCAACCTAGGGAGAGTGGAAGTTGTTGCATCGAGGCGCTCCAAGATGGCGGACACCGGCGGTGCCCCGCCGATCACCGTGAAGCTCCTGGTGGACACGAGGCCGCCGCGGCCGCGCGTGGTGTTCGCGGAGGCCGGCAAGGACGCCGTCGACTTCCTCTTCTCCCTCCTCACCCTGCCGGCCGGCACGGCCGTGAGGCTGCTGGGGAAGGAGTCCATGTCCATGGTGGGTAGCGTCGGCAACCTCTACGCCAGCGTGGAGCGGCTCGAGGGCAGCTACCTGCGGCCCGGCTTCGCCAAGGACGCGCTCATCCGCCCCGCCACGCAGGCCAGCCCGCTCCTCCGCCTGCCCGCGCCGCCGGCCCCGGCCCCGAGGAGCTTCTTCACCTGCGGCGCCATCAACCACTTCAACTACCAAGGCTGCCGCGGGTACGTGTCCGACGCCAGGGGCGCCCGGTGCCCGGCCTGCGGGAACGAGATGGCGACCGTGTCCCAGTACGTGCCGCCGCCGCCGGCCAAGCCGGAGGAGAGCGCAGACGCGGCGACGACGGGGTTCGTGCAGGGGGCCGTGACGTACACGGTGACGGACGACCTGGCCGTCGCGCCCATGTCGGCCATCTCCAGCATCGCGCGGCTCGGCGCCGTCGCCGCCGTCGGGGGCCTCGGCGCGCTCCAGGAGAGGACCGTGGAGCTCGGGTACAAGGAGGGCCTGGAGATCCTCAAGGCCTCGCTGCGGTCCAAGACTGTCCTCACAGACGTCTTCCTCGGCACCGGCGGCAAGAAGCCTCCTCCGTCGTCCAAGAACAACGGCAACGGCGGCACAAGATACGAGTGTCTCACCTGGCGTGTTTGACGTGCGTGCAGCTTCATATATGGTACTAGTACAATCTTGCAGCGAATAGGCCAGTGGAAGATTGTAAAGACGGAGGGCAACAACAAAATGGAACAAAGTTATTAGAGGCATACTCATCAGGGTATATGCCCCAAAATGAGTGGTAGTCTAGCAATAATGCTTGATATATATATCCAGCTTGAAATTTCTAAAATGTTTTAAATAGTAGTCCGAATGGTATGTACTGAAATTCATGGCATGGTGTGAAAATAGTTTAAAAGTAGATGATTAACTGAAAATTTAAATATTCCTGAATGGTATGGGATAATTAAAGTTGTCGTTAAATGAGTGTGGATTTTATTAAAATTCACCTACATGTGTCTCAAACTATTGAAATGTGTGTTCTAGAATGTCATTGGATTGTTCCAAAAATTTGTTTTTTTTAAATACATATGTAATTATTGAAATTGGTGTCGATAAAATGTCATAAAATTATTTCAAATTTCAACATGTGTGAAATAATTTGAAATGTTTGTCCAATATGATCATAAATTGTTTGATGTATTTAACATTAATTTCAAATATGTGTTTCTAAAATGGCACTAAAACAAATCTTTTTCAATTTTTGAAGTCACTGTTTTTGAAAAATGAAATTGGGAGAGCTTTGCTCCTTGAACTAAAAAAAACATTTGGTTACAACTTACAATGCATGTACGACATATTTTTGTTTGAAATAATGCCAAAAATACCAAAGATGTAGAAATGGATTTAAAAATATATTTTTTACAAAGAAGATGTTTTCCAAACAATTCCAAAATACTTGAAACTGTGAAAAGGGAAATAATTAAATTTTTTAACAGGTTTCAATTAGTTTTCGATTGGTATGTCTTAAAATTTGTGATACAGTGTGAAATAGTTTTAAACTAGATAATTAATTCGCATTTTGAATATTTCTAAATGGTATGAAATAATTAAAGTGTTGGTAAATGTGGGTGGAATATTATTGAAATCTACTAAAATATGTATGAAATAGTTGAAAACTGTGCATCTGGAGTGTCACTGAATTTTTTTCAAAATATTGAATTTAAATATGAATGGACTTTTTTTTAATTCAGTGTTTCCTGAAATGTCATAAAATTAAGTCCAAATTTAAATATTGTGGCATAGTTTGTAATATTTAATGAATGAGATCAAAACTGTTTGAGATACCTTGAATTCATTTGAAATATGTACAAAGGAAAGTGAAATATTTATTTCTAAAATGGCACAGAATTTATTTATTTCGAAATTAAAAAATATCACTGCTTTTAAAAAGAAATTGAGCAAACAAAAACCAGCAAAAATAGCAAGCTTTTTTTGGAAACCCTGAGTTATTTATATCAACTTTTTAAAATCTTCACATTATTTTTCATTTTGTTAGAAATATAATTTTTTTACGATTTTTTCATATGAATAGATTTTTTTACAAAAGGGACAATACTTTCTAGGATATGTTAATGGTAATGGTAGCTGGCGAACTTTCGCTATAGGCGGGACGACAAGCGAACCATCTTTGCTGGCAGCTTAGTTGTAAAAGGAGATCAAACTTTGACAGTTTTTAAACAAAAAATTACCTCCCCAGAGAGAAATGTCATGTCGTCTGAAGAAAGTGTCACTTCTTCCCTCTCCCTCTCAAATAAAACTGCCAGGCGAACGTTTGCAAATGCCACCCTCCCTGGCAAACGTTCGCCAGTTATGGGCTTCCTACTTTAAAGGCTATACACATGGCAGCTAGAGATTGGCCGGAGTTATTTGAATTTCTGACATTTGTACATCATGAGAAAGAAAATGATTTCGTAATCCGAATGAAGTCACTTTGAATAGTATCATAGGCAACGGTGGCACAAGATACGAGTGTCTCGCCTGGCGTGTTTGAGCGTGAAGCCTTCCGTGTTTGACGTGCGTGCATCGTCATCCATGGTACAATCTTGGAATTGGAGTGAATAGACCAGTGGAAGATTGTAATGGAGGACAACAGCAAAATGGAACAAACTTATTAGAGACATAAGTTCCCATATATATACCTTTAAATTTCAAAAATATTTTAAATAGATTTTGAATGGTCTGTAATGAAATTTGTGACATGGTGTGACATTGTTTTAAAATATATTATAAACTGAAAATACATGGTGTGAATTAATTGAAAATTTATTGCATGCTGTCACTTTAATTATTTCGAAATTTTGTTTTTTTGGAATACATATGTAATATTTGAAACTGGTGTTTGTGAACTGTCACAAAATTATTTTAAAATTCAAATGTGTGTGGAATAATTTGAAATGTTTGTTGAATACACTGAAAACTATTTGATGTATTTAAAATTCATTTGAAATACATGTTTCTAAAAAGACACGGGAATTATTGTTTTCAATTTTTTTAAATATCACTGTTTTTTTAGTTGACCAAGAGTTTTGGTTGATTATAGAGTTACGAAAATACCTGAAACTATCAGCTTCATTTTGTGAAATGAAATTGGGAGCTTTGCACCTCAACTAAAAAAAACACCTTGTTACAGTGCATGTACCAAGTCCTTTCTTTGAAGTAATGCCAAAAATACAAAAGACAATACATTGTAGCAATGGATGTCAAAATATATATTTTACAGAAAATGTTTTCTGAAAGAACTCCAAAATACAAGAAACTATGAAAAGTGAAATAATAATTAATAGTTTTTGAATGGTATGTATTAAAGTTTCTCATACGATGTGAAATAGTTATTCCTGTATGGAATAATTTAAGTTGTTGTGAAATGTGGGTGGAAAATTATTGAAATTAACAAAATTGTGGCTGAAACAGTTGAAACCTATGCATATGAAGGATCGTTGAAATTATTTCAAAAAAATTGAATTTTAATAAATCTTTTAAAATTTGAATTTCTTGAAATGCCATAAATTAGGTCAAATTTTGAAATATGTATTGAATAATTTCAAATGTTTGTTGATTTGGGTCTCAAATGCATGACATATCATAAACTCATTTAAGAGATGTCAGAAATATTTGAATCTAAAATGACACTATTTTTTTTGAAATATTTGATTCTAAAAAGACACTAAATTTATTTATTGCAATTTTTTTAAATAGTACCGCTTTTAAAAATAAATCGAACCAACGAAAACCAGAAAAAAAATCTCAAGTTATTTTAAAAACCTAGATCTATTTATATAGACTTTTTAAAATCTTTATGTTATTTAATTTTTTTTCAAAATACTCAAAAATCTTGTTTACTTTTTTTGTGTACGAATAGGTTTTTTTTTACAAAAGAGAGAGTAATTTCCAGTATACTTCAAGGGGTGTGATATGCGTGCGACGGCTGATATTTTTAAAAGATTAGCCAACTCGCGTGGCCTCTGGCGCATCGGCGCCTCTCCATCATTGCAACATAGGTCTTCTTGCAGAAATTTCTACAACAGAGGTCTTGGTGCATGATATTTTTGCAACTGAGATCTTGTTACAATTTTTTTGTTGCAACAAAGCCTTTGTTGTTGTATTTAATTTTTCATGTTCACCTTTTTACAACTTAACTAATGTTGTGGGAGAAACTTGTACAACATCAGTTGCAATAACAAAAACAAAAATCATCAGGAGCCAGGGGCATGTCATGCGGGACACGTGTTGTGCGAGTGAGGCGGCGGATGGGAGCCAAGAAATCATCCGGTGAGGGGAATCATTTCACATACCTTAAAGGCCATACACATGGCAGCTAGAGATTGGCCCGAGTTATTGGAGTTTCTGATAGTTGTACCACAGAAAGAAAAGAATTTGGTTATCCAAAATGAAGTCACTTTGAACAGTATCATAGGACACGGCCGGGCAGCCAGCTTTTCCCTCCAATCGGGCGCTCGGTGACCACCACTTGCTTCTCACCTCGTCTCCCTTCCACTCACTCCGTCGCCTCCTCTCATCCCAAATACCACCACCCAATCCACTCCCACACCGCACGTCCGCACTCCACCCCCACCCTCCCTCACCATGGCCGCCCAGCTGA
Source organism: Triticum dicoccoides (assembly GCF_002162155.2). Classification (NCBI taxonomy): domain Eukaryota; kingdom Viridiplantae; phylum Streptophyta; class Magnoliopsida; order Poales; family Poaceae; genus Triticum; species Triticum dicoccoides. Next base: position 8,954,968 of record NC_041391.1, on the reverse strand, counting down.
CAGCCGCGCTGCCGTCCTACTCCCCGGCCACGACCAAGGCCGGCGGCGGCTCGTCCCCGTCCAGCCACTTCCTGGCCTACCCCAGCCGGCCGCGCAATGTCCGCAATGGCGTGCGCGCGCAGGTGTCCACGACCGAGCCGACCGCGGAGCCGGCCCCCGCGGCGCCGGCCAAGCCGGCGAAGATCTCCAAGAAGCAGGACGAGGGGGTGGTGACCAACAAGTACCGCCCCAAGGAGCCCTACGTGGGGCGGTGCCTGCTCAACACCCGGCTCACCGGCGACAACGCGCCGGGGGAGACCTGGCACATGGTGTTCAGCACCGAGGGGGAGGTGCCGTACCGGGAGGGGCAGTCCATCGGCGTGATCGCCGACGGCGAGGACAAGAACGGGAAGCCGCACAAGCTCCGGCTCTACTCCATCGCCAGCAGCGCGCTGGGGGACTTCGGGGACTCCAAGACCGTGTCGCTCTGCGTCAAGCGCCTCGTCTACACCAACGACGCCGGGGAGGTCGTCAAGGGCGTCTGCTCCAACTTCCTCTGTCAGTAACATATATCTCTTTTCATATTCGTTCATCGATGAATCAATCAATCGCCGAAGATTGATCGGAGATTGAAACGAAACGCATTGATGATGACGCCGAGATGCTATTTTGATGTCTCTGTTCTTGTCTGCTGAGCTGCTATTTTGATGTGCAGGTGACCTGAAGCCGGGTTCAGAAGTGAAGATCACTGGGCCGGTGGGCAAGGAGATGCTCATGCCCAAGGACCCCAACGCAACCATCATCATGGTACTGCACAGTCACTAATTCTCGCTTCAAATGAATGGAATGGATAACCACCACTTGCATCCATCCATGTCCATCCATGATCTATCCATAGTCATAGGCTGATAAGCTCATGAACAACTTGCTGACATATGCATCCATAATCGCAGCTCGCGACGGGTACGGGTATCGCGCCGTTCCGCTCCTTCCTCTGGAAGATGTTCTTCGAGGAGCACGAGGACTACAAGGTCAGTAACTTTACATGGATCAACCACCACACAAGTAAACAACAGTAATCGAATTCCAACTATGCATGCACAAAATCTATGGCACCGAAGCCAGTCAATGTTTAATTACCAATGAAACACAACAGAATATCAGAGTTAAATGTTGATCTACAAACATTGGTGTGCAGTTCAATGGCCTGGCATGGCTCTTCCTGGGAGTCCCCACAAGTGACACTCTGCTCTACAAGGAGGTACGAAATTCAGTGTGGCTAGCTAGTAAAAGTACTGTTGGTAAGTTCAGACTTCAGACGGTGATGCATCTGCCTGACATGGAACATGGAAACTTCGCATGTTTTCAGGAGTTTGAGAAGATGGTGGAGATCGGCGGGGAGAACTTCCGGCTGGACTTCGCGGTGAGCCGGGAGCAGACGAACGCGGCGGGGGAGAAGATGTACATCCAGACGCGGATGGCCGAGTACAAGGAGGAGCTCTGGGAGCTGCTCAAGAAGGACAACACCTACGTCTACATGTGCGGGCTCAAGGGCATGGAGAAGGGCATCGACGACATCATGGTCGACCTCGCCGCCAAGGACGGTATGCACCAACAATTCACTCATCTTGATCCGTGAAGTTCGAAAATGGTGGATCCATGGGAAAGCTTTCTGATGATGAGATTATGAAATGTTTTCTATTTGTTGTTGCTAGGGATCGACTGGATCGACTACAAGAAGCAGCTCAAGAAGGCCGAGCAGTGGAACGTCGAAGTCTACTGATCATCATCATCGTGGCATTACCATGGAAGGACTTGCATGCATATGCTAATGTTTCTCCCACCTAGTTTTCGTTTTCACTCCAGTTTGGTTGTGCAAAAGCTCAAGCTTCGGCCATATATACGCCTTGTATGTAGCGATGAGTGAGTGGCACGGTGAGCATCAAATGAAAAACCAATCATTGGATCCTCTGGTCGACCGACCAATGTAGATATTGACACACATTTGCCCCGAGCTCACTCGATCGTCTTCTCGTCTCTATACACTATTTGCAGCTGTTTTTATGCAGTGTATTATTATTACAGTTTTTTAATGCTTGATGTTGGAAAATAATTGTTTTAGTGGACTATTTGAAAATAATTGATTCTTTTGTGAAATAATGTTTAGGTCTTGAGAAATAATTTTATATTAGAGAATTTGCCAAAAAAGAAGTTAATTGCACCATAGAGTGGTTGATTGATTTGTGGGCCGTTAATAGGGCTCATAGTGCAATTGCGTCTAGTCGGGCCCACTACAAGCCCAGAGCCACCCATTACTCTCCCCGACAAATAAAACGCGAGGTTTCTTTTTAACCTTGAAGGCTCAAGATATGTAAATAAAATAACACCTGGCCGTCTAACAAGATGTCTAGGAGTGGCGAAGTGGTAAATACGTAGGAGAGTTTTGAAATTCGGCATGGACTCGAGCCTAGCTGGATTCAAAACAGGATGCCACCTTCACGGTGCCAGCACTATTTTGCCGGCCAAGTGTGGGTTCCCTCTCTATTGAGAGGAGTCCATAATTCAGCCATGAAAAATTGACATGAATGACTAAGAAACAACCCCGAAATACAAGATGGTCTAAGAAACAACAGCAAACTTTGAAAAGTGAACAACTTCCGATCCCGAATCCCCTCAAACCGGTTTATTGTCAATTTTACTGGTTTTAACCAGTTCACCTGCCCAGTCAGTGTCCAACTACGTCACCAGCCAATAAATTAAAAAAAACATCTAGATTTTATTAAAAATGCCAAATGAACACTACTATGCTGATCATTCTGTGAAAAATTCATAGTTTTTTTTTTCAAAATAGATTAAAACATACAAGAAATACATATTCAGGTCCTTCTTTTGCCAATTTTTGACAAAAAAAATGAAAGTATCTACAAAAGTGAATAATTTTATAAGATTAACACTACCATGTTGATCGTTTTGAGAAAGTTTCAAACTCTTTTTGATAAAGAGATTAAGAAAATAGAAGGATAATACATAACTAGTATAACTTTTTTGGGTCATATTTTGACTAGAAAATGGAAATGTCCTTTAAAAATTGAGAAAATTCTCTAAAATGAAAACTACAATTTTGATAATTTTAGGAAACCTAAATCCAAACACATTAAAAAATACAAGGAAAATACACATTCAGAGCCCTTTCTAGTAACTAGACGATGCCCTCCACATTGTTGCAAGAATATTTTGCAATATTTCAATGAGGTTTGGTTATATGGAACATGAATATTTGAAATAATAGTTGTTTAAACTATATAAGAATTAAATGTAAACATCATAAATAGAATGGAATTTTACATGCATGCATGTTTACATCTTGAAGTGTATTTTTAATATGCATAGTCGGATGTCGTGGTGAGCCTTTTCCTACGTATGTCGAATGATGAGGTGTCATGCTTGCATGTTGAGAGAAATAACACTACCATGTTGATCATTTTGAGAAAATTCCAAACTTTTCTTGCTAAAGAGATTATGAAAATAGAAGGATAATACATATCTAGTATAACTTTTGGGGGTCATATTTTGACTTAAAAATGGAAGTGTTCATTAAAAACTGACAAAACTCTCTAAAATGAAAACTAGAACTCTGATAATTTGAGGAAACTAAAAATACAAGGAAAATATACATTCAACGCCTTTTTTAGTAACTAGATGATGCCCCGCACATTGTTGCGGGAATATTTTGCAAATGAGGTTTTGGTTATATGGAACATGAATATTTGAAATAATAGTTGTTTAAGTATAAAATAATTAAATGTAAACATCATAAATAGAATGGAATTTTACACGCATGCATGTTTACGTGTTGAAGTGGATTTTTAATATGCATAGTCACATGTTGAGGTGAGCCTTTTTCTATGCATGTTGAATGATTAGGTGGCATGCTTGCATGTTGAGAGAAATAACACTACCATGTAGATCATTCTGATAAAGTTTCAAACTTTTCTTGCTAAAGAGATTAAGAAAATAGAACCATCCTTCGTTGATGACAGGCAAGCTCAACCACGGTTTCCGTAGTTTGGTTCAATTCATTCGGCATTTCCATTTCCAATTGGTAAGTTCTATTTTATCTCCCAGTGGAAGAACAGATAGCTACTATAGCTACCGGGGTTCAAGTTCCTTGCACTTTCAATAGGGTCCTACCACGAGATCTTTTTTCCCCTCTCCGGTAGATCTATCCTCATCTCTACCTTCCAATAAACATCAGGGTGTGAATCTGAGTAGTTCCTTGCTCAAGACCACGAAGCAAGAGCGAAGCAGAACCGACATCCTTCTGCATACAAAAACAGAAGAAGAAGTCGAAGACACGATCATTCACATCAATTGAAGCAGGCAGGAAGGGCGCGGAAGCTACCGGGATAATACAATACATATCTAATATAACTTTTTTGGGGTCATATTTTGACTTATTAATGGAAGTGTCCATTAAAAATAGATAACTTTCTCTAAAATGAAAACTAGAATTCTGATAATTTCAGGAAACTTTTAAAAAATAAGTGAATTGTAGATGTAGAGTGTGTTGACGTGGCACCGTATTTGGCCGATGTGGCATGGGGGTCCATTTGTAGAGACGAAACATGATATTAGTTGAATATATGTCCATATGACCAGTGGGTCCCGTCTGTCAGTTCAGAAAGAAAATTGCAAAGAAAGAACCTTAGAGGGATAACATATATGACCTCAAGAGTCCAGATCGAGGTGTGGTTGCCACTCCACCGAACAGATCTAAGTGCCAAGTATGGCCCGTGAAACCAAATGTACTTTAAGACAAAAAGTTGGAGGTACTTTTTTGAGAATCAAAGCTAGAGGTACTTAAATAAGTAGTCTGTGCGGCCCATTTGACACATGTTTATTTTAAAAAAACTCTATAAGACGTCTGTTAATTTTAAATCAAAGTAAACAAATAAATTTCCACTATTCGTGTGGTATTATAGTTATAAATATTATACTTGAAACTAAAATAACTAACTTTTAAAAAATGTTCACGTAATATTAATAATATTCATCTATTATCTTAGAAAAATTCGTATTATTTAACTAATATATATGAAATATAAAAATGTTTGAATCATATAAAATAGTAAAATATTTTTAATATTGCAGTTCATAAATATTATTTTTATTTTTCAAACATTTTAGTAGTTATACATACATTTTTATAATTCTTAAGTATGTTGTTTAAGAAAATGTTTCTATAATTAAAATAATTCATAATTTAAAAGTTAAAATGTTTTCATGATTATTCACTCAGGAATTATATTTACATTACATAAAAATAAGAATATAAGACAAATTATATAACAATGAATATTCGTAAATAATTACTAAATGTTGTTATCCCTAAATTTATATAATTAAATATAAGCCATTGATGTATAAAAATGTTTCTATTCACTGTATTTAAAATAATATTTTATAAATAATACGTGGTTATTTCTAAAAATTGCAGGAACCTTTTTAGTAAGTTATTTTGTTACATAGATCTATATATGTATTTTGTGTGCCACAAATTTTTATAACCGAAGACATGGCATGGAGCCTGGTTTATCGATTTTTTTAAATAATACATGCACATGCATATTTGTATACCATTAGGTAATTATTATTACCACACAAACATTTTAATCTAAATTTATTATTATGACTAAAATCTACTACCGTAAACGTGTGCAAAATGGAAATTAGTAGCATGTGTATTACTACTGTGAGTATTTGTACAAAATTAACCTGTGCTAAATGGGCTACACTGCTCGACTGCAGCCCATTTAGTAGCACGAGCATTTTACCTGATGTGGGAGAAACATGATGGATTTGGAGGGGCGGTGAGTACAGAATGGGCAGTCTCAGGACCATGTGTGACGGTGCAGCAGTTGCATGATAAATTGGCCACTGTTTCCAAAGGGATCACCAGGTGGAGTAGGCAATCTTTTGGAAACGTGAGAAAGGAGATCAGAGAGCTAAAACTGAAATTAGAGGAATTAAGGGGGGATCCTTTGCGTTTGGCACCATCGCATGCTGAGATCAAAATCAATGAGAGGTTGGTAGAGCTTTATCACAGAGAGGAGATCATGTGGAGGCAACGGGCTCGAGCTGAATGGCTTTCTTCAGGAGACAAGAACACAAAATTCTTCCACCTTCGAGCCAGTCTGAGAAGAAAGAAGAATATGATAAGGGCTCTTGAAAATACACTGGGTGTGGGGGTGAGCGATCCGGAGGAGTTGAAGGTGATGGTGAATGCTTTTTATCAAAATCTTTACACATCAGAGGGGGTGCAAGGAGTGGAGGAGGTACTCGAAGATGTCCCACTTAAGGTCACAGCAGCAATGAACGCAGATCTTTGCGCACCATATACGCGTGATGAGGTGAAAACTGCCCTCTTCCAGATGTTCCCTACAAAGGCTCCGGGTCCTGACGGATTTCCTGCTCAGTTCTACCAAAAACACTGGGATGTATGTGGAGAAGAAGTGACTAATGCTGTTTTAAGGATTGTGAGAGGGGAAGAGAGCCCTGAGTGCATTAACAATACCATCTTGGTACTCATCCCTAAGGTGAACAATCCCACCCTTCTCTCGCAATTCAGAGCGATAAGTTTATGCAATGTTCTGTACAAAATAGCTTCGAAGGTGGTGGCCAACAGGTTGAAGCAAATACTTCCAGATATCATATCTCCAGAACAGTCAGCCTTTGTGCCTGGTAGATTGATAACAGACAATATTACATGTGCTTATGAGTGCTTGCATTTTATGAAGAGGGAAAAATCAAAGAACAATAGTTTTTGTGCTCTAAAACTGGACATGATGAAAGCTTATGATAGATTGGAGTGGGATTATTTGAGAGCCATCATGATCAAGCTGGGATTTGCACAAGCTTGGATTGACACAGTCATGACGATGGTCTCCAGTGTTTCTTTTTCAGTTCTATTTAACGGGGAAAAACTTGAGAGTTTCCACCCATCTAGAGCTCTTCGGCAGGGAGATCCCATCTCCCCTTACCTTTTCTTGATTGCAGCAGAGGGCCTTTCGTGCCTCCTGAAATCCAGTTCCCAGTCATCATTGTTGGCAGGTATCAAGGTGGCACCCACGGCCCCAGCCGTTAACCATCTTCTGTTTGCAGATGACAGCCTGTTGCTATTCAAGGCTAGTGTTGAGGGAGCAGAGAAGGTATCAAACCTACTAACGTCCTATTGTGAGGCCTCTGGACAGAAAATCAACAATGCAAAATCATCTATTTTCTTCAGTAAAGGTTGCTCTCAAACTATAAGGGATGGGGTGAAGGACAAACTTCAGGTGCACAATGAGTCTCTCAGTGATCGTTATTTGGGCATGCCAACTGAGGTGGGGCACTCCAAGAATGGTACTCTCAAGTATCTGAGGGACAGAGTTTGGGAGAAAGTGAAAGGATGGATGGGAAAATTACTGTCAGCAGCAGGGAAAGAGGTGTTAATTAAAGTAGTGGCCCAGGCAATTCCGGTCTATTCTATGTCTTGCTTCAGGCTCCCAAGAGGGCTGTGTGACAGTGTTACTTCGATTATTCGGTAGTTTTGGTGGGGAAGCAAGGGTGGTAAGAGAAAACCAGCATGGGTTGCATGGGATACAATGACCATGCCAAAATACATGGGAGGTATGGGATTACGTGATTTAGAGCTTTTCAACCTATCTCTCTTGGCTAGGAAAGCATGGAGGGTGATGGATGATCCTGAGTCATTGAGTGCGAAAATTTTGAAGGCTATATACTTCCCTGATCGCGCTCTTTTGGAGGCAGAGTTGGGCTCTCACCCATCGCAGATTTGGAGAGGTATACTAGATGGGAGGGATATAGTTGCTCAAGGAATCATCTGGCGCATAGGTGATGGAGAGGAGACAGATATATGGAATCATAACTGGACCCCAAGAGAGAGCTTCAGAAGGCCGATTACTTCTTTGGTTCAGAACCCACCTCGACGTGTGTCAGAACTCATAGAGACAACAACTGCTACTTGGAGAGAAGATCTTGTTCGGGCTGTTTTCTCACCGTTTGATGCGGAGGCGATTGTAAAAATACCTTTATGCACTTGGAGGGTTTCTGATTTTTGGCTTGGAGCGAAGAACCACGGGGTCACTTTTCAGTCAGCTCAACATACCATATGCTCATCCGCACGAAGCTGAACAGAGAAGCGTGGCTAGAGGACCGAGAGGGGACGTCAAATGTAAAAGCAGAAGGAGCAGAATGGAAATCGCTGTGGAAGGTGCAGGCCCCGTCCAAGGTCAGGGTTTTCTTGTGGAGATTAGCAAAGAACTCGATCCCGTCGATGGCGGTGCTGCAGAGGCGGAATATGGCCACAACTGCAGCATGCAGTTTGTGTGGAGTTCATGACTCATGGAGACATGCTTTGTTGGACTGTCCTATGTCAAGAAGCACGTGGGCTCTTTCGTCCGAAGCCATTCCGGATCAAATGAGTATTAATCAGCGGGAATGTGCAAAGGATTGGATCTTTACCATAGGTAGATCATTACCACCGGAGGAGTTCATCAGGTTTGCAATTACTTTATGGGCCATCTGGGGTTCGAGGCGCAAAGCAATATACGAGGATATTTTCAAAAGCCCGTTTGCAGTTCACAGTTTCGTTAACTCTTATCTGGGAGAACTTTCGATGATGACCCAAAAGAAAGAGTCCCAGGGAACGACAGCAGCTGGGCGGTCGGGATGGATAGCACCACCCGAGAATTTTATGAAACTAAATGTAGATGCAGCAGTGTGTAGGGGCAGAAACCATGGAATGGTGGGCACAATATGCAGAAACAGCAATGGTGTTTTTCTTGGTGCATCTGCCTATGTATTCATAAATCAAAACGAAGTAGCAACACTTGAAGCACTACCTATCAGAGAAGGGCTGGCCTTAGCTCAAGATCTGAATGTAAACATAGTACATCTAGCCTCAGATTGCCAAGGTGTTGTGACTGAAATCAAGGAGGGGAGTGGTTCAGCTTACGGAGCTATCATCCGGGAGATCAAGATGACGGCTACGTCTTTTAATTCATGTAATATAACTCATGAAACTTGGAGCTCCAATAAGGAGGCTCACAATTTAGCGAAGCATGCTTTAAAGTTAGGGCCTGGTCGTCATGTTTGGCTAGGCCAACCAGAAGGAATTCCCTTCGTCCATGTAAACGTTGTGACGGTTTGAAATAAAAGCTTCGCGAGATTGCCTCAAAAAAAAACCTGATAGTACACAAAGAATAGGAGGCCATATTTGCCACATTAGCATATTTACCCCCATTTTTTGGTTCGGTGGTTTGTGCCTTGACTGGAAACTAGTATTAGTTATAGATGTACAAAATGTCACTCCGCCAACCATATTATAATATCAGTCGAGAAACACATTAATCTAAACTTCCGTCCTATATAAGGTTTGAATAATGTTGTGATAATCAGTCTTGGATTTCTTTATGGTTCTTGCTTCCTTTGGTTGTTGTAGGTCTTGTTTGTTTTTTGACTGTTTCTATACCTTCTAAGTCTAACGGTGTAGCATTTTGAGCATGTCATGAAGTTCTTTGTATTTTCATTCGTTCTCTTACCGGAACATGCCAAACAAATAGTGACTGATTTTCCAGCTACTCAAGTGAAGCTCTGAGTTTGGTACTCGGAAATCACCACATTTTGAAAGTGTAAATATAAAACAATGTTTTCTTGATTTTCCATTGATTTACCATAGTTGCTAAGAAGGTGCACCACTATGAGTGCATTTTTCAGTTTTCAACACTCTTTTTTATGTCTCCTTCTCCTGTCTGATGATTAATTACTTTATTATCAATATTACTCGCAACAAGCTATTTCTTATTTACAATGAAAGTAATTACTTCTTGACTATGTTTGGTGTGCAAGGGCGGGCATTGACAATAATGCCATAGACATTTTTGGATGGCTTTAAGGGCGTTTTATATTTAGGCCATCTACACTGCAATTACTTTTTTAAGTGCAATGATCATTCTATAAATCAACCAAGGACTATCTCATACCAGCATGGTGCATAAAAGAAAAGTAAAAACTAAATGCAAAAGACGCTCCAAGACTTGCACATATCACATGAACGAAATGAATACGAAAACATACTGATACTTGTTGAAGAAAGAGGGGATGCCTTCCGGGGCATACCCAAGCTTAGACGCTTGAGTCTCCTTGAATATTTACTTGGGGTGCCTTGGGAATCCCCAAGATTGAGCTCTTGCCTCTCCTCCTTTTCCTCATATCGCGACCTTCTCGATCAAACACTTCATCCACACAAAACTTCAACAGAAAGTCGGTAAGATCCGTTAGTATGATAAAGCAAATCACTACTCTAAGTACTGTTGAAAACCAATTCATATTTTATTTTTGCATTGTGTCTACTATAATATAACTTTTCCATGGCTTAATCCACTGATATAAATTGATAGTTTCATCAAAACAAGCAAACTATGCATCAAAAACAGAATCTGTCAAAAACAGAACAGTCTGTAGCAATCTGAACATTCACCATACTTCTGGTACCCCAAAACTTCGACCACAGTTAGAAAAAATAAACAATTTTTATAGAAAGACCGTGCAAAAAGAATCAGAACCGTTTGACGTTCCAGTAAAAAAAATGTAAAATCACGCACTACAGCCAAAGTTTCTGTCCTGCACCGCACAAACCAACAAGCATTGTAAACATCCTAAAGGCAAACCTTGGCACATTATTTTTATAATACAATGGAATTGAACAAGGGGATAATTATTTTTGATGAACATTTTCTGTAATCAAGATTCACAAAGTTTCCGTGAGCATGGACAAAGTTCAAGGAGCTCTCCCACTTCAACAATGCTTGTCTTTCTCACTTTCACTTTCGTTTTTGAAAATTTTTGGGTTCCCCTCTTTATTTTTTTGTTTTTTAAACTATATAAGAGCACTCAACAGAAATAAATGACTCGCTAAAACTTCTGGGTTGTCTCCCTGGAAGCGCTTTCTTTAAAGCCATTAAGCTAGGCATAAAGTGCTCAAGTAATGGATCCACCCGGATCCTAAGGTATATCAAAGACAATTTTAATTCACAATGATTTGTAATTTAGTAGTGAGCACAAAGTAACATATATAATGCAACAACAAAGTCTAACTCTCTTCCTATGCATCGGCATGTCATAAAAGAACAATTCATGCACACTAAGTAAAGGCCAATGCATAGTATAAGGAGTTTCTTGCAATTTTATCATATTGGAAACATAGAGAGGTGGAGATATAGTTCCTCTCTCATAATAATTGCAGGTAGGAGCAGCAAGCACATGCATATTATATCTATCAAAATCATCATGTGTAGTAGTAAAACGCAACCCATCAATATAATCCTTAAGAAGGGCAAACTTCTCCGATATAGTGTAGTAGGGAGAATTCAAAAAGATAATATGTCTATCATGCGTGGGTGCAATAGCAACAATTTCATGTTTAACATAAGGAACTATAGCAAGTTCATCTCCATAAGCATAATTCATATTGGCATCTTGGCCACAAGCATAGCAAGCATCATCAAAAAGGGGTATTTCAAGAGAATCAACGGGATCATAACAATCATCATAGCAATCATCCTTCAGTAAACATGAAGGGGAATCAAACAATGTACGAGTTGAAGAGTTACTCTCATTAGAAGGTGGGCACGGGTAGCTAACCCGCTCTTCCTCCTTTTGTTCTTCGCTCTCCTCATCATCTTTTTCATCCAATGAGCTCACAGTTTCATCAATTTCTTCTTCCATAGACTCCTGCAAAATATTAGTCTCTTCTTGGACAGTGAGGGAGTCCTCAATATATGGTTTAACATAGGCATTAGAAGCATAATTATCATAACAATATTGAAATATGGCAAATTTTTCAGATTTGTAAAGAGTAGCATCATACTTTTCAATCAAAGAAGCAATTTCATAAGCACCCTTAAAAGCAACAAATTCTTCAATTTGTTGAACATCATAGTAATTATAAACACCCTTAGCATACGAAGATACGATTCCATTATCACTAAACAAGCATTGATAGGGTAGGTGTTTCTTAGGGTCTTTAGAACAACAAGTAAAATCATAAATTTCACATAAATTCCAAGCATAGCATTGCAAACGATGAATTTGATCCAGTAAAAGTTTCCCCTTTTCAGATATGCGGTGTCGCACATAACAAGCATGCTCATCTAAAGATTTTCCCTCAACTAGGCTAGTTGGGGTTTCAGCCCGAGCACATAGGGATCGAAGATGATCCAAGTAAAAAGCTTCAGGAGTGTGATAGATTTTGAGTGGTTCTTCAACCATTGGTGCAGTAGGTACAACTAATTTTTTTTTGGTATTTTGCGTTTCCTACCCATAACTAAAGATAGAAAACAAATAAGAACAGCAAATAAAAATTACTTAGTGGTAAAGCAAACAATCACACACGAGAATATTCACCCCACGCTATGACTCCCCGGCAACGGCGCCAGAAAAAGGTCTTGATAACCCACAAGTATAGGGGATCAATTGTAGCCTCTTTCGATAAGTAAGAGTGTCGAACCCAACGAGGAGCTAAAGGTAGAACAAATATTCCCTCAAGTTCTATCGACCACCGATACAACTCTACGCACGCTTGACGTTCGCTTTACCTAGAACAAGTATGAAACTAGAAGTACTTTGTAGGTGTTGTTGGCTAGGTTTGCAAGATAATAAAGAGCACGTAAATATAAACTAGGGGCTGTTTAGATGAAGACACAACTAAGTTAGTTTTAGTAGAGAGTTTTTTTGTCACGAGAAAGTTATTTGTCCCTACGCAATCGATAACTAGACCGGTAATCACTATTGCAATTTTATTTGAGGGAGAGGCATAAGATAACATACTTTCTTTTCTTGGGAAATAATAAAACATGCAACTCAAACCAATCACGATCATCAATTAACCCATAGGACAAAATAGATCTACTCAAACATCATAGGATAGCCATACATCATTGGGAAATAATATATAGTGTTGAGCACCATGTTTAAGTAGAGATTACAACGGTTTAAAGAGAGGTTACACCGCTGTATAGAGGGGGTAAGAGTTGGTGATGAGGGCGGTGAAGTTGTTGGTGTAGATCGCTGTGATGATTATGGCCCCCGGCGGCGTTCCGGCGCCACCTGAAGCGAGGGGGAGAGGGGCCCCCTTCTTCTTCTTCTTACTTGACCTTCTCCCTAGATGGGAGAAGGGTTTCCCCTCTGTTGCATGGTCTCCATGGCATGGGAGGGGCGAGATCCCCTCCAAGATTGGATCTGTCTCTCTGTCTCTCTCTGTTTCCGCGTTCCTGGATTCTGCCCTCGCACCGTTTCTTTTATATCCGGAGATCCGTAACTCCGATTGGATTGAAACCTCCGCCCAGATTTTTTCCAAAAATTAGCTTTCTTGCGGCCAATGTAGAGCAGCAACCGCCTTACGAGGGGCCCACGAGGGCCAGGGGTGCGCCCAGGGAAGGCAGGCGCCCCCCTGTCTCGTGGCCACCTCGGGCACCGTCTCGCGTTGATTCTTCCTCCAAAAAATCCCAAATATTTCAAAAATATTCTCCGTCAGCTTTTTCTCCCGTTTGGATTCCGTTTAATATGGGTTTCCTGCGAAACATAAAACATGCAACAGATAGGAACTCACACTGGGCACTGGATTAATATGTTAGTCCCAAAAATAATATAAAAAGTTGCCAAAAGTATATGTAAGTTGTAGAATATTGGCATGAAACAATCAAAAATTATAGATACGACGGAGATGTATCAATCAACAGGATAGGACGGCGTGTACCCTTGGTCAACGCGCGGGTACTTGCCCTTGGCGGCGATGTGGGTAGCCGGGGCGGCGGCGATGTGGGCAGCCGAAGCGGCGGCGGGTGGACAAAAGTCTGCAATCACAAATTGGCGCTCTTTGCCCTTGCCATCGTTGCCGATGCCAAGGAAGCTCCTCTGAAAGCAGCGGTGACACTTGGAGGCGACATGGCGTTCACGACCACATAGCTGGCACACCACCCGAGTGTTAGGGGGCGGGGCGGGCTTGCCAGATGACGGGGCAGGGGGACGCTGGCCGCGAGAAGCCCAGAAGGCCACCGGCTGTGAGGTGATGGTGGCGGAGGAGCGACGAGCCTCGACGCACTCCTCGGTGAAGATAAGTCGCGAGTAGAGTTCGTGTGGGGGCATCGCTGGCTTGGCGTTGTGAACAGCCTCGACGAGATTGTCATAGTCTGCGTCGAGGCCTTTGATGACAAAGCCAGCAAACTCCTCGTCGCTGAGCGGCCGACCGATAGAGGTGAGTGTGTTCACCAACACCTTGATCTTGTTGAAGTAGGTCGTGGCGGAGGAGTCCGGCTTCTTAATGTCAGGAGCTCGGTGCGAAGGGCCATCGAGCGGGAGGTCGAGACCTGGGCAAAGGCGTGCTCCAGGGTCGTCCAGGCGTCCATGGAGGTGGCGGCGAAGAGACAGAGACCGGCGACCCCGTCGCCGAGGGAGCCCTGGATGGCAGAGACGATCGCTTGGTCCTGCTGCGCCCACATACGGTATTCCGGGTTAATGGTCGGGCCGTGTACGGTAGCTAGGGATGACCTGCGGAGGACACGGTAGCGAACCGTCCACAAACCCTAGGAGAGACCGGCTGCAGAGCAGCGGTAGGATCCTGGTGCGCCAGAACAGGTAGTTGTCTGGCGTGAGTCTGATGGCAATCAAGTTGTCGAAGTGGAACGGCCCGGCGGGCGTGATGACTCCAGCAGCAGGGGCGGCGGGCGGCGGAGCCACGGCAGGAACCATAGCCGCGACGGACGCTGCGGGTGGCGGTGCGGGAACGATCGGGATCAAGGCCGTGGGTGATGCCGTGAGCAAGGTCGTGGGTGGCTCCACGGGGAGCGCCTCCACCGAGGTCGCCGGGATGACGGCGAGTGTCGAGGAGGATCCAGAGGGGGCCATCGCGGGCGGCGGCGGCGCGACTGGTGCTGAGGCCGTCACGGGCGGTGACGGCGGTATCGTCGCTAAAAACATGGAGCCGACGGCCGTGGTGCCAAAGAACTGAGGAACCGACGGAGCCAGGGGGCGAGCTGGGAGGTTGAGGAGGGCGGCAAGCGACGCGGGGATTGACTCGGAGCTGGCGGCGCCCGAAACGGAAGCGTTCATGGCGCCGGCGGCAGCAGCCCTAGGGTTTAGGGTTGTGGTATGGATTACACAAGAAGGCTACAATACGAAGTCTAACATGGATTCTAAGGATGTTGGTTCAGGATATCTTTAAGTGACAGAAAATGAACAGCCCATAAGCTGCCAATATCTTTGTTATGGGTAAGAATTGCTTCAACTACAAGTATATTTATTCTAAATGAAAGTTACAAAGTAATTTGCTATATTTTAAGAAATCGGTGGTAACACATCTCCGCTGCAGATAAGAGGAACCTAAATTCCCAAACAGCAACTTACCAGTGATTCTTATTTAAATATGCTTAGCTTGAGGTGAGACTCGGCGCATGCTCGATTGAGTAATTAACCACAGATTCACCAACCCAGTCTATGTAAAAAATAGTCTTCAATTTGAAATTCTGATGTAGGTTTGAAGCTAATGTGGTGTTGGGTGATTTGAAGCTCCAATTAGAATTTTTTTTCTTGGCTAATTCAGTGCAGTTTTGTGTATGTTACATCTGACTACCATGCTTAGTTACTCATCTAGAAAATTGTTGTAATTTGGCTACTTGGCTTTGGGATACGGTGCCGATCGAGCCTGCCCTGTCGTCAAATATATAGTGGGGAGTGCCGGGCATACGGTAACCCGAACTCGACATGATCCGGATCTGATTTAAACTCCGAATTGGAAACGAAACATCACGAGGCGGTTCCAACGGAGGCCAGGCCCATGCACGCAGAGAAACAAACGTCAACGACCGAGATGGGCCACAACAGCCCAAAGGCGGTGGCTCCTTTTTTTCTTCGATGTGCATGACCGACCCACCCAGGGCCTGCTGCTGCATGCGTACGCGAAACCAAGGCCCAAGCCCGCTGCCAAAATATGTCCAGGTCTCTCACGTCTGCCTAAACGGCTGGGACAAAATGGGTGAATGACCACTCGAAATGACCGTGGGGATGTGCCCTACAAAACTTCTCATACTAACATCCTCTAATTCAGCCATTTGGTGCATTGAATTGGGGATTTCTTTCTGCTCACAATCGACCTAGGGTTCGTCCCAATCGACCTAGGGTTCGCCACCGGGGCTCGGGAGGAAGAGCATGGACGTCGGGCCTTGGGATGGGATCTGGACGAAGAGCATATGAGGAGGGACTAGGGCGGGAGAAAAATACCTCCGAGGTGGAGCTTGGGAGGAAGAGCAAGGGCGCCGGTGCTCGGGAGGAGACGAAGCAACGACGAGGCACCGGGGCTCAGGAGGAGACGAAGCCACGACGAGGTGCCGGGCTCGGGAGGAGACGAAGCAACGACGAGGCACCGGGCTCGGGAGGAAGATGGCGACGACGCGATGTCGGCGACGGCGGGCGATAGCGACGGGGAGCTCGGGCAGAAGACTGGAGTAAGATAGTGCGGAAATGGATGGCTGGGCGGGACGATAGGACAAGCTTAGTAGTAGCGAGGGTCAAGACACCCGCGCTACTGCTATGCAACATACCTGCAGCGCTGCTCAACTGTCCCGCACTGCTGATAAGTGTGGCCCACCTGCTGGCCCCTTGTATATACAGTGGCAGCATGTGTTTGTTAGCCCACGCTACTGCTACTATGTTAGTTGTAGCGCGAGTTTTTACCCAACTACTATTGCTAACCCTGGGTTGTACTATTTGAATGTAATTTTCAAAATTCTAGCCCCAATATTCCTATTATCCAACATAAAAACCAAACAAGTGGGCAAATTTTACTCTATTTATGACTAAACATAGAAATTATTATGCATTACAATAGTATTTAATCATAAACCTATTTATCATTGACTTGTTGTATGTCAGAGTTCGATTATTTCATGTCACCTAGCTATTGACTCATATACTTAAGGAATATGTCGCTATTATTCGTATCCGTTCCGAATCAAAAAAGCATTCGATATGTATCCATATTCGGATAACATCCGAACCGCATCCGTGCCCGATAACATCCGTATTCACATTCGTATTCGTTCTGAAAATATGAAAATGGAAGTGGTAAGAGCACTCTCCGATCCGCATTCGATCTGTTTCCACCCCTAGCCCCAGGACTCTTTGGACCGACCCAGTGTGGGGTTTCACCCCGTTTTGTTCTCTTGGGGTTTTTAGTAGATTCCTATTAGTTCTTTGGTTCCCACCGTTTTCATATTTTGTTAATTTTATAATTTTTTTTTTGAAGTTGTGAATATGTTTTGAAATTTAGGAATTACATATATATTAATTTGTGATTTTCCACCTTTTTAATATTGTTGAATTCAAAACTTCCTGTAGAAAACAAGACTAAACTAGTTATTGGTCCGGGCCACTTATCTTAAAGCACCCAACACCTGCGCCTAGCGCGGGGGATATGAGCTCTCATAGGAGGCCTCATATTTGACCTGTATAGCGAGGGATAAGGGAAAACATGCACTCTACGAGATTAATTCGGGCCAGTCAGTGTTTAGGGAAGCTGCAAGACAAACTATATTTTGGATGGTTTAAAGCTGCAAGATGAACTGCCTGCTTTTTTATTTTCAGAAAGTATTATATTTAATATGAAAATTAATTTGGAAAACTATATTATGAAAGCAATGTTATAAGAAATTTATTTGTCTTATATGTTAGCAAAAATCATGATTTTTGAGAAAGGTTCACCAATCAGCGAAAGAGGCAACACATTATCATTTCTATTCCGCGCGAGAGCGTCTCTTCAGTGCCTAAGCTAGTGCTGGTGCTCGCACAAAAATCTTGGTTGCACAGCTCAATTGCTTGCTTGGTCGTGTAGTTCACTTGCTTGATCGCAATTCCTATTGGTTCAGACAAAATAACCATATCTACTTTTTATAGATTAAAAAACCATATATTGAAAAATAAATTCAATGAAATGCTCTGAGAATTTCAAACGTATAACAGATTTTAATTTTTCTTAAAATTCATAGAATCACAAACTTTTAATAAGTTCATGAACTTTGGAAATTTACGTACATTCAAATAATATTCTTGAATTTCAAATAATGTTCCCGGAATAATATTTTTACATGAATTCATAACATGTTTGCAAAATGAATTTTTTTTGCACAAATAAAAACTTTCCGTGAATTAACAACTTTTCCCTCATCTAAAATAATGTAAGTGAATTAAAAAACTAAGTTAAAAACATGTCACCAATTTCCAACATAAGGTCACAAAATGGAAAAAATCATAACTTCGAATAAAAAATCATGACTTTGAAAAAAAATGTGCATGAATATTTTGCAGTGTTGATGATTTAAAAAAAATAAGATATGGAAAATATACAATTAAAATAAAATCAAAGTAGAAAAGAACTAAAAATAAATGAGAAAACCGAATAGAAAACTCTGAAAATGTAAGAAATGTAAAATACGTGGAAAACCTGCCCAAAATCTGAGGGATCCATTTAGAATGTTCCAAAAGTTTGTAGAAATGTTTTTATTTTTGTTATACGGGCCTGCCAACGCAAAACTTTGAAATCACTAATTAAGGAGTACTCCTTGCGGAGATCACTCCAACTTCCCCAGGTTGCGACAAGTGGCGCGCTGCATGTGCTCCACTTGTCGCAACCTGGGAGTTTTCCCTTTTTTCGTAGATCCGTTTACTCAAAATACTTTATCTCTTAAACCGTGCGTCCAAATCTCGAACTTGGATTCCTCGCGTCGAGATCTTCAAAACTAGATTCCATGTTGATAGATTTTAACGAACTTTTTTTTCACGAAAAAACCGGACGAAAAATCGACGAAAAAACCGAACCGTGAACACGGATTTTTTTCCCTTTCCGAAAAGAGGCACGCCCGTGCCTCTGACGAAATCACAACCGTGCCTCTCGCGGAAACAAAACCGTGCCTCTCACGAAAGAAAAGAAAACAAAAAACGTGTTTTTTTTCCTTTTCCGAAAGAGGCACGCCCGTGCCTCTCACGAAAGCGCAACTGTGCCTTTGGCGGAAGCAAAATCGTGCCTCTCGCGAAAGAAAAAAAAACAGAAAACGCGTTTTT